>NC_090929.1:1512444606-1512750060 GCF_040938575.1 Ambystoma mexicanum | reverse complement strand
TAAAGTGCCTGCTGCAGATGCGGTATCGATCACCCCTCTTGTCCGCAAAGACTTCTAGGACTCTACTTTCAAGCTCAGACGGTGGATATCCGCAATATCGGACCCATTCTCTTATCTGATCTATTGTCTTAGGGAAAACATGCATTACAGTACCTTCAGATTTATTATGGGTCTTCGAAGGGCAACCGCCAATGGAACAGGCAGGCATTGTGGAAAGTTCTGAAAAGTAAAGATCAACAATTCTCAATGAATACCAATGTGTTAAAAAATTAAATGACACATAAAAGGTCCAATGCAAGGTTCGTTTTGGTTCTTGGAACTATACACGTTATTCACATGCGGATAAGTATTTGAATAACTTTAAAAAAATAGAAAAATAATTTGACTAAACTCAGAACATGTGACTAGTTCCTTGCATGTACTGTCTTGAACGAAAAGAAAACATGGATGCAATTTGATGACTACTAGCAAATAGATATAAATTAAAAAATTGGACGCAAAATGATTATGGTACATGGCCTTACCTTGACGAACAAACAGTTAGATGCAGGGATCAGAGTAGTTTCTTGTCGTAGAACAGGGAGCAGTTCACAGGTTGGAAACTGACGAGTTTGCTCGAAGTGGTCACGGAAGTTCACAGAGACGAAGAGCAGATAACCAGCACCTTCACGGGTTGACTAGCAAAGCGCAAAGAAGTTCTCATTAGAAATATGAAGTGGGTTATAAAGAATTCGAAACAGGGGTGTGTTTGTGAATGAATGACGTGTATATGTCGTGGCATAATGCGGTTTGCAGGGGGGCGTCCAGCGTGAGGGGGGGATGCTTGGCAGGAGACACGGGGTCTGGAGGTAGACATGGGAACAACAACCCATGCTCTATAGACCACTTTGAAGTGTACATGGTCTTTGGCACCTCTTGGCCTTTATCGCTCCCTGACAGCTCCACTTGCCAGCGCAAGTACCCCGGTGCGAACTGCCTTTGATAGGGCAGGGGGTGGATTGGGGCGGTGGTCGTGCAGACAAGACACAGGAAGACTCGTAAATGGAGACACACTTATGTGGATTGAAGGTGGGCGGCCAGCGTGAGGGAGGATGCTTGGCAGGAGACACGGGGTCTGGAGGTAGACATGGGAACAACAACCCATGCTCTATAGACCACTTTGAAGTGTACATGGTCTTTGGCACCTCTTGGCCTTTATCGCTCCCTGACAGCTCCACTTGCCAGCGCAAGTACCCCGGTGCGAACTGCCTTTGATAGGGCGGGGGGTGGATTGGGGCGGTGGTCGTGCAGACAAGACACAGGAAGACTTGTGAATGGAGACACACTTATGTGGATTGAAGGTGGGCGGCCAGCGTGAGGGAGGATGCTTGGCAGGAGACACGGGGTCTGGAGGTAGACATGGGAACAACAACCCATGCTCTATAGACCACTTTGAAGTGTACATGGTCTTTGGCACCTCTTGGCCTTTATCGCTCCCTGACAGCTCCACTTGCCAGCGCAAGTACCCCGGTGCGAACTGCCTTTGATAGGGCGGGGGGTGGATTGGGGCGGTGGTCGTGCAGACAAGACACAGGAAGACTCGTGAATGGAGACACACTTATGTGGATTGAAGGTGGGCGGCCAGCGTGAGGGAGGATGCTTTGCAGGAGACATGTGGTGTGACAAGACAAGGCACAAGAAGACTATTCAATGGAGACACACTAGATTCATTTAAAAAATCAAAACAACCATTGTTAAAATATATGTTGGGTTTTATTTTAGATCTTAATTTCAATTGAACATAAATAATAAACATTACACATTGTAAAGTTCCGGTTGCAGCACATCCAGGGAAAATCCGCGGTATTGTCCACTGTCGCTGGGGAAATGTTGTCTAATGGCAAGTACCGCACAGGCAGGTATTACTCTCCGAACGCGGTGTCCGAGCCTCCCGTGAAGCCACCAAGTGAAACAACGATAGGCCACCAGCCTGTACCACTTGTGAAAAAGTAAGATGCAAACTGTATTAAAATGACAAAACTTTCTTATCAATGTCGATTCAGGTAAAAAATGTCATTCTGCTTTGAAAAAAATTCTATCTACGAAATGCACAATATGGAACCAATTTACATGCGTTCGAATGATATGTAGATGTAATTTTATATGTGGGAGACGACCATGAAATAGTAGTGGCATCACTGACATCACAACCAGAGTATACTTACTCGTTACTGGGATTACGCGGACGAACAGTGCCGCAAAGTTCGTGCATAAGCACCATCATCATCCTCAACACGGTCCGTGAGAGGCAGGCTTCCCTGAACTCTGGCAGCTCGGTGATGCATTGCGGACTTGGCTCGCCTTCCGAAATGTAGGCCAAGCACCCGGAATTTTCACGGCAGCAGCAGTTCTCCTCCTCAGTTGGCTTTAGCTCGCACCGATTGCACGTGCACCAGGTGGAGACGCCGTCCATGCGACATGGTCCAGGCTCTTCATCCGTTGACTGGTCCTCCCAACTGCCGTCCGAATCCCCATCGTTTTCGCGTGCTTGCCTTTCTAGTAGTTCCTCCTCGGTGTACTCGGGCTCGTACTTTTACGGCATTATTGTAGCCATTGTGTGGTAAAGAAAGTAAAATAATTTACAGAGATGGTACAGGTGTTCACAAGGCCTAGAAGCAGCGAAGGTAGCTGACCAGAGCACAGAAACGAGTCACAGAATACTCAAAGTAACACAGAGAGAGGAATGGAATCGAAAATCTGCTGCTGTGTGTTGTGAAATGGTGTGTTTATACTTATTGAGGAAAGAGGCGTCCTGCCATTTCCATGGCGACACGTCATTAGCTGAAGCGCAGCGATTGTTGACACGAAACGTGCTTTGGCGTTGGGAAATGGGCGGTACGCGTCTGCTGATGTCAGGCTCAGGGGCGGGGGATTTGATTTAGTGCCGCAAACGCAGGTGAGCCAGGTCGATGGGGGGAAATGATAGGATTATCACAAAATGGCGGCTGATTTCGAGTGCGTTAATGGACGAAAAGTCGGGTAAGGTCCATAGGAAAGTTTTCTACGATCTACCGATTTATGCTTAAAAACACATGGCCGAACCGTAGGGACAATAAAAAAAAAGTCCCGGAACTATCCTTTAAGCTCACAAAATGAAGTGGTAGCAAAATGGCACTCCAGCAATTTAAAAGGGAGGGAAAGACAAAGTTAGGTAGAAATTGAACCACGCCAACAGGTAAGTACTCAGGGCAATGGAGCAAGAGGAACTACAGTGATAGAATCAGCTAGAAAAGGCTTAGCGTCAAAGTCAATAGGACAAAAGTCTTTTGCTCAAGATCACACAGTTTAGGGTAGTCCGCAGTAAAGTTCGTGCCACGAGTTCTGGACGAAGTTGGTCAGCAGAAAAGTTAGTGTTAAAAGAAGAAAAGGACAAGCCCTCGGATTGGAGAAAGATTTCACACACTTTCACTGCGGCTGAACGGAAAGAACAACCAGATTTGGACAGTAGCTTAAAACGGAGAGGGAGCTGTAGCTGAGGCGGACGTTCCTGGTAGTTCCTGCAGGCTCACGGTTCCTGAAGCGACTGTCGGACTGACAAGAAGTATGAAGACTGGAGGGTCCTGCACTACTCAGGGAAGAAACCAGCAGCAGAGCAAAGCAACAAATAAAAGGTGCGCTCCTTCAAACCCAAGCAGGGTCCGACCTTCCTGGCTATATGGCCCACTGTAGCTCTGTACAGCTAATTCGACCAGAGGAGGGGTCATGGCTTGATGTTTGGGCGAACTGGTTGGTACCACCAGCTCAAGGGAAGAAGATTCCTGGTGGATCCACTCTTGTCATTGGAGTTGAAGATTCGGACCTACAGCAGGGCTTCACCGGGCGGTTCAGTCGTTGTAGGGGTCCTCTTCCATCACCTCCTCGTCGGTTCTTTCGTTCCAGTGGCGACTCTGCCTTTCCAGTCCCAGAGACCTGTATTTTATGCAGTTTTCCCCCATTCACACAGCCTGGCTGTCAATCACACAGCAGGGTGGCTGTGCTGGCAAGGACAGTCACCAAGCCAATCAAACAGGAGTGCGACTTGGGTTACCAAGGGAACCCATGGCAGGGGTCCTAAGACCCCTCCCTCACATCCTGCCTACACAGACTTTCAGGCGCCTAAAGGAGGGCTTCTGCGCTGAAGCCCGTGAAAGGCGGCGAACAAAGGAACCAAACCTGGTTTGGCGTTCAGATTAAAACACAAGAAATACTTTTACAAAAAGAAATGGCGAATAAACCCAGCCGGAGCAATATTAAAATCAATATGGTCAAGCGGGTTTAAGTTCGAGGCTACCAAGATAGCCTAAAACAATACCAGGGTTATTTAAGATAACCGCGGTAGCAAAAATAGGGTAGTTACCACCGCCACCAGACAAGTCTTGATGAAAAGAGAGCGACACAGTGCTCCAAGAGAGACAGACAAAAAGGGATATTAACCCTTTCCAATACTCCATGTAAGATGGGATGTACTGGGTCTGTGGTTAAAGAGACTAAATAAAGTTAATGGCAACTTTATCTTTTCTGGGGGACAGTAGTCAGCCCCAGAAAATGGAGTCAGAGGTGGGAAGTCTAAAAGACAACCCTGTGTCACTGTACTGAAGGTGCTGTGTAACACACAGTAAAAAAGAGGCCCATGGAGTAGGTGAGGCTCCATAGCCCAAGGTCACACAAATTGTAACAACACACACCGCAAAACACTTGTGAGAGTGGGAAAAAAGGCTTACACTCTTACCAGGTGAAAAAAAAAATCCTAGAAATCCAGCAAAGCTGCTGAGGGACTCAGTAGGTAAGGGAAATTAGCCATTCTGGAGAATTCTCCTTAACATCCAGTCCTGGGTATGTGCTGTTGGAGTAAAAGTGCATATGCCACCCCTGTTGACTCCTTCGAAGCCCAGCCGTACAAAGCCAACAGGAGTGGATAAGGCCTCTCAAACCCCCATCATTCCGAATGGGATTCATCAGGGCTTGCAAACAGATCTCTATGAGCCGCCTTATATAGGCTCGCTCGGTCAGGCAAAGTCAGCCTCCCCTGCCCTCTGTCCGGGGAGGACATTTGTCGAAAAAAATCCACCATGGCCGGAATCGAGGACCCCAATGTTAGGAGCTTTGCTCTGGATCCTAGAAATATTATTTTAAACAATGTGGTTAAGTCTACTCAAGAGGAATCAAGGCAGTCAATCAAAAATAAAATGTTGGCGTGGCTTAATTTTAAGGTGGGCCCCACGCGGGTTAGACCCCAGGATTTGAAAGTCCTCTGGAGACTGCAGATTGGTAACTGGTGCACCAAGGATAACACGGATTGTATTCTCATTGGTTGTGGGTCCGGCAGCTTGCCTGCGATATAAGTAGACTCTCAAATGTTCGGGAATTGCTCTCACTCCCAAAAATAAGAATTGTCTTGAACTAATTTGACTTACGCCTGTTTTGCTGTTGCTTATCTCGGCATTTTGGGGTATTTTGGATTTAGCTGACTTTAGTCTATGGGCCTGATCACGACTTTGGCGGTAACGCCAGCGGTATTACCGCCAGCGGTATTAGCCCTACTGCCGAACTCCCCGACGCTAATAGCGCCAGATCACGAGTTCGGCAGTAATTTAATTCCCCATTGAGCCCATTCGGGAATGCCCCATTCCCCATTGGGCTCAATGGGGAAAATTTGCGCTCTTACCGCCGGCGGATTTCCCACCGGCGGTAATAGCGCGAATTTTCGGCGGATTTCCCCCAAGCTCAGAGCTGGGGCAAAATCCACCGAAGTGCTGATTTGGCGGACCCTTAAATCTGGCGGTAATAGCATGACCACCGGATTTAAGAGTTACCGCCAAAGTCGTGATGAGGCCCTATGTGTTATTTTTGAAACCTCTGTGTTTCTTGGTTATGCCGATAGCTTTATGTAACTGTTTGTCTTTGTGGCGCCCTCATGCCTCAGGGTCTATGGTGCGCGGTACAAATAAATAAAAAAAAAAAATAGAAGGTGGATGCTTGAACCATGTTTGTAGCAATGGTCAAATTGGGTGGGAGCGGTTGGGATGGTACTCCTGTACTTTTTTATTTACGTTTTAAAGTTCCTATACTTTTATTTTAAAAAGAAACCGTTTCAGAATGGTTTTGTAATAAAATTGTAGGAAGAAGTTGAAACTTTTACTACCGTGCCCTGCACTGAACATTCCCTTGAACAGCAGGTGTGTTTGTTTGGGGGGGTTGGATCGTACGTGGGAGGGGGCAAGGCAATGAGATTTGTGGGGAGCAGGGGCAGGCCAGCAGGGTTGTGGTTGACATTGCTCTTACAGCACACATTACGGTATGCAGAATTCTTTAGAATCAATGCTATATGTGGCAATAGCCTGCAAGACACATGTCATTGGACACACTCAGACAGTGGAGTAACTTTTCTCAAAATGTTGGGGGGGACATGACATCTGAAGAAAAGGTGCCCTATCCAAATGAATGGGGACAAAATATAGTGCCATTAAAGTTGGGGGGGGGGACACCCCTGTGCCCCCCTAAAATTACGCCCATGCAGTCAGAGTGCATGCTTGTGGATAGTGCATTGTGAACACAAATCGGAACTCACATGGAACTACAATACGCAGTGGGCAATGTCAGAGTCATCCATTCACTGGCCCTGGCGGAGTGGGAGGAGGAGTTGCTGCGTGCAAGTGCCCAACGGGCAAGGTCCTGCAAGAGATGGCCAGGGACCTCCACCACCTGGCAGAACATGTCAGCTCCTCAAACGCTGAACAAACTGCTGAACTATCCCTAATATGGCAGGAGAGTAGGGAGGGCATGCAACATCAGAGGCAGGTGATTCGCAAGGAGGGTTTCGCTTTGAGGCTCTCCCTGCATGAGGAGTGTATGGCCTCAAGGTGCGTTCTGCGGCAAGAAATGGCCTCCTTGAGGCAAACCCTGCATAAGGAGATGTTGGCCTCAAGGGAATTCTGCCATCAAGACACAGATTCCTTGAGGTAGTCTCTCCATGAGAAAATGTTGGCCACAATGGACCTCCACCGGCAAGACATGGCTATTTTGCGGCAAACTTTAGACATGCAGTTGGAGACGTCAAGGGTCAGCATGCATACTGACACTTCGGCCACTTGCGATGGCCATCATCAGGACCTTGTTGTAATGGGGTCACTCATGCATGCATCCCTCTCACTAGTGGCTTTAGCCAATGTGGACCAGGCTTTGGCCATGCATGGCCAGAGCGCACCATCCCTGGATGCACCACAAGAAGGGGGCTCCAAATGAACCATGCAGGTGATGCCATTGGCCATGTCCTCACACATCCCTAGCCTCTTGCCACAACTGGGGGACTAGACATGCGGCCATGCTCAGCGGAGCCAACTGACATGATGCTGTGGACTGCTACAGCCTCCCACATACAGGTGAACATTCCATTCAACATTGACGTGTATATGAGCAGTCTGTCAGACTCCTTTAGCTGGTCCATACAATGTTCAATGTCATTTCAGGTATCTTGCCTCATCCAGTGCCCACACTCCCTGTGAGGACACCCCGAGCACCCTATTTCCACACAAGTCCCATTCCCTCTGCTAGACATTAACACTCCTAGCACCATTGTGGCAAGCCGTTGTTAGATGGAGGTGGTGAGGAAATCTTTGCACAACAGCTGTACCACCAGGCAAGGTTGTGCACTGTTATGCATTTTCATGACTGGTGACATATTCATCCCAATAGTGGCATGATGTGGCACACGTAGGGTTAAGCATTTATAATTACATATGGTGATGATTGGGTGATGGTTACTCACTGAAGATGTGACTTGTCCTACATAATTGTGTGTGTGCATTTCTCCTTGATCAGCTATGAAAGTGCTTTGTGTTACTGGTTACACCTCCACGACTTGCTGCTTGGAGTCAGTCTCCTCAGTATGTTCTTGTGCACATGTTTTTAGTGAGGGCTGATACAGTGGCTTCTTTTTGCTGTGGCATAACATTTACACTCCTGACCTGTCAGCCTTGCATGCAATCGCCTGACATGTGTCATGCCAAGTAGCAGTTCCATGATCGGGGTGGTCTGGCATATGGGGAACTTTTTTTTCCAGTAAACCTCAGTACCCTGGGCCTATTTTGTTGTATATCCACATGTTCTCATAGGAAAAGGGTTGGCCTTGTTGAAAAATGTGATATGGGACTCCTTTAGGAATTATTTCCAGGGCCTCTTCTGATGCCCAGTCCACCCTGGCTAATGATGCATGAGCATGCAACACACCTGACTCTCACAATCCACGTAAGAGGATGGTCCCGATAACAAGTATGCATGTGGATGATGTGTGAAGTATACGGTGCATTGCTGGCGAGGTGCATGTGTGGGAGGCCTAAATGTCTTTCTCATGCGTCATGTGTAATGTTGCTGATGTGCTCCCATTGATGTGATCATGAACTGTTCATAGCGAAGGGTGTGTAAGCTTACAACATTTTTTAATGTTTGTGTATTCTGTGAGCGGCTGCAATGCTTTCTGGAAGATTTGGGAAGCAGCCTCATGATAGCACAAGGGACATTTTGAGGTTATCGGAGACATGCATGATGGGGTGGGTGGGCAGCTGTTGATTTTCCCCATTGCAGGAGCAGGTACATGGCAGGGGTGAGGCGGCGGTGAGCAGGACCAGCAGCAATGGTGCCGAGGGACCCATCATCAAGATGGCAGTCAGGCGAGACATTTTTGTTGCACTTGATGAATGCGACTGAGGGGAACACATGGTATGGAGTATCATGCCTTGTGCTAGCTTTACATTTTGAATTTTGGGCCTATGACATTGAAAGTTTTGTTCCCACTTGAAATGAATGTGGCCGTAGTTTGTGCACTTTATGTGATGGATGTCGATGGGGTACCATTGTACCTTTTTTTTATTTATTTCTTTTTATTTGGTTTTTATGGGGACATACAATATTTCAGAAACAAGAAAAAGAATATTGAGGGACATACCCTCTCAACATGAAAATACACAACATGTCCTAGAACGTTCCGAATTCTTTCCATCTCCCCCCTCTCCCCCCTGATATGGTCGGTGATGCATTCTGGTTACTAATAGTTGAGGCATGCCGCATGCCCTCAATAAACAGTCTAGCATCTAGCGGGTCATCACTGCACCCCATAGGTCATAATTGTCATTAAGGCGCTCTCCCCTTCATTATTGCGTCTTTCGGCCCAGGTGAGCCTCTCTCCTTTTTGCTCTCCCCCACACCCCCTACTTGAACACAGTGTGGAATTGTAGCCATTTGGTTTTGACCGGAGTACTGCTCATCATGTCGTTCGGAAGAAATCTTTTCTATTAGGTATAGGTCTTTGGCCGTGGCCGACCATTCCTGTACCGTTGGGAGGTGTTCTCCTTTCCAGTGACTGGCTCTCTGAGCTTGTGCTGCCAGCAAAAGAAAGTGGGCTAGGGGTGAAGGTGTCCCCCAGTCATCCACCCGTTTCTGTAGCCCAAAGAGCACTAGCAGTGGGTCCAGCACGTACGTCCCCCCCCCCCCCCTGCATCTCTGATCCAACCCAGGATCTCTGACCAGAAAAACTGAACCCTGGGGCAGCCCCACCACATATGTCAGAAGTCAGCCCTGGCCCCACATCCATGCCAGCAATGAGGGTTCACCGTTGGGAACATCTTGGACAGGCGGACAGGGTCGTATTGCCAACGGTGGAGAAGTTTTATAGCATGCAACTTATATTGACATGAGATGGAGGTCTTGGAGGCCCGCCTGCACATTTGCTTTCAGAGACTATCCCCAATTCGATGCCCAGGTCCTTCTCCCAGTGGGAGCAGAGAGCCCCTGTCTCTGGTTCCAACAGTGCCCCGTAGAGGCGCGAGATCAGGACACTCATGTCTGCATAGACATCTAGTACCTTCTCCACTGGCGTGAGTTCCCTCTGAATGTGTTCCTTCAACTTGCCAGACATAAAAAAAAACCTTGAGTCTCAAGTATAGGAAGACTGACAACTTCCCTATCCCCAGGGCTTCCTCAAGTTTTTGGATATTGATGAATTCCTTATTATGGACCAATTGACCCACCCTCACCAGTCCCGCCTGGAACCATGGCTGATAACATTCGACCCCTGGAATCTCATCCCTAACTGGGGGTGCCCATATGTGGCTCATCTGGGAGGGCCATGTGGTGTTCCCAGAGCCCCCCCTCCCTCCCCTTGGCCATGATTTCCCAGTGTACCCCGAGGATCGGGTGTTCTCTGATGCGTTTCGGGAGGCGGTGCCTAGGGACACAGAGCCACTCCCCCACCGTCACCAGGAGAAGGTGCTGGTTCTCCAAGAAGACCCACTGCTTGTCTGGGTCTTCCCTTAGATGTGGGACCAATGATCTACACTGTGTCGCCCTATAGCATGTTGACAGATACAGCAGTCCCACTCCCCCTCTATCCTTGGGCAAAATAAGTGTGTCATAGCTCACCCTAGGCTTCCGACCCTGCCAAAGGAACCGTGTGATGCGCGCCTGGTTTCTTTCAAGTATTATACTGGTGCGCTAATTGGGAGCATCTGGAAGAGTTACAAGACCTTCGGGAGGAGGTTCATTTTTATAGCAGTCAACCGGCCCATCCACGACAGCTGTCCCTTTCCCCATGTAAGCATGTCAGAATAAAGCTTGTCAAAGAGAGAGAGGGGTAGTTGGTCTGGCCCAGGTCCTGGTCCGGCCGGACTAGATTAATCCCCAAGTATTTTAGCCGGTTGCCAGTGGTCGAAAACAATTGGTCGACTGGACAACTGGTCGAATCAATTTGGTTGAAAACCAATTGGTCGAATTTTTTTTTTTTTTTTTTTTTTACCCCTTTTTTGTTTTTTTTTGGGGGGTCCCCCCCCCCAACCCCCTTTTTTTCTTTTTTTTTCTACACGAAAACCCACAAAACACATATATAAATAAAAAAAAAAAAATTCGACCATTTGGTTTTCGACCAAATGACGTCGACCAAATTGCAGTCGACCAGTTTGTAGTCGACCAAATGACTGGACACCTTTTAGCCTGTCTAACTGGATCTGCAGTCCCAAGGGCATCAGTTCCTCCACATTCCTGGCTGTGTCTGGGCAGAAAGGGAAAACCACTGATTTACTTGTATTCACCTTAAACCCTGAGAACTTTCCATATTCCTCAATCACCTCCAGGGCCACCGAAATGGACTGAGCGGGATGTCTCAAGTGGAGCATTACATTGTCCACATAAAGACCTATCTTAAATTCCCTGGTTCCCACCCTGATACCCTCAACCTGTGACTACCCTCTCAGGTATCCAGCTAGAATTTTCATGGTCAGAGCGA
Organism: Ambystoma mexicanum; assembly: GCF_040938575.1. Lineage (NCBI taxonomy): Eukaryota > Metazoa > Chordata > Amphibia > Caudata > Ambystomatidae > Ambystoma > Ambystoma mexicanum. The sequence continues at coordinate 1,512,738,770 of NC_090929.1, read as the reverse complement.
AAGGCAGTGGCGATAGAGGGCACCCCTGCCTCATGCCCCTCTGTAGGGGGAAAGATCGGGACAGACCTCCGTTAACTGTAATTCTAGCAGAGGGGTTCCCATATACAGTCTGGACCCCGCGCTGGAGCCCTTCTCCAAAGCCAAATTTCCTATGCACCCCATTGAGAAAGTCCCAATCTACCTGATCAAAGGCCTTCTCTGCATCGATGGCCATCAGTAGTGGGTTTCCTGCACCCCCGCTGCTGTTCTCATAAGGTGAAGGGTCTTGCGGAGGGTGTCTTCCCCCTGTCTCCCCTGGATGAACCCCACTTGGTCTGAGTGAATGAATGTTGGCATTAGGCTCTCCATTCTTGTGGCTAAGATCCTCGTAAATAATTTTGCGCAGGGAGACAGGCCTATATGACTTGCAGTCAGTGGGGTCCTTGCCTTCCTTAGGGATAACTGTGATCAGCGCCCTCCCAAAGGATGGGGAGCCCTCCCTGTAACCATAATGCTAGTAAACAAGGCAGCTAAGTCCCGCGAAAAGGGTCCTGTGAACGTCTTGTAAAACCCTGCCGTGTATCCGTCCTCACCGGGTGCCTTCTCTAGTTTTAGACCTGATATTGCGCTAAGGACTTCTTCCTGTGTGATTGGCCTGTCAAGGGTCGAACCTTCTCCTTCCCTGAGTTTCGGATGTGGGACATCTGCCATGTACCTCTCAAGCTGAACCTCTTCTGGGGTTCCCCCTGTTCCATAGAGGTTTTCGTAGAATGTTGCGAAAACTTCCTACAACCTCCTCCGGGTTGGCAAGCCTCCGTCCACCCTTCCCTTGGATCCTAGCCACCCATCTGTCAGCTCGCTGGCCTCTGAGTTTGGCAGCCAGCATGGCGTCTGCCTTGTCTCCTTTCTCGTTATACTTTTGCTTCAAGTCTGCTATTCTGCAGCTGAACGCATACTTACATGCTCATCTCCCCTGCTCACTCCACCTTGCTCCTTGACTCTCAATGTATACTGTGTATACACCTCTGCGTACAAATACCTGTGTATATAACCATGTATATTGTCATCCTTTTACTGTCAATGCATCCTATAACTACTTGGAATGTGTAACTGTAACCTGTAAGCTTAAAGTATTCTTGAACACGTGCCCGGATACCTCCGGGTCTGGTACGCGCTATATATAAATAAACAAACAAGCAAAACAACCAAGTAATGAAGGCTAGCACGGACCCTCCCTCAATTCCTGGCGCTTACCTCTAGCCACCCCAAGGACCTCCTTCCTCTGCTCTACATGCTTGCCCTCTGCTCTTTCTAGAAGGCGGATTTCCCTCCTAAGGTTTTCAACCAGCAAGGCCCTGATCCTCTTCTTTCCGGCTCCTTCCCTAATAAGTAGACCTCTCCAGGTTGCCTTTGCAGCATCCCAAACCATTCCCCTTTCAACTTCCCCTGTGTCATTAACCTGGAAGAAGTCCTCTATAGCCCCCTTCATTTCCTACACAAAGACGGAGTCTTTGAGAAGAAGGTCATTGTTAGGGAGAATGCTCCAGAATGGCTAATTTCCCTTACCTACTGAGTCCCTCAACAGCTTTGCTGGATTTCTAGGATTTATTTTTTTCACCTGGTAAGAGTGTGAGCCTTTTTTCCCACTCTTACATGTGTTTTGCTGTGTGTTTAACATTGTTGTGTTCATAGGCTGTGGAGCTTCACCTACTCCATAGGCATCATCTTTTTTACTGTGTGTCACACAGCACCTTTAGTGCAGTGACACAGGGTTGTCTTTTTCAGACTTCCCACTTTAAACTCCATTTTCTAAGACTGACTACTGTCTCCCAGAACATGTAAAGTTGCCATTGATTTTATTAGTCTTTTAAATGCACAGACCCAGTACAAACTATCTTACATAGAGTACTGGAAAGGGTTAATAGTTATCCCTTTTTGTCTGTTTCTCATGGAACATTATTTTGTTCCCCTTTCTTTAAGATTTGGCTGGTGGCAGTGGTATCTACCATATTTTTCTTACCGCGGTCTATGAAAATAGCCTTGGTACTGTGTTAGGCTAAGTTAGTAGCCCCAAACTTTAATCCGCTGGACCCCATTTACTTTTATTTGGTTCCGGCTGGGTTTATTCACCATTTCTTTTTGTAAAGGTCTTACTCGTGCTTTACTCTGCGTGCCAAACCAGGTTCGGTTCCTTTGTTCGCCATCCTTTGGCGGGCTTCTGCACAGGAGCCCTCCTTAGGCGCCTGAGAGTCTGGGTAGACAGGATGTGAGGGAGGGGTTTTAGGACCCCTGCACAGGGTTCCCTTGGAAACCCAAGTCGCACTCTTGTTTGATTGGCTAAGTGACTGTCCTGCCAGGACAGCCACCCTGCTGTGTGATTGACAGCCAGGCTGTGTGAATGGGGGAAAACTCCATAAAATGCAGGTCTCTGGGACTTGGAAGTCAGAGTCGCCACTGGATCGAGAGAACCGAAGAGAAGCTGAAAGAAGAAGACCACTACCACTACTGAACCTCACAGTGAAGCCGTGCTGCGGGCCTGAATCTCCAAACTTCGACGACAGAGAAGATCTGCAAAGAATCTTCTTCCCTTGAGCTGGTGGGACCAACCAGTTCGCCCAACACCAAGCAAGGCCTCCCTCCCCTGGTGGAATTTGCTGTGCACAGCTGCAGTGAACCGGATAGCCAGAACGACCGGACCCTGTTTGGGTTTTAAGGAGCGCACCTTTTATTTGTTGCTTTGCTCTGCTGCTGGTTTCTTCCATGGGCAGTGCAGGACCCTCCAGTCTTCCTCCTTCGTATCAGTCCGACAGTCGTTTCAGGAACCATGAGCCTACATGATCTGCCAGGAACTTCTGTCTCAGGTACAGCATTCTTCTTCTAAGGTACTGTTCAAACCCGGTTGTTCGTTCCGTTCGACCGTGGTGAAAGTGTTTTAAATCTTTCAATCCAAGGGCTTGTCCTTCTCTACTCTTTTAAATAACTTTTCCTTCGACCAACTTAGTTTCAAACTCTCGGCAAAGACTTAACCGCAAACTACTCTGCACTGCATGATCCTCTGCAAAGACTCTGAACCATTAACACTGGCCCAGGCCTATTGATTTGAATCCTCATTATAGCAAGCCTTTTCTACATTGCCCTGCCTACTTACTTGTTGGTGAGCTGTTTTTCAAATGAATGTGTAAATAAATGTATATTCTTTTACTCAGAAACCTTGAGTCAGTGTTTGTTAGAACCATAGTAGTTGTTGTCCTTTGTGTAACTTCTGATACTTCTCACTTTACTCTTGAGATAAGTCTGGCTGCTCAGCCATCGCTACCACTTTACTGTGTATTACAGGCTTGTACCAAAGGTGAATTTGTACTTGCACTTGTAGTCTTAATTGTGTGTGGTGTTCCCAAAGGTTACTGCATATGATTCTGCCTAACAGTCATTGCAACGCCAGAGTGACTCTCTGGATTTCAGCCCTGAAAGGGTCTTCTTAAGTTCTATAAAGTCGTGGTCTAACCCGCTGATTGGGGTATGTACACATGAGTTCAGCCTACTGAGGTGGTTCCGTTCCAGGAAAAAATAATCGATCCTCATTCTGGAACCATGGACTGGGGAGTAGAAAGTGTATCCCTCCTCTGTCGGGTTGGTGTCCCTCCAGACGTCTATGAACCCCTGGTTCCACGTGTGGTCAGCGAAACCGTTACTTGCACTTCCCCCTCTACTGCCCACTAGGGTATGCGCGCCACTGTGATCCATCCTCTTGTCCGCCCACATATTGAAATCTCCCCATATGATGGGGAGGCCGTGCGCTCTGTCCATAACCTCCCTCATAGCTTCCCTCAGGAATTGCATTTGACCCATGTTGGGGCAGTACAACAAAGCCAGGGTAATTTTTGTATTGTCTAGGATCCCTGAAACTACTAGCACCCTCCCATCCGTCCGACCCCAGGCCACTGGGTCCAAGAGCCTGAGTTTCTGGCTCAGTATGATCCCCACTCCCCACATCTTAGCTGGACCCGAGGCCAAAAATATCTGCCCGTTATGGGCCCCTGGGATTCGTCTTTCCTCCCCAAGGACTGTGCGGGTCTCCTGAACTAGGAAGACATCAAGGTTGCGGTTCTTGAGTTCCCTCCGTAGCAGCAAGCGTTTAGTGTGGGAATTGAGGCCCTTCACGTTCAGGGAGCCCATCTTGAGGATCTCCACCGGGCCTGCCATGTTAAGGGGCACCATTCCAAAGCTGCATGACCATCCCGGACCCTCTGGTGACCCGCAACACCATGCCTCCCTCTGGTACTTCTATTTCCCCTATCCGAGCATCAGGAACCATATCCGACCACTTACCCTCCCCCCCTAACCGTTACATGTTGGAAGATGCCCACCCTAAGCTGTGCCACTAGGGTTGTGACCGTCTATCCTCCCTTGGTCCTCATAACACCTCACCTCGCACCGACCGGGGTAGTTTGCTTTTGGGTTCCCTTCTTTCGCTAGTCCATGTACCCCTGCATCTCAGTTTTCTCCTTTTTCCTCCCCGGGTGGGGTGTTCAACTTGAACTTTCTGCGGCCTTGTGCCTTCTTTTTCATGGTTTGTGGACCCAAGGCCTTCTTCTGCCGGTCCTGGGGTGTCTCCTCCGTTTCCATTGAGGCCCCATTCTCCTCTTCGCCCTTGATAACTTGCAGCACCTGGAGGGCCTCTTTTCCTCCTGTCACCCGGTAGTCCACTTCTCCCAGCTCAAAGGTTAACGCAAAGGGGTGAGACCAGCGGTAGCTGATGTTCTTGTCGGTGAGCCACTGTGTGACGGAGCGACATTCCCTGCGGCGGGCTAGAGTCAAGGCAGAGAGGTCTTGGAATATTTTGATTGTTTCTCCCTCGTAGATTAAGCTCTCCAGGCGCTTTGCTTTGTCGAGGACCTCCATTTTCTCTCTATAGCTGAGGAAGCGCACCGCTATTGACCTCTGGCCTCTGCCTCCTCCTCTTCCTCCTGTGTGAGCTCTCCAACTGCACTTCTTTGCCTTCATCAAGTGCAAACAGTTGGTTTATCAGGCCCTGCACCTTTCGTCCAACTTCCGCAGCCGATTCGCCATTCTGTTCACTCACGCCAAGGATTTTCAGGTTATTGCGCCTCTCCCTGTTTTCTAGGTCGTCAACCTTCAAGAGCACCTCCTCTTCTCTGTGTTCCAGATATGCTATGTGGGTCTCATTCTTCATGTCGAGAACGTCCATTTGCAGGTGGTTGTGTTCGAGCCCTTCCATTTTGTCCTCGATTTTGTCTAATCTGACTTTGAGGTCACAGAAGGAGGCCTGTATGTCAGGTCTGATGGCCCTGTTCTCCTTAAACAGGTCTATGAGATCGTCTCTGGTCAGGGCTGGAGTTGGGGTGGAGGTGCTTTCCCCTGACTTCATTTCCTATGTGGCGAGGGGAGGAGTCTCTGGGGACACTTGCAGGGGTCTCCTGAATCGTTGTAGAGATTGAATCCCGGCTTGGGTCTTCTTCATCGTTGTAGCCTGGTCTCTGGCCCCCTCCAGTGCAATGCCTAGGTGTGGTGCGCTTGCATAGTTCCACGTCTCTCTAATCAGGATGCAATCCGAGGTAGGGGGTCGCCTCTGTTTATGCTTTGTGTTGCGGCCGAGTTTGAGTGGCCCGACCCGGCATCTGGTGTCTGTCTCCCACCTTGGCCTTGCAATGTGAGGTTAGTGCCCTGTACCTGTTCCCAGATTTCTGGGGAGGTCCTTATGGGGAGCCCCCGGTTTTTGAGAGCCTGCGGGCTTAGGGCCGATCCAGATGGTATTCCTTGTGGAAGCATGCGGTGGAGGCCGTCTCCTGTGGTGACCTCGGGTCAGGGTGCCTTTGTGAGAGCACCTGTGGATAAGGTGCGCGCAGTGGTAGGTGTGGTGGGGTCTCGAGTCCTGTCCCCAGCCTTTGAGTTGGTCTTCTCTGGTGGCCCTGGGTAACCTGGGCCTCCCCTCCGTGTGGTCCCCTCGTACCCTGAGCACAAACCAATGGAGGTGGGGCTTTAGGCTATGCTCCAAGCCTTCAGAGTGGGCCCCTGGGGCTTCAGTCCTCTGAGGATACCCCAATAGTCTATGAAGCCTCCGGTGGTGCCGTGTGTATCCCCCTCTAGACTGGACTCTGTTTTCCCCAGGGGCTCTTTATGTGGCCTACCCCGTGGCGGAGGGGGTTGCTATGATTCCCCCCTCTTGTTGGGAAGAGGCCCTAGGAACTTGGTACCCTCCGGGGGTGCTCTGCAGGGTAATCTCGTCCTTGCTGCACTCGGTGGTGCCTGGGCCTTGCACCTTTTCCTGTGGTCCTTGGGCAGTCTCTTGGGGGGAGAACACGTGGTGGGGCTCCGTGTGGGCCCTCTCCTGGGGTGCCTCTGGAGTGAGAGTGCCTCCCTTGCTGTGTTTGGGCTCTTCCCATGGCTAGCACGCAGTCAGCACCTGGGCACCTGCGTATTTCCAGCTCGCTATTGTCTGGCGTCTGGGTGCCTCACCCTGTTTGCACCTTGGCACCCCACCTGGAGGGTCCGGTGCACTACGTGCTCCTGTGGCTTTTTACATATGTGCCCCTATCCGTAGGAGCTCAGCGTAGGGCGGAGCCGCTAGGCCTTCCCCTGGCCTCCTCGTTGGCCTCCTCGTTGAGTCTTGTTAGGGTCCTTGGGCTGGTCTTGCCCTCCGAGCCCCGGGGCTCACGTTGCGTCGTCCGGCCCGTGAAGGGTACTTTTATGTGAAGCGCCGAGCAGGCCCTCCCCTCAGCGTCCTCCACGAGATGCGAAGTGTCTCGTGGCAGTGGAGGGCTTGTTGTGGGGTGGGTGAGGCCAGCACGTTGGCCCAGCAGGCCCTGGCGTGTCCTTTGGTTAGGTTGCAGGCCTCCTTTCACCTTCCTTGTGTGCCCCCGCGTATACCGGTGGGGGCCTGTGTTGTGTCCGCCTCCCACCGGGTACTCGCCTTGGAGGATCCCCTTCCCGCCTCTAGTGCTTCGGGTCCTCGATTCGTGGGTCCATGCCGCAGGGCTCTCCCGAGCTCCTGGTCGGGTCCTGCGGTTCCTCTTGTTGGAGTCCTCTGCCACCACGCGGGTCTCAGCGCACCGCGGACTGTGGTCTGGGTTCGGGGCTCCTGCAGTTTTCGGCCCACCACCCGCCGGGGCTATGGCCTGCTTGGTGTCTCTGCCCGGTCTCGTGTCTCTGCTTCGGTGTGCCAGCACCGGGTCGAGATCCTGGGGCCCGACTCCTGTCCTCTGATGCACTGGGGTCCAGGCGGACGGACTCGGGCGGCGTGTCTCTGAGACCGTTGGGGCCTCCAAGAGAGGGGTCCCCTCTCTCCTCACCCACGTATGGCTGGCGCCCTCCTCTCCGTTCCTTCGCCTGCGCTGGGGGACTATTCGTAAGGGGGGCCTCACTAGCAGTTAACAGCTATACTTTCAGGGCCTCCAGGGGTGCCAGGAAGCCAAAACTCTGTCGGGGGAAGAAGTCCGCTCTCTAGGCCCAAACGGGAGCTGACAGAGCGAGGACTTCACGCATCCATTCAGGTACGCGCCCCCTAGCGGTCCTCACCATTGTACTATTAATGTTATGGGGCACACACTGTTTGCCAATCCAAGACACGCATTCTCAGAGTGTTGTTATGGGCAACCTGGATTAGCCTGATCGCATCATTGAAGGCCATCAGTGATGTGATTTTACTGTGTGTGTTCCACAGGGGTTGAAATTCATGTGAAGTTGGTTTGTGCTACCTGGTTGCGTGTGTCCCGTCCCTGTGCCCTTTGGCCTGCAAAGGGAATGCGGGATGCCTGTGGACGAGGGTGGAAGCCCTCCTGCAGCTCCACTGCTGTGGCACGGCATGTAGTAATATTATGCAGGACACAACAGGCCACAATGATTTTGCATACTACAGGGGGTGCATATAGAAATATGCCACCTGAGTGGTCAAGGGAGCGGTAGAGTGACTTGGGCACTCCAAATGAGTTTTCCACTATGCCACAAGTGGCTATGTGTGCAGCGTTCTAGCATGCCTCACCTGGGGTGGCTGGATTCCTGATCAGTGTCAACAAGAATGGTGACAGCGGGTAGGCACTTTCCCCTGCAAATGACGAAATGGTTATCATTTATGATATGCTAAGTTATTTATAACGTGCCTGTACACAAGTGCTTCTAGGCGCGACAAGACAATGGAGGGAAGACAGAAGAAGGACAAAACAAACAATCTTACTAGGCCTTGTGTCATTTAGATCGTGCAAGTGCAGGGGTGGGGGAAAGGGAAGTACCAGGTGAAGTTAAGGAGGAAGTGCAATCAGGGCAGCGTTGCTCTGAGCAAGCGCAGCCAGGGCAGCGCGGCTATGGGTAAGTGCAAGGAGGCAGGGGACTGTAGGGTTCCAGATACAACCCCTCAGTGCGCGGTATGCCCAGAGCAGGGCAGGTGCTACTGGTCGTGGAGGAGCCTGGTACACAGTGAAACACTGAGGGTATCCAGGCAACCAGTCAGCGCAGCAGACAGGCAGGTCAGCAGGGGAGAGTGAGAAAGCAGAAACAAAAACAAAGGTTTTGAGCTCCTCCCAGAACTTCAGATGGTCCGGCTCAAGTTTGAAAGAGGCAGGGAGGCCATTCCAGAGGGAGGCACCTGCAGAGGAGAGAGATCTACCCCCCACTCGCTGCCTGGAGAAGCATGTGACCCTCAACAGTGTTTGACGTGGGTTCGAGAAGGAAAGTGTTTAGGAAGAGAGAGTTTGACCTAGTGCGGGCCGCGGCCCCAGAAAGCCTTGTGGAAGATGCAGAGGGTTTTGATCCTTGCAGCAACAGGGAGCCAGTGGAGAGATTTCAGGGCTGGAGGGATAAGGTCCCTGGGCCTTCTTGGCAGGTCTGTGATGTGAGGAGAGAAGGAGACAGTGGAGTCGAAGATGACACCAACGTTTTTTGCCTCAGGAAGGCAAAGGAAGAGGGCCCAAGGAGTGCGGCCAGAGTGAGAGAGAGCGGGAGCAGCGCAGCATCCTAATGAGAAGGATCTCAGTCTTACTGGCATTAAGGCAGAGATCATTGGATGTGCACCACTCCTGAATCTCGGATAGACAGTCAGCAATGAGCGAGAGAGGAGATGAGGCTGAGGGGAGCCTGAAGGAGGACTGAGTGCCATCCGCATAACACTGAAAGTGTCATGATCTCTGCTTCCAAAAGGTCAGGGTTTTCCCAACTCCCTTGGAAGCAGATCCATAACCCAGGTTCCGAGGGCCAACCAGTCCCAATTGGGACCTTTTGGACCCAGTCCTGGCGCCAGTGGCACCAGGCTCATGAATATGCCCAGTCCCAGCGCTGGAAGCGCCGGGCTCATAATGCTTGGGTGGACTTACCTGCAGCAGACCATGCTGCTTACTTGCCTGCCAGCTGAGCCTCTGATCCTCTTCTGTTTGGAACTACTTTTCCTGTTGGGTGGGGCAGGAGCCACTCCCTAGATTCAGAACACTGGAACTCTTCTGGAAAGCAGGAACTCTTTTCTTACCAAGGCGTGGCTGTGGAAGGAGACACCTAAGCACTACAGGAGGCTATTTAAACCACACCCGGTGGATGAATCTTGCTTTGCGTTATTCTGCATCCTCTGCAGCAGAACGCTCATCGTGTCTTCTGCATCGGATCCTGGGCCTAAGGAAAAAGGCTTACCATCCTGAATCCAGTCTTCAGCAACACCTATAAAGACAAGAAAGAACAGGTTATCATTCCGGCATCTGAAAGACAAAGGCTTACCTGCTCTTCGTGCGCTCCGGAGGTCTTCACACTGCATTCCGGCATCTGAAAGACAAAAGCTTACCAACTCTTCGCACGCTCCGGAGGCCTTCAGCGCTGCATCCTGCATCTGAAAGACAAAACAAGGTGCGTTTAAAGACATTGGGGAACTTTAATACTCACGTGCCATTACTCTAACCCAGTGGGTATTCCGGCACCCTGCAGCCGCTCCGAACTCGTACCTGCAAAATAAAAGACAGTTAGAGCGCATCGTGAAGCAGGCAACAAGCGCTTACTTACGTGCTTCCAGGCGCTTCTATTCATCACACGGACTCCATCTTCAACTCACTTCAGCCCGTCATCCGCCATCGCCGGAACCTGCAAAACAAGAGACATCATTACTAAAGACTTTAAAGACAATAGAATTACTCGAAACTTACCGTTCGTGCAGTAAACGACGGACAGCAGTCCTCTGAAGTCAAGAGGCCTGCGCCACCGATCCAGTGAAGAAACTGGTTACAGCACCCTGCCCCGAGGCAGATGGAGAGCTCGGCATTCACTTACCTAAGGTGAGAGCGTTAACCTTTGGGGGTCTACAGGAGAGCAAAAAAGGAAAGAGATAGGGACACCCCAATAACCCCAGTTCATTAATCCCATATTTTCTATCTGCAGACATCTTACTCGTGAAGTCAGGCATACAGTGCACAGAGGTCCAGCCCAAAGAGCCAACCGGGTGCTACACATCACCTTCGAAGATACGGTAGTCGCCCAGTCAAGACCGGCGCCTCTGCGAGAATCAGGTGAGCGTTACAGAACGCAAAGCCTACCGCAAAACTCTCGCCCAGGCGCTATGGAAACCTCGGATACTGACCACCTAGCCCGGTTACTTGGGGAACTAAGGGCCGAAGTGCATGCAGCTCGTCAGGAAACGAATGCTCTAAGAAGGGAACTAATTATTTCCAAGGAGAGAACAGACGGTCTTGCTAGACAATTGCTACAGTCACAAGCCGGACAAACCCCGTTACCCGCATCAGGGGCAAATCTTCCTTCAACATCCTCTATGAATCCAGTGCAGATCAACCTACCTGGGAATGTACCTCTGGCTCCGCCCGAACGATTTTCTGGTGACCCAAAGAGGTTTGCAGTATTTATCAATCAGTGCCGGTTGCACTTCTTATGCCGGCCAGCAGCCTTTCCAACTGATCAAGCTAAAGTAGCTTTTGTACTTTCGTACCTTAGTGGCAATGCGGCAGACTGGTCGATCCCTCTAGTTAATCAAGATGATCCGGTTCTCCATGATTTTCAAGCCTTTCAGCTTAGTATGGAAAAACTGTTCGCAAGACATTCACAGGGGCAGGCCTTGGACAATGAGCTTCTTTCGTTGCGACAGGGTAATCAAGACCTTTTGGCTTATATTGCATCTTTCAATAGACTAATAGTGGAAACTCAATGGCCTGAGGACAAAAGGATTACGCTGTTTTATAGAGGTCTACGTGGAGAGCTCAAAGACGTTTTAGCCCAAGTAGTGAATCCCCCACAAGACTGTTCGGATTATATAGACTTGGTCGTTCAAATAGATCATAGACTGCAGAACAGGAAGGCTGACCGTTCCAAGTTTGATGCTGGAGTATTTTCCAAACCGCCAACTCCTTCCAAAGGAGTAGACTCCGGGGAACCCATGCAAATAGGGGGTCTGAAAGGTCCTCTAACACAAAAGGAGCGGGAAAGGAGAAAACAGTTGCAATTATGCCTATATTGCGGAAACTCAGGGCACTTTCTTCGAGACTGTCGGTGAAACCTGCCAAGAAGGCAGTAGGAGCTGCAGTTACCAAAGTTACAAACTCTGAGCAGGGAAATGACCTCGCCCGACAAGAATAGAGGTCCTCTTGCCGAGCGTGAAAACCAGTTCCGTGACCTCGCATTTCGTGATACCTATGGTCCTCATTAGCCCTGATAATCCGGATCGATTACATGCAATTGAAGCTTACGTCGACAGCGGTGCCATCGGCAATTATGTGGATCATGAAATGGTTTTGAGGATGAATCTAACTCTTTGTCCCAAGGCTGTAAAGGACGTCATTACTACAGTGGATGGTACGGAGATAGCCTCCGGGCCTGTAACGCATACCACTCAAGAGGTGACGCTAGTAAGTCAAGATGGACACCATGAGAAGATCGTGTTCGATGTGATCAAGGCCCCTCAGTTTCAGATTATTCTAGGAATACCTTGGTTAGAGAAACACAATCCTCTGATCGATTGGCGAGCAAGAACGGTCCAGTTTCCAGAATGTGTCTCTACTTGTCACCCTCCACCTGGTGTTGCACTGGCAGCAATTTCTTCAGAGACTCCCCAGTTACCTCCCGAATACCTTGAATACCAAGATGTTTTCCGGAAGGATCAGGCTAACACTCTACCTCCTCATAGGTCTTATGACTGCCAGATAGACCTGATACCTGGATCTACTCCTCCTTGTAGTAGAATTTATGCCCTCACCGAGCCTGAGAACCTTCACCTTCGACAATACCTGGATCAATACCTGGCGAATGGGTTTATTCGTCCTTCCAAGTCCCCTGCTTCTTCAGCTTTGTTCTTCATTCCAAAAAAGGAAGGAGACCTTAGAACTTGTATCGATTATCGCTCCCTGAACCAGATCACCGTTAAGAATAGATATCCGTTACCTTTGATCCCTGAACTCCTGGACCAAGTCAGAAAAGCATGCATATATACAAAGCTGGATCTTAGAGGAGCTTACCACTTGGTACGAGTAAAAGAGGGCGATGAATGGAAGAATGCCTTCCGCACCAAGTATGGGCTATTTGAATATCAGGTCATGCCCTTCGGACTTTGCAATGCCCCGGCCGCCTTTCAATATTTTATGAACGATGTCCTCAGAGAGCTCATAGATGTGTGTGTTGTTTTTTACATTGACGACATCCTCGTTTATTCTTCATCGGAATCTGAACATCGAAAACACGTGAAAATGGTCCTCGAAAGATTGCGTCAACACAAACTTTTCGCTAAATTGGAAAAATGTGTTTTCAACGTGACTGAAGTTGAATTCTTGGGATTCATATTATCACCTGGCGGAGTACGTATGGATTCAAAGAAGGTCGATGCAGTTCTCAAATGGCCATCACCATCCTCCGTAAAAGGTGTGCAAAGCATGTTAGGCTTCGCTAACTTTTACCGCAGGTTTATCCCCGAATTCTCTCGAATAGTCCAGCCCATCACTGCCTTGTTAAAGAAAAACAAACGTTTTGAATGGTCTACCGAGGCGGAACAAGCTTTCCAGGATTTGAAGACTAAATTTATCTCTGCACCAATCTTAAAACACCCTCGCCCCGAACTCCCCTACATCGTGGAAACTGATGCTTCAAGCCTTGCCATGGGGGCAGTTCTATCACAAAAGGACCCGGTAACCAATCAGTTGCATCCCGTGGCATTTTGGTCCCGCAAATTCTCGCCTCCTGAAATCAATTACACGATTACTGACAAGGAACTTCTGGCTATCAAGTCTGCCCTTAAGGCTTGGCGGCATTATCTGCTGGGGGCCCGACACACCGTTACTGTGATTACGGATCACCGAAACCTGCAATATTTGAAAACCGCAAAAGCCCAATCCTCTAGACAACTCCGTTGGGCATTATTCTTTGCCGAGTTTGACTTCATAATTACCTACCAACCTGGTACAAAGAACGGTAAAGCTGATGCCCTTTCTCGGTTGGGAGTGGAAGAACACTTGATCAACCCTAAACCTGTACCAATCATTCCCGAACAAAGAATTCTGGGTGTAATCGCCACAGAATCCATAGAGGAAGTTAAGGATAAAGCCAGGCAACTTGTAACTCCAGCAGACATACAGAATTGGCATCTGCAGGGAAAGGACTTTGCAGTAAAGGACAACTTATTGTATTTCCAAGAACGATTATACCTACCCAGCACAGATTTACAGAAAAAAGTAATCTCCTGTTATCACGATTCTTTAATGGAAGGTCATCCCGGTATGGCCAAGACCTCAGAAAAGATCAAGCGCTACTTCTGGTGGCCGTCTTGGAAAAAAGGTATCAGAGACTTTATAATGTCCTGTGGAGTATGCGCCCAAAACAAGAGTCAAAAGGAAAGACCAGCAGGCCTCTTACGCCCTATTGACATCCCACCTCGCCCTTGGCATACGCTTTCTATGGACTTCATCACCGATCTACCTCCATGCTCCGGATACAATACGATTCTAGTAATCGTGGACTTATTCTCCAAGATGGCGCATTTCATTCCGCTCAAAGGCTTGCCAACAGCAGCAACTCTGGCCCGAGAATTTCTCGAAAACATCGTCCGACTACACGGTTTTCCTTCGGTTCTAATTTCGGATCGAGGTAGTCAATTTATTTCTCATTTTTGGCGAAGTTGCTGTCGGTCGGCTCAAATTGATGTGAGACTATCGACCAGTCACCACCCTCAGACCGACGGACAAACCGAGAGGACCAATCAAACTTTGGAACAGTATTTACGCTGCATGCTGCAACAAACTGAAAAAACTTGGAAAGACATCCTTTGGATAGCCGAATCGGACGAAAGGCTGGCAACCTCAACAGCGTCCGTGTAACTACAGTCCACAAATCCATGCTGGGGATGTTGTCATCATGCATCCCGTTAGTATCCTACTGCCGATTACACCTGAGACCGGTTCAGGAATTCCTCGATGCCCGCTAGGTCCAGTCCTTGGGATCCTGGGACGACTGCATCACCCTAACACCAGCTTTCAGACAAAGCCTTTGCTGGTGGTCAGTAAGGGAACACGTGGTGCAGGGCTCCCCCTTCAGACTGCCAGGCCACCAGGCGACTGTTACAACAGATACTTCACTGGAGGGCTGGGACACCCGCTGTCAAGACCAACACACTCAGCGGCCTTTGGTCAGAAGAGGAAAGGTGCCAGCATATCAATCTGCTGGAGCTACGAGAACTTTTCTGGGTCTTGAAGGCTTTTCTTCCTCTCCTGAAGGGGAAGGTGGTGCGCATTTACACCAACAACACAACATCAGTGTTTTATGTCCGCAAGCAAGGAGGAACAAGGTCCCCACAGCTTTCCAAGGAGGCGTAAGCCCTATGGCACTGGGCCCGACAGCAGGGCATGTTTCTCTTACCCTCTGTCTACCGGGGATTCAGAACACACTAGCGGACTCCCTCAGCAGGGAGTTACGCTCCTGCCATGAGTGGGAACTGCACAACGACCAGATACACCAGTTGTTTCAGACGTGGGGCACTCCGGAGATCGACCTTTTAGCCGCCCACGAGAACAGACACTGCAAGACTTTTGCCAGCCGCTTTCCCCATCCGGAGAGCTTGGGAGACGCCTTTACAATTCCTTGAGAGGGGAAGTTTCTTAATGCATTTCCCCCCATTCCTCTGGTGCCTCGAGTCCCACATACCTTCAGACTGTATCGGTGCAAACTAACATTAGTCACCCCTGGGTGGCCCAGACAGTTTTGGTACTCAGACCTCCTTGCCCTCTCATCGGCCCCACTGATCAAGCTGCTTCCTCACGAAGCGCTCCTGTCCAGGAATCAAGTAGCAGTACTGCACATGAACCGGCCTTTCTCAATCTGATGGCCTGGCTCCTGTCTTCGAAGAGTTTGGGGCACTGTCCCTTCCGCAAGACTGCCAAGCTGTCCTGGCCAAGGCTAGAGCCCCGTCCACCTTGAAATGTTACAAGAGCAAGTGGAAACATTTTCAAGTGTGGTGCAGAAGCCAGCGACTGCAACCCCAAACCATTCGACCGAATGAGCACTTGCCATATATACTGTCCCTGGCTGAATCTCGGTTAACACACTCCTCCATAAAGGTGCACCTAGTGGCGATTTCTACGTACGTGCGGCGGGTGTGCCTTCCCTATGGTCTCACCGTCTGGTCTAGGTCTTTTTATGGGGGCTCTTCTGGTCTTTTTCACCGGTCCGCTGCGCAGCACCAGCATGGGAGCTCAATGTGCTACTCTCAAGACTCATGAAGCCACCCTTTGAGCCCATGCATCAAGCATCTATTCAGCACCTTTCCTTGAAAACTGCATTCTTGGTGGCCATAACTCCAGCCAGACATTGAGTGAAATCCAGGCGTTTTCTGTGAAACCGCCCTACCTAACTTTTCATAAGGTCAAGGTGGTTCTACGTACCAACCCAACATTTGTGCGGAAGGTTCCATCTGCTTTCCACCTAAACCAACAGGTGGTTTTGCCTGTATTCTTTGGCACACCTATGTCTCCAGCCGAACATGCTCTGCACACGCTGGATATGATTTGCGCCCTCAAGTACTACGTGGCGCGTACCAAATCTTTGGGAAGGCTCTCTCAATGTCCTCCATTACAAGATGGATTGCTACCTGTATCTCGTTCTTCCATCAGCAATCCGTCAGACCTCTTCCCGGCAGGCCCTAGGCTCATTCTACCAGAGCAGTGACTGTAACCACAGCTTTTCTTTCCGGAATCCCGCTGCCTGACATCTGCCGTGCAGCCACCTGGAGATCGGTGCATACATTCAACAGGTTATATTGTGGAGACAGACATTCTGCAGAAGAATCCAGAGTCAGCCAATCGGTTCTGCTGAACCTTTTCTTTTTGCGTGAGAAGGGTAAGTCTCCAGTGGTAAGCTATGCCTGGAGCCTGCCTCTGCCAATGGGCATTGTTGTAATACTGCTTTGTAATACTGCTTTGTAATCTATTCACAGCATGTGAATCTATGAACGATCCAATGCTGCAGAAGGAATAAGTTACTTACCTGTAACTCCTGTTCTCCAGCATTGGTATCTTTCACCTAGTACCTAGTCCCGAATGCCAAGAGGAATTTGATGAGATTAAAATAGAAATCTATTTGACGCCAGCTCTGTCACTTCAAAAGTAGGGTGGATTGTTTATTAAAGACAGATGTCATCTCAATCTGGCAACTGTTCCTGCCAGAGGCTTTACTGTCAGCATTTCACATTATATGCACACAAGTACACGTTCTCACAAAAAGCTGTCAAGAATTAATTCCTACACCACTTCACAGATGTGTGCCATTACATACTTCCAAGTGTTGGCATAAGGCTGCATGCCAGTTAAGGAATGAGAAACAAAGACATTCCATGGAAAGCACTAACTTGCTCATTTCATGCATACCCATGGAGGTCATACTAAATCTGTGGGAATATTCAGCCTGTGAGTACTCACCAGCAGTTTGGATACGTGCCTGCAGGTCAAGGACCTGGGCATGAACCACTAGGTTGATCCTCTCCAGGATCTGGAGGTGAAGGGGTGACACCCGATACAGGCATGGAGAGGGCAGCTCCACAGAGGCACCTGCCTCAAAGACTGCTTTAGGCTGGCTTCGGATCCTAAGATCATTCCAGTGCTTCTTTGCATGGCCCACTGTACGCACTGCCACCCCCTTCAAGTTGATGGCAGCCGTTTTGTCCAGATCTACTGACGAGCACACGTCCCAAGCTGTTTCAGAGGGCATCAAAATAGGCCAGGACCTGTTCACGCAGGATGCCAACTTCTGCAGCAGAGAAGTTGACAGCCCTCAACCTCGCCTTGTGGTTGCTGGTCGATGTTGCTGACATGGTGTACCTGAGGCTGGTGGGGTGAAGCTGGAGGTAGGGCCATATGTGTGTCAATTCCACGCCACACATAGCGACATATGCGCGCATAACGCTGTAAATAACATGCTCACGAGTGCCTCCAACTTGCATGTACCTTCCCTCATGTGCCAGAGGCGGCAATATTTAGGGGGTACCAAGCAGATTTCCTGCCATGCACATAGGCGCCAATATTTAGGGGGTACCACACGGATTGCCTGCCATGCGCAGAAGCAGTGATATTTAGGGGTTACCTTAGCATAAACTTGCCTTATATTGTGCTTTGGTGATCACTTAACTATCCCATGGCACCATGAGTGGAAGGGCTCCGCGGAGAGGACGAGGGCAAAAGAAGGGTCCAGATTCAAATCATGTTGGTGACCCTACAGGTACCCCGGTACCACCTAGACCCACTAGGGTTAAGAGCGCCCAACCTGGAGAGCAGGCACAGGCAGCACCCCAAAAAGAGGCACAGGTTAAGGAGAAGGGGCCACCAAGGAAAAGGCACTTCACAGATGAGGAGATAACAATCCTCACTGATTACATCGACAAACACCATGGCGACCTGTACCCTTCATCTGGCAGTACCCTTCTTGTGACCCAGAGGTGAAGGACGTGGCAAGAGGTCACAGATCTCATCAATGCATGTGGGGTGGAGATGCTCACATCGGAAGAGGTCCACAAGACGATGGGCGACCTCATGAGGTGGACCAAGGACAAGCTTGGCAGCAATGCAGTCTCTGCCCAGGCTACTGGAGACGCATCACCACATGTTGATGAGCTGAATCCATTTACAGAGATCACCAGTGGCCTCATCAGCAGTGAGCTTGTGGTTGGCGTGGGAGGCATGGACACCTATGAAACCACATCAGATGAGAAACGTGTGCATGATAAATATGTGATTTCCTCAACACATGACATGCTATCACATGTTGTAGTACAGTTAGTCATAGCCCTTCTCACCCATCCATGAGTACGACAGTAATGCATCCATGGATACTTCCATTACATGCTGTGCATCCTAGAAGGTGGACGCTTGAATCATGTTTGTAGCAATGGTCAAAGTGGGTGGGAGCGGTTGGGATGGTATTCCTCTACTTTTTCTTTATGTTTTACTGTTCCTACACTTTTATTTTAAAAAGAAACAGTTGCAGAATGGTTGTAAAATAAAATTGTAGGAAGAAGTTGAAACTTGCACTAGAGTGCCCTGCACTGAACATTCCCTTAAACAGCAGGTGCGTTTGTTTGGGGGATTGGATCGTACGTGGGAGGGGACAGGGATATGAGATTTGTGGGATGCGGGGGCAGGCCAGCAGGGAACATAGTTCCACTACTTCTTTGTGTATACTTTGATCACTGGTTTGTGGTTGTTATTGCTCTTACAGCACATATTACGGTATGAGGAATTCTTTAGAATCGATGCTATATGTGGCAATGGCCTGCAAGACACATGTCATTGGACACACTCAAGAGTGTCATGCTTGTGGATAGTGCATTGTGAACACAAATTGGGACTCACATGGAACTACAATACGCAGTGGGCGATGTCAGAGTCATCCATTCAGAGGCCCTGGCGGAGTGGGAGGAGCAGTTGCTGAGTGCAAGTGCCCAACGGGGCAAGGTCCTGCAAGAGATGGCCAGGGACCTCCACCACTTGGCAGAACATGCCACCTCCTCAAACGCTGCACAAACTGGGAATTCCGCTGTCAAGACACGGTTTCCTTGAGGTAGTCTCTCCGTGAGGAAATGTTGGCTACAATGGACCTCCATCGCCAAGACATGGCTACTTTGCAGCAAACTTTCAACATGCATTTGGAGACGTTAAGGGTCAATATGCATACTGACACTCCGGCCACTCGTGACAGCCATCATCAGGAACTTGTTGTAATGGGGCCACTCACGCATGCATCCTTCCTTTCCTGTCACTCTCTGGACCGCCTCCCTTGGCCCTCTTCCTGCTCCCACCTGTGAGGCTAAAAACCTTGGGTCATCTTCGACTCCACGCTCTCCTTTTTCTCCACACATCTCTGACTTCTCTAAGAAGTCAATCTACCAACTGCAGCTCCCCAGAGGTATTCTTCCTTTCCTCTCCTTCCCCCAGAAGCTCACTGTCTCCCGAGCTCTGGTTCTCTCTAGGCTGGACTACTGCAACAGCCTCTTTCTATAATTGCCTGCTACTACTCTGCGCCCCCTGCAACTCATCCAGAACAGGACTACAAGACTTGTCCTTGGCCTCAAGCCCAGGAATCGTATCTCCCAAGCCCTGAAATCTCTTCATTGGCTCCCAGTGGCTGCAAGGATTAAGTTCAAGACCTTCTGCATTGTCCGCAGTGCCTTCTGGGGCCTGGGTCCGCAATACCTTCAGAAATACTTTCTTACTCGACCTCTTCGCTCCTCCACCTCCAACTCCCTCAGTGTCAGTTGCTTCTCCAAGCAACGAGTTGGTGGTAGATCTCTTTCCTCAGCTGGGGCCTCCCTCAGGAAACAGCCTCCCTGCCCCTCTGAAACTTGAGTAGAACCATATTCGGTTCCGGAAGCAACTCAAGACCTTCCTCTTTGCTTCTGCCTTCTCTCATCCTCTCCCCTGCTGATCTCGGTCTGTATCTGCGCTCGGCACCTGGCCACCCTTTGAACTCGGGTCCAGACCCCGGCCCACCCAGCTGCATACCCGCACTGCCCCTTGGCAGCCCTTGCACTTGGGTCTGTATCTGCAACCCTACAGTCCCCTTAAATGCACTTATTAGACACCCGTTGTCTATGCTCAATTCTTGCACTTGCCACCTGCTGCCAGCACTACCTGTTGTTTTGATCATGTGTTCAGCACTTTCCACTCATACCCTGCCCCTTGCACTTTCCCCTTTTTCCCTCCCCCCACTTGCGCGTTCTCAATGTCACTGGGCCTAGTAAGACCGTTGTTTTTGTCCTCCCATGTACCCCTCCCTTGTTGCGCCCTGAAACACTTGTGTATGGGCGCGTTCTAAATGCAATATTATATCATATCCCTCTCCCGAGTGGCTGTAGCCAATAAGGACCATGCTTTGGCCATAATGCACCAAATCTGGATCCACCACAAGAAGGGAGCTCCAACTGAACGATGCAGGTGATGCCATTGGCCATGTCCTCACACACCCCTAGCCTCTTGCCACAACCACCCCTTCTTTGTGCACCTTGGTGTCCATGAGCCTGTGGAGGGGGCATGGATTAATATTTCTTTTTTTTTCCCCCCGTCCAAGGTGGACCGTTTTGTTTTTGTCCTCATGTCAGGGCCATTGTGCTCTACTGCTCATGCTATTGGGCACATTTTCGAACTGGGGGACTAGACATAAGGCCATGCTCAGCAGAGTTAACTGACACGGTGTTCTGGACTGCTACAGCCTCCCAATTTCAGGTGAGACAGACTCCTTTAGCTGGTCCAAACAAATGTCCAATGACATTTCAGGTGTCTTGCCTCAATCAGTGCCCACACTCTGTGAGGACAACCTGAGCACCCTATTTCCACCTAAGACACATTCCCTGTGCTGGACATTGACACTCCTAGCACCAATGTGGCAGGCCGGTGTTAGGTGGAGGTGGTGAAGGAATCACAGCACAACAGCAGTACCACCAGGCAAGGTTGTGCACTGTTATGCATTTTCATGGCTGTGACATAAGCATCCCAATAGTGGCATGATGTGGCACACGTCGGGTTGAGCATGTATAATTACATATGGTGATGATTGGGTGATGGTCACTCACTGAAGATGTGAGTTGTCCTACATAATTGTGTGTGTGCATGTCTCCTTGATCAGCTATGCATGTGCTTTGTGTTACTGGTTACACCTCCAAGACTTGCTGCTTGGAGTCAGTCTTCTCGGATTTTTAGGGAAGGCTGATACAGTGGCTTCTTTTTGCTGTGGCATTACATTTACACGCCTGTCATGTCAGCCTTGCATGCAATCGCCTGACATTTGTCATGCCAAGTAGCCATTCCATGATCAGGGTGGCCTGGCCTATAGGGAACTCTTGATATTTCCCAGTAAACCTCTGCACCCTGGGTCTATTGTGTGGTATATCCACATTTTCTCATAGGAAAAGGGTTGGCCTTGTTGAAAAATGTGATATGGGGCTACTTTGGGAATTATTTACAGGGCCTCTTCAGATTCCCAGTCCACCCCGGCCAATGATGCATGAGCATGCAACACACCTGACTCTCACAATCCACGTAAGAGGATGGTCCAGATAACAAGTATATGTCGATGATGTATGAAGTTTGTGGTGCATTGCTGGTGAGATGCATGTGTGGGAGGCCTAAATGTCTTTCTCATGTGTCATGTGTAATGTTGCTGCTGTGCTCTCATTGATGAGATCATGAACTCTTGATAGCGAAGGGTGTGTAACTTACAACAACATTTTTTAATGTTTGTGTATTCTGTGAGCGGCTGCAATACTTTCTGGAAGATTTGGGAAGCAGCCTCATGATAGGACAAGGGACGTTTTGAGGTTATCGGAGACATACATTGCAGGAGCACGTACATGGCAGTGGTGAGTCGAGGTGAGCAGGACCAGCAGCAATGGTGCTGAGGGACCCATCATCAAGATGGCAGTCAGGTGAGACATTTTTGTTGCACTTGATGCATGCAACTCAGGGGAATACATGGTATGGAGTATCATGCCTTGGGCTAGCTTTACATTCTGAATTTTGAGCCTGTGACATTGAACGTTTTGTTCCCACTTGAAATGAATGTGGCCGAGGTTTGTGCACTTTATGTGATGATGTTGATGGGGTAGCATTGTACTTTTAATGTTATGGCACACACTGTTTGCCAATCCAAGCACACATTCTCAGGGTGTTGTTATGGGCAACCTGGATTAGCCTGATCGCATCATTTAAGGCCATCAACGATGTGATTTTACTGTGCGTGTTCCACAAGGGTTGCAATTCATGTGAACGTAGGTTTGTGCGACCTAGTTGCGTGTGTCCTGTCTCTGTGCCCTTTGGCCTGCAAAGGGAATGGGGGATGCCTGTGGATGAGGGCGGAAGCCCTCCTGCAGCTCTACTGCTATGCCACGAGATGTGGCAATATTATGCAGGACACAACAGGCCACAATGATTTTGCATACTACAGGGGGTACATATAGCAAAATGCCACCTGAGTGGTCAAGGCAGATGGAACAGTGACTTGGGCACTCTAAATGTGTTTTCCACTATGCCCCTACTGGATATGTGTGCAGCATTCTAGCATGCCTCAACTGGGGTGGCTGGATTCCTGATCAGTGTCAACAAGAATGGTGACAGCGGGTAGGCACTTTCCCCTAAAAAGGACAAAATGGTTATCATTTATGATATGATAAGTTATTTATAACATGCCTGTATGTTAGGTAGAATCCTGTGCAGTGCCCTTAAGGACCACTACACACAATTAAGACTACAGGTGGCAATACAAGTTTTACCGTTGGTACAAGCCTGTACTACTATGTTAAAGTGGTAGCAGTAGCGGAACAGCCAGGCTTATCTCAAGAGTATATGAGCAGTAGCAGATATTACACAAAGGGACCACAATTACTGTGACTCAAGCAAACACTGACTCAAGGTTTCAGGTAAAAAAATATAAGTACATTTATTTTTAAACCATTTGTTATAAACACAACACTTCTATTAAATTCAAAACCACACGTAAAATACACTACAACTACCCAATTCACTTTGTACGGTATAGATCAAGGTAAGTACCCTGTGTTTGAACGGACTGGTGTTATGAAACAAGACACGTTACCGTGAATACGATTGCGATCACTTTTTGACAGATCGGTCTACTAAATAAACGCGTATCCGCGGCAAGAAATGGTACCGGGGCAAAAACACACTTAGCACCTGAGATACTAAGAGGGAGTTGGGGGCAAAAATCATAGGCAATATATTAGGTAGGCAGACAGAATCGAAGAACACTCAGAGGCAGGAATTTAAGAGTCAAAGGGCCGGAGCCAGAGTCAAGTGACACCGGGTGCCTGTTGTCGAGGATCACACAGTCGGACAGATCACGATTCAACGTAGCCAAGAGTACTTTGATATTGTCAATGTTCGGAAGCAAAAGTTATAAAAAGGAGGGAAAAGTAAGGACAAGCCTTAAGGAAGAGAAATAGGGATTTACCCAAATTCCTCAAGCAGGACACAGTACCTTTCTCCAAGGATGAAGCTGGTGCCACGGCAGTTGTTCCTGGTGGTTTCCTGCAGACCCACGATTCCTGGATCTTCGGCACGAAGAAGGACGATGAGGGGGTCTGCACCACACAGGGATGAGGCCGGCAGCAGCAACTATGAAAAAAAAGGTGCGCTCTTTAAAAACAGGAGAGGAGGGGGCGTGGCTTGGAGCGCCATCGATGTGGCTGCTCCCTTGAGGCCACCCGTGAGAGGCCTGCCGTGTTTGCATTATTATGCGGCTTCCCGACC
The DNA here is from genome assembly GCF_040938575.1 of Ambystoma mexicanum. NCBI lineage: Eukaryota > Metazoa > Chordata > Amphibia > Caudata > Ambystomatidae > Ambystoma > Ambystoma mexicanum. The sequence continues at coordinate 1,512,715,071 of NC_090929.1, read as the reverse complement.
TTCAAGCGGGGCCATGCTGACACCCTGGGCGAGCGAAACAGCTGGGGCACCCACAGCTCAACTTTGAGAGCTTAACGCTCCCGCTGGACCCAGCAAACGGCTTTGTGGCGGCGAGACACAGCCCGGCTCTGAATTTAAAGATGGCAGACGTATCTTCGGCAGGGGTGCAGAATCTCCGGAGGTGGCTTAGAGGATCCTTTTAACCCTCTGCGGGCCCCGCGAGGTCTGCTGTATGTGCCGCCCGCCCTGGGCGGTTGGGGCTGGCGGCTCCCTCGCGACAAGCAACCAAGCGACTGGCCCCGAGCTGATGGGGTGGAGCCCCAACATCATCCCCGTGTAGGATGGCCTCCCGGAGGCGGGCGTCTCGCTATCTCGCGGCGGAGCCTGCGGAGCCCCTCGGGGCAGGAGGAAACCCTTGTGCTGCTCTGACCACCTCAGCTCACGCCCAATGCGGAACCAAGATCCCTGTCACTGGGAGAGGCAACAGCAGCTGCAGCAGGGACGTGGCGGGCCCCGCGTGCACAGGTGGGGCCGGCGGGGGGGCTCATAGGGGGGTTGGGTCATGCCTGGCCCATTGAGACTGCGGCACACAACTCAGCCGCCCTCCCCTCTGACCCCCCGGGCATCCCTTGGGCCTTCTCCGGTTCTTCCCTCGGATCCAGACCAAAGAGCGCTGGCGGACCACACAGCCTGCCCCCCCCATCTCTTAGGGCGCCCAGGCCCTCAACACCATCCGGCCAGCCTAGCACCGCCAGCCAGCAGCTCGCCTCCAGGACAACATAGCAGAGGTCCTGTCCCTCCCCCCCTCAGTTGAAAAGCGGGGGTCTTGCCCTGGCTTCCACCGGCAACGAAGCGGGCCCCTGTCACCACCCCACACTACCTGCACTCCGGGCCACCGGATACCAACGGATCCAGACCAGAGAGCGCTGGCGGACCACACGGCCTGCCCCCCCCACCTCTTGGGGCGCCCAGGCCCAAAACACCATCCGGCTAGCCTAGCACCGCGCTTCCTAGACGACAGAGCGGAGGTCCTGCCTCTCCCCTGCCTCAGTTGAAAAGCGGGGGCCCTACCCCGACCTCCACCAGCAACGCAGCGGGCCCTTGTCACCACCTCACACTACCTGCACTCCGGGCCACCGGATACCCGCGTAAACCTGTGGACCGGCGGAGGAGCCCGCGCCCCACGTTCAAGCCCACCCCCCACCTTCAAGACAACGCTTCCCCCCCAACTCCCTATCTCCTAAAGCTTGCCTTCCTCTCCCGTGAGCCCCACGCCAGCAACTTTCAGAACCAACGCGCTCGAGCTCCAAGCAGCACCCTTGCGGAGGCTCACATAGCAGCCTCCCTGACTCATCTGCAGCCTCAAGACCGGCCACCATGTCCAAGCAAACAAAAGCCAGCAAACACGGGGACATAGCCACCATGCTTACTGCCACAGACAAACGGAAGAAATCTGTCCTTCCCTGCCCCTCGGCGCAGGTCCACCAAGAGGGCGATCCCCCGGCCACCAGAAGGGACCTGCTAGCATTCATGGCAGACATCAAAGCTGAATTCAGATCCTACATGACAGAACTCTCCTCCAAACTGGATCAAACCGACCACAGAGTAACGGAGGTGGCGCAAAGGCTGTGGGAGGTCGAGGACCGTTCCCAAGATCAGGAATCCACGCTGGGCGGGATCCAGCAAGCAGTGAGGGCCTTGCAAGACAAGTGCAAAATCTTGGAGTTTAAACAAGAAGATTTGGAAAATAGGGCCCGCCGCAATAACCTTCGAATCGGGGGGTCCCATCCTCAGTCCCGGACAAAAAGCTAGCAGAATATGTGGGGGACTTCTTCCAAGCCCTTTTCCCAGACCTGGACAAATCCCTATTACTTCTTGACCGCACCCACAGGCTGCGCCCTTGTCGGGGGGTTGCTTCGGACCTCCCTCCAGATGTTATCACCAGGGTCCACTTCTTCTCCACGAAAGAGGCCATCTCAGCCATTAGTGGCTCCCAAGACGGAATCTCTTTTCAGGGCGAGCCTCTCCAGATCTACCAAGACCTCTCGCTGCTAACCCTCCAGAGGAGAAAAGCACTCCGACCCCTGGCCATCTTCCTCCAAGAGTGACAGGTCCGATATAGGTGGCTCTTCCCAACAGCCCTCCAATTTTTATATAACGGTACCCTGCGAAGGATTAGCCACCTGGAAGATGCCAGCAAGATCATGCATCCAACCGGCCCTGACGAGGCCACCTCAGCGAGCTCTGACGCGACCGGGATCCCAGAGGCTGCATCAGCTCCGTGGCCTAGACGATCCTCGTGGTCGAGAGCCCCACGAAACAACAAGAGGAGATAAACACCCTCAGGGCTTCTCCACAGGATCCAGGGGCGCATCCACGGACTGAGCGCCCAGCTCCCCGATGCATCAACCTATCATGCCCGACTTAGCCTCCAGCCTTGCTTCCTTAACACAGCGGACCTCACCCACGGTCCATGCCCATTCCAAGGTTTGTTCTATCTCTATGTCCTTGGAAACCCAAGTTACCCAATTGACTCAACTGGCCCCGTTGGCCAGGGGTCTGGCTGCATACACAATGCTGCCTACCCCGCTGGTTAAAAAGTTGGCCCCCCGTTGGGGGGCCAAAACTAAATATTAATGGGCTGAACTCCCCCTCTAAACGCAAATCAATCCTACAAAAGGTGCAAGACGATGGGGCCGGAATGGCAATGCTCCAGGAAACCCACCTCCTCCCAGCAGACTTTGGGCGCCTCCGCTCACGCCTATTTCCTCACCAATTCTTTGCCTCAGGAGGATCCAAAAGGGAAGGTACAGTGATTCTTCTCAGGAAAGACTTAAACCCCCAGATCCTAGATTCTATCTCGTGCCCTGAAGGCCGCTTCGTGGCAGTTAAATGCCTCTTAATGGGGGATCTCGTCACCTTCGTTTCAGTTTACGCCCCCAACTCGGGTCAAGCAGACTTCTATGACTCTCTGGGCGCATCCCTCACGGGCTTCACGGAGGGCCAAACAGTGATGGGGGGGGGCTTCAACAGAGTGCCAGATCCCGCCAAAGACAAATCCCACTCCCCCACCCACCGCGGGAGACTTCACACAAGCCCTCAGCCTCCTACGACTGTTCAGAACCCTGTAGGTGGTGGACACGTGGCGGGTGCTCCATCTTACCGAAAGGGACTTTTCCTTCTTCTCCCATGTCCACCAAACTTTCTCAAGGATTGACCTCCTCATAACCTCGCCCCAGACCCTCACATATGCCAACAAGGTCTCCATCGGCCTAAGAATCTTATCAGACCATGCACCAATAATCATGGTACTCCGAACCCAAAACCCCAGAGCCAACCCCACACGCAGATGGTCACTCTACGACCCGATCCTTAATGACATGCTGGTCAGGGACAGAATCGCAACCACTATCAAAAACTTCCTCGAGGAAAACCTGGTCACAGATACTTCCCCCACAAACAATTGGGATGCAATGAGAGCTGTGATCAGGGGAGCCCTGATAGCACAAGGGGCAGCTTTCCACCGAAATCGCCGACAAACCCGGCTAGCCGTCGAGGAGGAACTGCAAGTAGCAGAGGAGGCACAGAAGAGGAAGGGGTGGTCCCCCAGGTCGCAATGTGCCATCCGCACAGCCAGTAAGAAACTTGAAGCCCATTACGCGGAACATTCTGCACAACTAATGGCCAAGACTCGACAATTGTATTACGCCAAGAACAATAAAGCTAACAAATTTCTCGTAGCCAAATTGGAAAAAGCAAGGCTTTCCAATAAGATCGCGTGGCTACGCGACCCACAGAGGAGGATGCACTATTCTGAGCAGGAGAAACAACAGCTGGCTACAGACCACATCACCCAAGTAATGACTGCACCCCCACGGGACCGGTCCGTACAGAGGGAATACCTGCGGGGAGCGGCCCTGCCTCAGCTGCCCCCCGCAACGAGAGAGAGCCTAGAGGCCCCAATCACCGCCGAGGAGGTTGACGAAGCCATTAAGTCTCTTAAATCTCGGGCCGGGGGCCCAGACGGATTCTCCCCAAGATTCTAAAAGATCTTCAAACCTCAATTAATACCCACTATGGTGACGGTCTTCAACTCATTTAAAGAGATAGGCGCGGTGTTAGGGAGAATTCTCTTATAAGGCTAATTTCCCAAACCTAGTGAGTCCCCCAGCAGCTTTGCTGGATTTTTGGGGTTTGTTTTTTTCTCCTGCTAAGAGTGAGACTCTTTTCCTCCCACTCTTAGGCATGATTTGAGGTATGTCTTTGACTTATTGTGTGCTTATGGGCTATGGGGTCTTTTTACTCCATAGGGTATCATCTGTTTTGGTGTATGTGTTACACAGCACCCTCAGTGCAGTAACACAGGGGTGTCATAGTGACCCCCAAACATAGACTCCATACCCTGGGACTGACTACTGTCTCCCAGGGCATGTAAAGTCACCATTGACTTTACTAGTCCAAAATTGTGAACAGAACCAGTACAAACCATCATATTGTGGAAGTACTGGAAGGGGTTAATTCGATTGCCCCTGGGTCTGTTTCCAAGGGAGCACTGTCCAGTCCCCCCTTGTCGAGTTTCTGGCTGGTGGCAGTGGTTACCACGCACACTATTCCACCGGAATATATTCCCATTGATTTTAAACACACCACTTTTTTGGTGCAATGTTAAAGATACCGTTGGTTTATTTATTTAATATAAAATCACCGGTTGGGTCTTTTCCCCTGTAAGAGGATTCAATTCAACACTACAGCTAAGTCAACGCCTAGTCTATAATACTGAATGAAAACCCTTATTGATATATCTTTATGTCCAGTTCATGCGTTCTGGATGACTACCCCTATATAACACCCCTCTCTTGGAATCCCCCTGACCCCACTGAGCCAAGAAGTAGTTCTGTTTTGCAAGTTAAAAGGTTTATTTGATAATTTAAACAATAGATATATATATGTCACACCTTATAATAAATTAATAATTGAATATCACACTTAATCTGATATGATAAAGATTAACAACGGAGAATCTGGCACTAACACGCTTCTCTATAATCAATAAGGAGTTGACATGAAATGGATAAGGTAGCACACTGGTAAATAGGTACAGAAGTATAATGTGGTAGAGAATGCTTTATGTAAGCTCAGGTGGATGCAATATTCAATGAATGCAGTACAGAAAATACTCAATATGATTTCAACCAAACAATGTAATCACTTTTCTCTGGCAATCCCCTCCCCCCCTTGATGCAAGGCAAGGAAATGGAAGGAAAACACACAGTTCTCAGAAATGCAATCAAATGTGATTCAGTTCACCCCAGCAAGCTTAGACTACAGAAGTTTGAAAACACAGGCAAATGCTTTGATATGTGCTAGCAATGGATGAGAAATATGCTGGAAATGCTTTTAATTCCCTTTCAGAGGTTCAGGGTGAGTGGTATCTAGTTAATATTAGTCCAGGCTCACACTGGCAATGATGCAGGGATAGTTAGCAGGTTAAACGAATTTCTGGCAAATGGAAGGCAAAACTGCTGTCTTTTTACACGTGAAGAAATTTGCAAATCGCGGCAAAATTCGCGGATGCGCCCAGCGCTATTACAGAGGAGCCACAAGGACTATCTCTATCGTTTTGGGGTCCTAGGAAAGCCTAGGATCTCAGCTTCCAAATGAAAGTTACTGCAAGTCTCTAGCCCAAACGGTTACAGAGTTATGACCGATTTAATAGAGGTCGTTTTTGGTTTTGCAAATTTTAAAAGCTCAAAATGACAAGTGGCAGATTTTGCAGCTAAAATGACAGGTGACAGCTAGGAGGCAGTTCTACTTAGGTTAAATAGATTGAATTATATGATTTTAACTAAGAGCTTTGGTTTGGTACAGTTTGGCGGTACTCACAAGAGATTTTAAACAGGAAGGCGGCTTTGTCACGATCTGGTCAACAGGTCTGGACTTCGGACGGTCTCTGGGCACAGCGTCTGGTCTCTGGAACTGCTCACAGCATGGGGGTCAGCACTCTGGATACAATGGCCTGGTCTCTGCTAGGCACCGGTTCTCTGGGTCGGGTCCTGCCTTCTCTTTGAATATTTCTGTCACCGGGTTCTTGCAAAAGTTCTTGGCAAAATTCAGACGGCTCGCCCGGCTGTCTGAAGAGTTCAGTTGCAAAAATATTTTGAGGCCTGCTGACAAATACTCTTGCTGGCAGTGGCCTTTTTGGTTAAGGTTCTGAAGTCTCTGTTTATCTTGGAGTCTAAGTGTTGGCTCTTTGAAGATTGATGGAGGTAAGTATGGATTTTTCCGGCAGAGCGTCCCGCTGCAGATGGAATTGAAGGTCCCTATCTGTCCTGTCTGTCTGCTTTTATGTGTTTAGAATGTGGGTGTGTTCTAGCATTACTGACCCTACCTCTCTCTCAGCTTCTAATTGGTCAAACTTCCATTTATCATTTGATTGGGGAATGAACTGTGAGTCAGAGGGATGTCATTTTATGGCTTGCAGATAGGACACTCCTCTGTCAGATTGCACACATTCTATATTTGATAATAAAAGACATATTTCACAGTTACACAGTTGCTTGAAATTACATATACATGGTGTGGCTGAATTTAGCCATGTCTCTGTCCAAATCTGCTGTTTCTAAGAGCTTGCATTCAGAAATGGCACATAATTGACTTTTTAACTGATTTTTCAATTTCTGACATTGACCCAACTTTACATACATGTGTGCAGGGAGTATGGACATTAACTGATGAAGTTTCAGATTTTTAACATGCATACATTTAGAGTAATATCCACTTTTCCGCTAATACCCCCCTGAACATACCACCGGTTCTAAAAACCTCTTAAACTGTGGGCAGAAAAATCACAAGAATTATGGTATCATTTATAAAATTTTCACATGTCCGCTCTATGAATGATCCATCTTTTTCTAAACAATATTCTGGCTACAAAGGGGTGTGGTTTCCTCTCAGCACAAGGTAGAAATACTGGTTTATCCAGTTCTGCCAAGCCAGCTTGCTCTCACAGGCAGTGCTCCTCCCCTTTCCTTCAGGAGGAAGCCACTTTTTACGACCATTTACGACTCCTGCCAATAAAACATTTGCCTGAGTCAGGACAGGCTTTGTTCAGAGCTCCTGTAGAGCCCAGGTAATTCAATCAGGGAAGTGTCATATCCCTTTTGGTGTGAGCAGCAAAAGGGCAGCTAGGCCTGGGAACACAGCTGTGACTCAAGTTTCACTCCTGATGGGGGTAGTTGCCAGGCAGAATTGGAATCTCTTTAAGCCAGTTTCAGATAAAATGTCACTTTTTGTTCCCCAGTTTCTGCATTCAAATAAAACTAAACATTTTCACATATGCAGCTAGAAGGCTGATTCTAAGTTTAAAACTATGACATTTCAACAGTTACAAAGGCATGTGACACCAAACATAGGTCACTCATTTAATCTAAACATTTTCGATTTTAGTGTCTTTAAATCCAGTGCAACTTAAACTGCTGCAATCCACAGCTCAGCCAGTCTTGTTATAAACCTTCAAGTCACTTCAGAATATCACTTTACATTGTATCCACCTCTCAGTAAGTCTTTCTTTAGCCTGCTTTGGGTTCATTCAGTTTTACACAAAAAAGTAAAATCTGGTGTTGTTTTAAATTGCTGGCTTTTGGATAGTGGTGAGTACTGGTACTGCACCCATTTTTGGGATTTAAGAATGAATTCCCCACAATTCTAGGTTGCATTTGGCAATCAGCATTGCCATTCCCAATGGTTTCAGACTACTGTGCGGGTAGTCCAATGGTGGTTTTAAAGCGCTTTGAAGCTAACCGGCGCTACTGTTTTTCCTTTGGCAACCCATTTCCCTCATGGCAACCCGGCCTTTCATTCTCGCACTGATGGGTGGCAAGTGAGGCAACCATTTTGGTGTGCGCACAAACTGCGCAGCTTTCCTGGATTTCGGCGCACATGTGTGTTTTCCGCCATCTTGAATTTTCTAAGCCCACAGCACCAAATGTTGTGGCATGATAGCTTAAACGTGGGTCAGGACACCCAACACCCCAGAACTCTTTTCTAAAATGGTGTTTGTGTCCGTCTCTGTAACTCCAACCAAGGTCGGGCCCTTTGTTCCACTTTTTGGCGGGCTTCTCCACAGAAGCCCTCCAACTGGTGCCACTCTGACTGGGTTCCACAGGATGTGTGGTGGGTCGGGGAACTGGCACCCTGGACTGCGTTGCCTTAGCAACTCAAGTCACACTCTGTTCTGTTTGGCCCAGTGGTGAGCCGGCCGGCTCATCACTTAGCATGTATGAGTGACAGCTAGGCTGTTGAATGGGGGTTTTTCTGCATAAAAGCAGGGCTTTTGGGACTGGAACTTCAGAAGTCGCCACAGGACCGAAGAGGGGAGAAGCTGAGCCATCTGCAACGACGACACCACCGGTGGAGCCCTGCTGCAACAACCTCACCACTTTCCCGACAAGATCTTCTGCTGAAAGAGTCTTCTTCCTCTGCGCTGGTGGGATCAACCAGTTCGCCATTTCGACTTCCAGGACGACTCTTGGTTGAATCACCTGTGCCAAGCACCCCGGCGGCCGGATAACCAAGCTTCACCACTGTGACCGTGAATAAAAGGAACGCACCTTTTAACTGACGAACTCAGCGGCTGGTCTCTTCCCTGGACAGTGCATCGACTCCAAGTTTCCTCCTCGACGAGATCTTCTCTTCCCCTGGTCGAAACCACAAACTGCACCCGCTGCCAGGAACAACTGCCACCGCCGGAGCTTCCTCAACTTTAAAGGTACTGTGTTCCACCTGGCCTCCCTTTCTACGGTTTGCTAACGGTGACCCTTAAATCCTTGGCTTTCCAACTAGGTTGGCCCCCAGACGTTCTAACGTTACCTTCTGAATCAACCCAACCTCTTTTGAACATTTTTACAAAGACTTGAATGCATTTCTAAACTGTGTGATCGTGTGGCACATTTCACCTTGCTCCATTTAAAATGGGCCTGGCCTATGAACTTTGGCTCTACAGTAGACGCTGGCCCTCATCAGGAGGTTGGAGGTAACCATGCCGCTTTTAGCGGCATGGTTACCTCCTTACCGCATTCCGGGCCCGGGTTCCTCAAATGAGGATTTACCGGGCCATCGCAACCTTGGCGGACCCTGTAATTCCCCGTCCGAGGACCTGCCTTTTTCTCTCCCTTTTACTTAATTATTGGAGTGCCATCTAAGTTACGTGCTCGCATCTGTCTTTACAAATAGTGGTGTTTTGACTTAGACTTGTCTAATAATTCTTAAGAGAGGTGACTTTTCTGATTGTGTTTGAACTTGCTTTGAGTTATAGTGTTAGTGTATTTCCTAAAGTGTGTTTTAAATAAATAATTATATACTTTTGATACCAAGCTCTGGTCAGTGTTTGCTTGCTCTACTGTGTTTTTAGCCCTATTGTGTATCCTCTGTATACTACCCTACTCTTCTTGAGAGAAGTCTGACTGCTCAGTCACAGCTAACAGGTAAATCTGGGTGGTACAGACTGCTACCAATTGGGTTTACTGCTTACTCCTGCTTACTACTGTAGTCTTAATCTTCTTGCAGTGGTCCCCAAGGGAACTGCACAGGATTCTGCCTAACACGCGTTGACCCCCCGATGCAGGAATCCACAACAATCCTCCTCCCCAAGCCAGGGAAAGACCAGAGAGACCCAACTTCATACAGGCCAATCACTCTGATGAATATAGACGGTAACCTCTCCTCCAAGATCCTGGCCAATCGCCTATCACACATTCTCCTGTCCATAATTCACCCTGACCAAACGGGCTTCATCCTGAACAGAGCGGTGGGGGACAACATCGAGCGAACCCTGAACCTGGTCGAAATAGCTCACCGACGCTCTCAGGGCCTTGCACTGATGGCCCTAGATGCTACCAAAGCATTTGACAGAGTAGACTGGTCATTCATGGAGCTTACCTTCGGAGCCTTCGGCTTCAGCCCAACTATCCGAGCTATGATAATGGCCAACTATAAATCCCCCAAAACCCTCCTGAGGATCAATGGTGCCTTATGAACCCCGATTCCTATGACCTGCGGGATTAGGCAGGGCTGCCGCTGTCACCCCTTCTCGCGCTAACAATAGAACCCTTTGCCCAAAGAGTCAGACGGAATAAGCTCATTATAAGCCCCCAAGTAGGGCCATACCAACACAAAATTGCGTTATACGCCGATGAAGTCCTTCTGTCGCTCTTAGAACCCATTGTCTCGGCAGAGCATGCCCTGGGCGAATTATCGAACTTTGGGAAGGTCACCGGCTTTGTGGTCAACTTCGCTAAATCGGTGGCCCTAAGCATCGGCCTCCAGCAGGAAGAACAAGAGGCCCTGTCCAGGCTGTGCCCAATCGCTTGGAAGAAACAATCCATTCCCTACATGGGAGTCCACATCACGGCAGTCCCCCGAGACACATACCAGAGCAACTTCCCCAGATTGTTCTGGGAACTGGAGGGGGACCTAAAGTGCTGGGCCACTCAGGAAATCTCGCTAATGGGACGGATTACTGCTGCCAAAATGAACCTACTCCCAAGATTCCTCTATGCGTGTTCCTCCCTCGCAGTGGCAATCCCGAACTCAGCCCTCCAGGATTTGTAGAAGAAATATGGAGAGGCAAAAAGGCCAGAATCCCCCACAAAACTCTCACTGGCAGCTCCAGACTAAGTTGGTTGGGGGTCCCCGACCTGCGGGCTTACAGGGCTGCAGCACAGCTGGCACAAGTCCGGGCCTGGCAGATAATCTCAGACCGCCCTAGATGGGTAGAACTAGAGCAAGCGCAATTTACGCTCCCCCTCCGATTTCTCCCACATGTTCAGCCCGCCCAAAGAGAGTGCTGGGACAACCTCCTACTAACTACTAAGCACACCCTAAGCTCCTGGGACTGGGCTCTGAAACAAAAGGGAATCCCGAGAGGCCAAAGCCCCCTCTCCCCAATTTTTCTCAATCCAAACTTTGCGCCGGGGATATATCCACGCAATTTCCAGAACTGGATTGACGGCGGCCTCGAGACCCTGGAGCAACTGTACGTGGGAAACACTCCTCGTACCTTTGAACAATGCAAGGCCGAGTTCCGACTCCAGGAAAAGGACAGGTTCACCTACTGCCAGCTCTGTCACTGGTGCTCGCATCCACAAACCCTCCAGGCTTCCAGGCGTCCGCTTACTTCCCTGGAACTGACGCTTAAGGACCTACCAGCCCGGGGCAGGATCTCCTCCCTATATAGACGCTTCCTGGGGGACTTCCTAATCACTAGAACGAGACGATTGACCCAATGGGAGGCCGACCTGGGCCACCCGATTGACGACCACACCTGGGTGGACATCTGGACACGCACCCACTCCTCATCGACCTGTATCACCAACAAAGAATGCGCATACAAGCTCATGTTATGCTGGTACTACTCCCCCCTCAGACTACACCACATGAACCCACGGGTGAACGCCGCCTGCTGGAGGGGATGCTCTCAGCCTGGTTCCTTCTTCTACATGTGGTGGTCGTGTCCAAAGATCCGGCAATTCTGGGAACGCTGTTTGTCGATCATTGAGCAAATCACCGGGCAGACACTCCCCCTGGAACCTGAAACGGTTCCCTTGGGGGTCCCAACCCCCGGGACCTACCCCCGCTCAGGGAACAGAGCGAAACTGATAACGCAATGCCTGTTGGCAGGTAAAACTGTTCTAGCTCGCTTCTGGAAGGCCCCGGACGGCCCTTGTATAGCCCACTGGTGGGGCAAGCTATGGGACATCCTGATCGCAGAAAAAGTGACAGCGGCAAGGGTGGGGGTGCTGCACCACTTCCAGAATGTCTGGGCCCCGGTGTTGGACTACAACCAGCGCTTCCCCGCTCTGACATTCAAACTGCTTAATGCGCGATGGGCCCTGAAGGATGGGGAACCTACCTGAGTTGCAGGGGCCTCGGACGTGCCCATTGAACGTGGGAACTGGGGGGAGGAGTGCTGGAGGTTGGGGGGCAGGAGATTGGGGGGGATGAGGGGGGGGCTGTGGGGTATGATCTAAATGTGAATCATCATAAGTGTGTCCTTTACGCAATGTCATTGATCATTTTGTCCTGCCTTGGTTTAAAATAAACATATTTAAAAAAAAAAACAGGAGAGGCTCTTCAGGTTGTTATCCTTACCACTACTGCAGTGTGTAGCGATTTCGACCACGAAGGGATTCCTCTGACTGAAGAAGACGAGCTGGTTATCCCCACCAGACTCAAGGGAAGAAGACTCCGGACTGGATCTTCTCTTAGTCGTTGAAGGGTAGATAGCGCAGGACTGCAGCAGGGCTTCACCGGTACGGGATAGTTGCAGCAGTCGACCTCTCCTCCGCTTCTCTTTGGTTGCTTGTAGTTCCAGTGGCGGCTCTCTGACTTCAAGCCCAAGAGACCTGCCTTTTATGCGAAAATCCCCCATTCACACAGCCTGGCTGTCAATCACACAGCAGGGGGGTTGTCCAGCCCGGACAACCACCTCAGCCAATCATGAAAAAGTGCGACTTGGGTTTCCTAGGATACCCTGTGCAGGGGGCGACTACACCCCTCCCTCACATTCAGCCCACCTATACACCCAGGCGCCTACAGGAGGGCTTCTTGGCAGAAGCCCGCCAAAAGACAGTGAACAAAGGAGGTAAACCTGGTTTGCCACACAAAGTAAAACACAAGAAGAAGTTTAACAAAAAGAAATGGCGAATAAACCGCACCGGAGCCAAAAGAAAAAGTATTTGGTCAAGCAGGTTTAAGTTCGAGGCTAATACAAAAGCCTACAATACTACCACTTTATAAGATAACCGCGGTAGAAAAGTTTAGGGTAGATACCACTGCCACCAGCCAATTCTAAATGTTAAAAGAGCGAAACAATGCTCTAGGAGGTACAGATAAAAAGGGCTAGGAGTTAACCCTTCCAGTACTCCTTGTAAAAAGGGTAGTACTGGATCTGTGATTAATTTGACTAAGTAAAGTTAATGGCAACTTTACTCTTTTCTGGGGGACAGTAGTCATCCTCAGAAATGGAGTCGGTGGGAAGTCTGAACGACATCCCTGTGTCACTGCACTGATGGTGCTGTGTAACACACAAAAGAAGGGGGCAACTAAAGTGGTGTACTCCAGAGCCCTCAATCATAGAAACAGGTAAAAGACACATAGCAAAACATGGGTAAGAGTGGGGGAAAAGCTCACACTCTTACCAAGTGGAAAGAAATAACTCCAGAGATCCGGCAAAGCTGCTGAGGGACTCACGAAGGCAAATTAGCCATGAAATGAGAATTCTCCCTAACACTCGCCCTCCCCAGACTAAGGCACAGGAGGATTTAATCCACTCCTGGATAGTTCTCAAACCTCTAGTCGGTTACAAACATCCTAGAGAGACCATCAGCATTTTGGCGGTGACTTCCTGCTCTGTGCTCAATGGAAAAATCAAATCCTTGCAGGCAGACTGACCATCTGAGTAACTTTGGGTTTTCCCCTTTCGTTTGCATCAGCCATCTCAAGGGTTGGTGGTCAGTCTGAATGAAGAAGGCATATCCATACAAGTATGGTCTAAACCTCTTCAGTGACCACACAATAGCAAAACATTCTCGTTCTACTGTTGGCCGCCTTGTCTCAGGATCCTTTAACTTCCTGCTGATGAAACAAATGGGGTGTTCCCTACCTTTCGCATCCAGTTGACTAAAAACTGCACCGATACCTACATTTGAAGCGGTTATAGGTCAAAGGATAAAAAAAAAAGGGTCGAATGACAAAAGGGTCGAGTCAATTCGACCGAAAAAACCCTTTTAAAGCTACACTAGAGAAAAAAAAAATACATATTTTTACATTTTTTTCGATCCTTTGGTTTTCGGTCGAATGCACTCAACCCTTTTGCATTCGACCCTTTTGCTTTCAACACTTTAACTGGACACCATTTGAAGCATCAGTTTGTACAATGAAGGGTTGGTGATAGTCAGGAGCTCCTAGGACTGGAGCTTGACAAAGGGCTTTCTTCAGACCTTCAAAGGCTTGATTGCACTCCTCATCCCACCTGATCTTTTTAGGGAATTTGGGAGAGGAGATGACATTCAAGGGAGAAGCTATGGTCCCATAGTTCCTTATGAAGTTCCTGTAATACCCAGTGAGACCTAATAAGGCTCTCACTTGGGTTTGAGTAGTAGGGGTGGCCCAGTTTTGTACAGCTTGTACTTTGCTAGGCAATGGCCTTATTTCACCTCCTCCTACTTCATGTCCAATGTAGACCACTGTACTCTGACCAATTTCACATTTGCTTGCCTTTATGGTCAGATGGGCCTGTTCCAGAGCCTGCAATACATAGCCTAGGTGTTCAATATGTTCTTTCCATGTAGGGCTGAACACTGCAAGGTCATCCAAGTATACCATGCAGAAGTCCTCCATCCCATTCAGAACTTGATTGACCATCCTCTGAAATGTAGCAGGTGCATTCTTTGGACCAAAAGGCATTACCTTAAATTGGTAGAGGCCAGCTGGGGTGGAAAATGCCGTTTTTTCCTTGGCATGGTCTGTCAGGGCTATTTGCCAATAGCCTGACGTTAGGTCAAATGTCCTGAGGTACTTGGCTGCACCAAGTTTGTCCACCAACTCATCTGTCCTAGGCAAAGGATGGGCATCAGTGTTTGTGACTGCATTCAGCGCTCTATAGTCCACGCAGTATCTCAACTCCTTGGATCCTGCCTTTGGTACAAGCACAACTGGGCTAGACAACGGACTAGTAGAGGGCTCTATAACCCCAAGATCAAGCATTAGTTGACCTCATTCCTTATATGGGTTCTTACATGGTCTAACATCCTGTCCCCCCTGCTTCGGACAGGCAAACAGTCACCAGTGAGTATATCATGCTGTCCCCAAGGGGTTAAGCCTGGTGAAAGTGAGAACAGGGAGGCAAACTGATTTAACAGTAATTTGCACTCATCCTGCTGGTCGGATGTGAGACTGGAAGAGAGTTTAACTCCTTCCACTTGCTCATCTAGAGGTAAGCCTCTGAGGAGGTCAGGAAGAGGGTCACTATCCTCCTCCTCCTGAGCTGAAGCTAGAAGCAAAGCTCCTATGTCAGGTCTGGAGACATAAGCCTTTAAACGGTTGGTGTGAACGACTCTGGGAGCCTCCTTAGGATTGCCTAAATCCACCAGATAGTTCACCTCTCCAAGTTTACCCCTTGAAGGGTCCTATCCATTTGTCCTGCAAGGCCCTCTGTCTTGTGGGGGCCATAACAAGAACAAGCTGGTCTTGAGTAAACTCAACCATGTTAGCCTTCTGGTCATGCCAATGTTGGACCAGAGCTTGACCAGCCTTCAAGTTATCAGTTGCCTCTGCCATCATGTGTGACATTCTCCTCCGGAGACCTATCACATAGTCAGTCACTCTGACTGGCTTGGGGGAAGGAGCACTCTCCAACCCCTCCTTAATCAGGGCCAATGGACCTCTGACTGGATGGCCATAAAGAAGTTTGAAGGGACTGAATCCAACTCCCTCCTGAGGGACTTCTCTATATGCAAAGAGAAGGCATGGCAGTAGGAGGTCCCACTTTCTTTTAAGGGGTTCTTCTAAAGCACCTATCATGCTCTTCATAGTTCTGTTAAGCCTCTCCACCAATCCATTGGTCTGTGGGTGGTATGCAGTTGAGAACTTGTAGGTAACTCCACAGGTTTTCCAAATGGCTTGCATGTAGTGGGACATAAAATGTGATCCCCTGTCAGATATCACCTCCTTAGGAAAACATACTCTGGTAAAAATACCAAGTAGGGCCTTAGCCACAGCCGGAGCCATAACAGTCCTCATAGGTATGGCTTCAGGAAATCTAGTGGCATGATCCACTACAACCAGGATAAACCGGTTGCCTGAAGATGTGGGTGGGTCAAGAGGACCAACAATGTCAATCCCAACCCTCTCAAAAGGAACTCCCACCACTGGGAGAGGCACCAAGGGTGCCACATTCTTGGCTCCACTCTTGCCAGAGGTTTGGCAAGTGTGGCAGCTTCTGCAGAATTGGTCTACTTCTGAACCCATCTTAGGCCAGTAGAAGTAAAGAGAGAGCCTTTCCTTGGTCTTCTTAAAACTTAAGTGTCCAGCCAAAGGTATCTCGTGGGCTAACTACAAAAACTGGAGTCGGTTCGCTAGAGGTACTACAAGTCTTTTGCAGTCTCCAAGGGTTGACTCTGTCGGTTCACTGTAGAAGAGGCCATCCTCCCAGTGCAACCTATACTTCCCAAGCTCAGTCCCACTGAGCTGAGAAGCTGCCTGTAGGCGAAGACCTTCTAAGGTAGGACATTCTCTCTGTCCCTTGCTGAAATCTTCCCTGTTGGGTCCACCTTCTGACAGTAAAGACTGCAGTTCAGGATGGTCAACAGGGTCAAGATCTCCTACCAGAGTAAGATCTTCTTCTAGATCTGATTCCTCAGTATCTAGTTGAACCATACAGGGTTGAACCTC
Organism: Ambystoma mexicanum; assembly: GCF_040938575.1. Taxonomy (NCBI): domain Eukaryota; kingdom Metazoa; phylum Chordata; class Amphibia; order Caudata; family Ambystomatidae; genus Ambystoma; species Ambystoma mexicanum. The sequence continues at coordinate 1,512,698,622 of NC_090929.1, read as the reverse complement.
ACTGTCAGCCTCAGCTGGTGGAGGAGTCACTGATGTGACCTTGGACAGTCTTGGAGATGTCCTTCTGGGCACAGGAGTGCTTGCTGGTTTCTTGCTGGCAGACTTGAGTTTCCCCTTTGTCTCTTCCTGCCCTGCAATGGCAGTAAGTAAGTCCCGTGGACTTGGGGTGATATTTTCCTCTATCATGTCCCCAGGAGAGCCTCTCAAGGTTCTCTCCCTTGCAGACCTTGTGAGCTCCTGCTTCCTTCTGCTGTGGGCCCTGGGGGTACTAGACACAACTCCAAGAGTTTTAAGGTCATTACCCAGCAGGACCCTCCCAGGTACGTTATTTTGCACACTTACAGGTATTCTGACAGTCATGTCATTACACTGGATAAGAGCTGTTAAGTGGGGAACCATTTGCACAGGGCCTCCAGCTAACTTGGTTAAGTGTTTGGGTGCCTTCCCAACATCCTCCACCTTGAAAAAACATTCATCAAACACAGTTATGCTGGCTCCAGTGTCTCTGATGGCAGGGGTTTCCTGACCATTCACAAGAACACTATCTTTGTAATAATTCTTTAGTATTATCTGGGATTGAGTTATAGACATCTAAGTTCTGTTCTTCCCAAAAACCCAATGACACTAAAGAAACACTAGCTGAGACTCTCATGGGCTCATCAGCTAGTAACTGAAAGTTTCCACTGGCCATAGAGACTTCATCCACCTGGGAGAAGGCTAAGGAGACAGTGTTGACCCCTGAAGGTTTACCCTTACACCTGGGATCTCCTTTCACATGGTCAGGTAGCCCACATTCCTCTCTGGAATGGGGGTTTACTCTGACCTCCATCTGGTTTGGGACCGGATGGTACACTAGCCTGATTCGGTTTCCCTTGTGGCTTACCCTGGTTGTGTTTGGGGCCCTCTTTTGGTGGCTAATAAGCCTCCCCGTTCACAGCTGCAGCAACACTAGACCGCTGCCACTAACGCTGGGAAAAAAACATGGTGGGCACCTCAATGGCGGCTTGCAAGCCGCGATCGGGAGCACAGGGTCCACGGGAGGTGGCGCGTGACAGTATGCCCCCCCAATACCACACCCCCCCGGCTTGCCGGGATGCGCCCTATGGAACCTCCTAAGCAAAACAGGGGCTCTGATATGTGAAAAAGGTTCCCATGAATCTTCCACCTTGGAATACCCCTTCCAATGCACCAGATATTCCAGATGACCCCTCCTATAGCGAGAATCACAAATTTGGGACACCTCAAATTCTGCATCAACTCGTGGCAGGGCCCGTAAAGGAATAGATCTAACAGACGAGCCCCGAACCGCTTCACGAAGCAAAGAGGAGTGAAAAACCAGGTGAAACTGTTGCAATCAAGGGGGAAATTTTAAGCGGAAAGCAACTGGGTTAACCTTAGCCACAATTGGATAGGGACCAATGAAGCGGGGAGAAACTTTAGACGGACAGGTCCACTGCAGTAGATATTTGGTGGAAAGCCATACCCTGGTGCCCACCTTCCACTCCGGCACCTCCAACCAGTGACGATCAGTTTGAGTCTTGTATACCACTTGGCTTTCCATAAGACTACGTCTAGCCGTCTTGTGAGCATCCTGTATCTGGGACAGAGTCTCTTCTACTGCAGGCAGATTAGAAGCAGTAAAGACAATGGGAAAAATGGTGCAGGGATGAAACCCATAAGTACAGAAGAACGGAGTCAGACCAGAGGCCGAGTGCCGGGAGTTGTTATACACAAACTCTGCCATTGGAAGCAGCGACACCCAATTGTCTTGTTCCTGATTGACATAACAGCGCAAGTACTGTTCGATTGTGCCGTTTAATCGCTCCGTCTGCCCATTGGTCTGTGGGTGAAAACCTTTCGATACCCAACTGATGGCACAATGTTGACCAGAATTTAGAGATATACTGGCTGCCTCTATCAGAAGTGATGTTATCTGGGAGGCCGTGGAGACGAAATACATCTCTAAGAAACACTCCTGCCATTTCAGCAGCTATGGGTAATCCGGCAAGAGGAGAGAAATGTGCCAATTTTGACATAGTATCAATGGTTACCATGATGCAGGCACAAGCGTGGGAAACCGGCAGGTCCACAATGAAATCAGTGGAGATATGACTCCATGGACGTAATGGCACTGAACTCTGTTCAAGCAAACCCAAAGGTTTGGTGGTGCGGTATTTACTGCTGGTACAGATGCTACAGGACTGTATATATTTCCTGACCTCTGACCGAATCCCAGGCCAATAGAAATATCTTTTAATCAGATCCACAGTATTGGATTGCCCTCTATGTCCGGCCGTCTTGTGATCATGACACCACATAACTACTTGATATCGAAGAGAAGTTGAGGGTATGAATAATCGATGATCATGAAACAAGAGACCATCCTTCTCCGTGAGCTTTTCCTTTACCTCACCATGTTCTGACAAAACTGTAGCCTCCTTAACTTGTTGGAGGAAACTGGCCGCCTGGATTAGCACCCGATTTCTGGGAAAGAGACTTTCTGTGGGCTGTAGTCGTGACCCTTCCGACACTCCCTTCCGTGACAATGCATCGGCTAGTAGATTCTGACTACCAGGAATATATGTAATCCGAAAGTCATACTGGGCAAAGAAGTGTGCCCATCGGGCTTGGCGAGAATTGACACAGAGTATAGTTTGGAGCACCTGCAGATTCTTGTGGTCTGTACGGATGGTAAATGGACAACTACTTCCTTGTAACAAGTGCCTCCATTCTTCACATGCCAGTTTCATGGCCAGGAGCTCCCGCTCGATGACCGAGTAATTCCGTTGACTTGGGGTAAGGGTCCGTGACAAATAAGCAATGGGATGTTCTTCCCGATCTTGTTCCTGTAGTCAAACGGCTCGCACAGCGGCGGCCGAAGCATCTGTCTCAAGTACAAATGGTTTACTCTGGTCCGAATTGCGAAAAATGGGAGCTTTACAGAACAGATCTTTTAACGGCATGACATTTTCTTCTGCCTTGTCGTCCCAACAAAAGGGCAGGGAGGTATTTTTAGTAGACGAGTAATGGGTAACACTACCTCTGAAAAGGTGGGAATAAAACGTCTGTAGAAATTTGCCACCCCCAGGAATTTCTGTACCTCCTTCACCGATTTGGGGGAGTGCCAAACCAGGATCGCCTCCACCTTACTCTTATCCATCAGGATACCCTGGGGTGACAGGATGTACCCCAGATAAGGTACTGAGCTGACTCCAAACTAGCATTTCTCCCTTTTGACCAAGGGTTTGTGTTTCTTAAGCCGATTTAGGACTTCAGTAAGATGAATCTGACGTTGTTTTGGGTTTTTGGAAAATATCAGGATATCATCCAGGTAGACAATTACTGACACAAACATGAGATCTGAGAATACCCGGTCCATAAACCTCTGAAACACAGCTGTTGCCTTGACCAGCCCAAATGGCATTACGTGATACTCAAATAATCCAAACGGAGTACGGAATGCCGTCTTCCATTCGTCACCAGAGTGGATCCGTAAGAGGTGGTAAGCACTGCGCAGGTCCAGCTTAGTGAAGATCGTAGCTCCTTGTACTGCCTCCAGGATGTCTGTGATGAGGGGCATGGGATAACAATCCCTGATGGTAACTTTATTCATTCCGTGATAGTCAATACATGGTCGAAGGTCAAGGGAATCTTTTTTCGGAATAAAGAACAAGGGGGCTCTCGCTGGGGATTTTGATGGGCGGATCCGTCCGTTTTGTAAGTTGTCATCCAAATAAGACCTGAGAGCCTTCTTTTCAGAATGAGACAATGAGAACATACAACCAAAGGGGACCAAAGCTTTGGGAAGGAGGTCAATTGAACAATCTTCTGGCCTGTGTGGAGGTAGTTCGAGGGGGTTCCTTTCTGCAAAAACCATCTCAAAGGACGAGATGTCCATGGGAAGGGAATGTACCCCAATTGTACTGATTGGCGGAACAATATGTGCCTTAGCTTCCATGTAAAGTAGGTCCTTTAAACAAGCCTTTTGACATAAACCCGAATCAATACTGATACTGTTAATGGACCAGTTGATCTGCGGGTTGTGTTTGCGTAACCATGTGATTCCTAAGATTAGTGGAAAGTGCGCTGCACGAAAAATGTTTGTATCTCAACAGATACCTCTGCTAAGAGGTTTTGGACAGCTGCTACCACCTTCTGCAATTGTTCAGTAGTAGCCATCCTTGGATTTGGGCGTTGCAAACTGTCAACCCTCTGGGGCTGAACCTCCCACAACTCCGACTTTCCCTCTTCTTCTTCCTCCTCACCTGACAAACAGTCCAGAATTGAAGAGATCTGAGGTCTTCGGGCTCGATAATCCTTCTTCTTCTTCTCTTTTTTTTCTGAGTGAGGGATGGAACTGGAGCCAGTGGCCCACCAACAAAAGGTAGGAAACAGTAAAGGCAGGATGTTCCGAGAAGCAACAGGAACGGGGAAGAGAAACAGAACGCAAGGAGAGAGAGAAGCAGTATGAGGTAAGGAGGCGGGGAAGGGACCCCGTAGAGAGGAATAGTAGCGCTGCGGTGCCCAGAGAAGGCAACCACCCGGAGAAAGAACCGGAGAGGAAACGAAGGAAAGAAAGGAAACTAGTGTTGTGGCAACCAGAGGAGCACAGCCGTAAGCGAGGCTGACCGAAGTGGGTTGCAACGCACAGTGAACAGGGAGGGCGTGGCAAATAAGCCTCCCCGTTCACTGCTGCAGCAACACTAGACCGCTGCCACTAATGCTGGGAAAAAATGTGGCGGGCACCTCAATGGCGGCTTGCAAGCCGCGATCGGGACCACAGGGCCCACGGGAGGCGGCGCGTGACACGTAGCCAAGAGTACTTTGATATTGTCAATGTTCGGAAGCAAAAGTTATAAGAAGGAGGGAAAAGTAAGGACAAGCCTTAAGGAAGAGAAATAGGGATTCACCCAAATTCCTCAAGCACGACACAGTACCTTTCTCAAAGGATGAAGCTGGTGCCACAGCAGTTGTTCCTGGTGGTTTCCTGCAGACCCACGATTCCTGGAGCTTCGGCACAAAGAAGGACGATAAGGGGGTCTGCACCACACAGGGATGAGGTCGGCAGCAGCGACGATGAAAAAAAAGGTGCGCTCCTTAAAAACAGGAGAGGCTCTTCGGGTGGCTATCCAGACCACTACAGCAGTGTGCAGCGATTTCGACCACGAAGGGATTCCTCTGACTGAAGAAGACGAGCTGGTTATCCCCACCAGACTCAAGGGAAGAAGACTCCGGACTGGATCTTCTCTTAGTCGTTGAAGTGTAGATAGCGCAGGACTGCAGCAGGGCTTCACCGGTACGGGATAGTTGCAGCAGTCGACCTCTCCTCCGCTTCTCTTTGGTTGCTTGTAGTTCCAGTGGCGGCTCTCTGACTTCAAGCCCAAGAGACCTGCCTTTTATGCGAAAATCCCCCATCCACACAGCCTGGCTGTCAATCACACAGCAGGGGGGTTGTCCAGCCCGGACAACCACCTCAGCCAATAATGAAAAAGTGCGACTTGGGTTTCCTAGGATACCCTATGCAGGGGGTGACTACACCCCTCCCTCACATTCAGCCCACCTAGACACCCAGGCGCCTAGAGGAGGGCTTCTTGGCAGAAGCCCGCCAAAAGACAGTGAACAAAGGAGGCAAACCTGGTTTGCCGTGCAAAGTAAAACACAAGAAGGAGTTTAACAAAAAGAAATGGTGAATAAACCGCACCGGAGCCAAAAGAAAAAGTATTTGGTCAAGCGGGTTTAAGTTTGAGGCTAATACAGTAGCCTACAATACTACCACGTTTATATTAGATAACCGCGGCAGAAATGTTTAGGGTAGATACCACTGCCACAAGCCAATTCTAAATGTTAAAAGAGTGAAACAATGCTCTAGGAGGTACAGATAAAAAGGGCTAAGAGTTAACCCTTCCAGTACTCCATGTAAGATGGGGTGTACTGGATCTGTGGTTAATTTGACTAAGTAAAGTTAATGGCAACTTTACTCTTTTCTGGGGGACAGTAGTCATCCTCAGAAATGGAGTCAGTGGGAAGTCTGAACGACATCCCTGTGTCACTGCACTGAAGGTGCTGTGTAACACACAAAAGAAGGGGCCACTGAAGTTGTGTACTCCAGAGCCCACAATTATAAAAACAGGTAAAAGACACATAGCAAAACATGGGTAAGAGTGGGGGAAAAGCTCACACTCTTACCAAGTGGAATGAAATAACTCCAGAGATCCAGCAAAGCTGCTGAAGGACTCACTAGGTAAGGGAAATTAGCCATGAAATGAGAATTCTCGCTAACACTGTATACAAGTGTTTCTAGGCGCAACAAGACAAGGGAAGGAAGACAGAGGGAGGACAAAACAAACAATCTTACTAGGCCTCCTTGCGTCATTCAGATCGTGCAGGGGTGGGGGAAGGGGAAATACCAGGGGAAGGGAAGGAGGAAGTGCAATCAGGGCAGCATTGCTCTGAGTCAGTGCAGCCATGGCAGCGCAGCTCTGGGTAAGTGCAAAGAGGCAGGGGACTGTAGGGTTCCAGCTACAGCCCCTAAGTGCGCGGTAGGCCGGAGCAGGGCAGGGGCTACTGGTCATGGAGGAGCTTGGTATCCAGTGAGAATCTGAGGGTATCCAGGCAACCAGTCAGTGCAGCAGATAGGTAGATCAGCAGGAGAGAGAGAGAGAGAAAGCAGAAGCAAAAAGGAAGGTCTTGAGCTGCTTCCGGAACTTCAGGTAGTCCAGCTCAAGTTTGAGAGGGGCAGGGAGGCCATTCCAGAGGGAGGCACCTGCAGAAGAGAGAGATCTGCCCCCCACTCTCTGCCTGGAGAAGCGTGTGACCCCCTGAGAGTTGGACGTGGGTGAGAAAAGGGTTTGAGAAGGAAGGTGTTTAAGGAGAGTCTGATGTAGTGCGTGCCCTTGCCCCAGAAAGCCTTGTGGGTGATGAAGAGGGTCTTGATCCATGCAGCCACCGGGAGCCAGTGGAGAGATTTCAGGGCTGGAGGGATACGTCCCTGGGCTTGAGGCCAAGGACACTGTCCTGTTCTGGATTAGTTGCAGAGGCAGAGAGTATAGGAGGGCAGATTGAGAAAGAGGCTGTTTAAGTAGTCCAGGATAGAGAGAACCGGGCTCTGGAGACAGTGAGCTTCTCGGGGAAAGTGACAAAAGGAAGAATACCTCTGAGGAGGTGCAGCTGGTAGTGGGTCTTCTTGGCAGGGTCTGTAATGTGAGGAGGGAAGGAGAGAGTGGAGTCAAAGATGACACCAATGTTTTTTGCCTCACAGGAAGGCAAAGGAAGAGGGCCCAAGGAGAGCGGCCAGAGTGAGAGAGGGAAAGCGGGGGCAGTGGTCCCAATTAGAAGGATCTCAGTCTTACTGGCATTAAGGCAGAGATCGTTGGAGGCGCACCACTCCGAAATCGCGGATAGACACGCAGGAATGAGCGTGAGAGCAAAGGAGGCTGAGGGGTGCCTGAAGGAGAGCTGAGTGCCATCCAGATAACATTGAAAGTTATGGGAGAAGGTAGAGATAAGGCGGGCAAAAGGGGCCAAGTAGACATTGAAGAGCCAGGGTGAGAAACCTGGGGAACACCATATGTAGAGAGAGAGGTGGAGAGAAAGGACCTAAGTTGGACCTGAGAGGGTCAGTCCAGGAGGAAGGAGGTCAACCAAGCCAGGGCCTGATCCGTGATGCCCAGGTTCTCACGGAGATGATTGATCAGGATGGCATGATTGACCGTGTCGAAAGCACAGGAGAGGTCAAGGAGGATGAGGCCAGAAGGAAGGCTAGAATCGAGATAAGTGAGCAGATCTTCACAGGTGTTCAGGAGAGCAGTTTCCGGGCCTCTGGCTGCTCTGAAGCCAGAATTAATGTCATGGAGATAACCAACAGATTCAGGGTGGAGAGTAATTCGGGAGATGGACAGCTTTTCGAAGAGTTTGCCCAGGAAAGGAGTGATAGAGATCGGGCGGTTGTTTGCCCGACAGGAAGGATTGGCAGAAGGCTTTTTCAGGAGGGGGGGCACAAGGGAGTGCTTGAGGGGGGAGAAGCAAGTTCCAGTGGCAAAAGAGTGATTGCAGAAATCAACCAAGGCTGGATCGAGGGTGTCAATGTGGTCCTTAATGGTTCTGGAGGAGCAGGGGAGCACCTGCTTCAACAACACTTTCATAGATTGGACTTGTCTAGAAACACTGTCAGGTGTGGTCAGAGAGAAAGAGGAGAAAGGAGGAGGAGAGGAAGAGGCGGCCAGGGGGGACATGGGGGGCCAAGAGAGGTAGAGGGAGAGGAAGAGGAGAGAGAGGACAGGATGTCCTGAGCTTTAGTGGTGAAGTAAGAAACCAGAGCCATACAGAGGGCCTGGGAGGGAATAGGAGAGGTGGAGACTGCAGAAGGATTGGCCAGCTCCTTGCAGATTTTAAAGTGTTTGGCCGTTTTGTTAGAGGGCGTAGAGACACTGGCTTAGATGTGATTGCTTGTGTGCGTGATAGGTGATACCCACGAGCCAGGTGTTTCAAAAGATTCCCGTTGCAAGGGCCTGGTATATGGGAGATACTGCACAAGACCTGGTGGAGGCCACTTCATTATGTGGGCCGTGATATACGCCCAACAATTGCTGTGGTATGCTGGAATGATCATCCAGTGGCTAGGAAGTGTAAGGCTTTCACCAGGGGTATCACTATCTGTGAGCACATGGTGGATGATACCAGGTCATTCTCCCACTCCCTCACCAGGTCTAGGATGACATGGGTTGGGAAGCAGTAGCTTCCATTTACCTCCTCATCTGGCATCCCAAATATTGTTACCTGGATGAAAGATTCAGGCCCTCCTCCGCCTCCCATGTAGTAATATCAGTGCTAGCAATGCAGGATCCCGCATTGTGGCAATCGTACGTTAATTGGGGTTGCAATGCGCTTTTTATGCGTGCGCTTTCATTGCGCTTTGTGCTTTGCGATGGGTGGCGGTGTGCTTGTTCTCCTTTGGAGTCAAAGCAATAGATTAATACTGTGAATAGGGTATGCTTAGCGCTTGATAGGGTGTTTTTGTTGTTTGCATGGTGCCTCGGTCCCCACGCCCATGTTCTTCCTCATTTGATGTGAATTTTGTAAGTTTCTCCCCTTTTTGTTCTCTGCGCCTGCCCTACACGCGTGTTACGTACAGGCTCACGCATGGCACTAAATGGGAAGGGCCATCGCAAAGTCTGATCTGTGAATCTGAAAAAGCCATTTAGCGTGGCTCAAAGTGTACTTCTGTGGTGCAAAGTCACTTTGCGTCGCGCTAAACGTTTTGTAAATTAGGCCCATTATGTAACGTGCAATCAAATGGGCTGGATTGAGATACAATTCTTTGAAACTTAATCAATGCTAAAGCTTTAAAAGATAGGCTATTTGACATCATAAAATGGGGTGTTATGTGTCTGAATTTCAATGATTAAAATATAATTTTAATATTTTAAAAGAACGGGTGGCTGGAACATCATGAACAAAGCAGACAATAGACTTTTATTTAGCATCAAGCTTATCCTTCTAAAGGCGGCACATGTCTTTCTCACCACCTCTTCGATATGCAGTGCTGCATCACTGCAACACCTTAGAAGAACAGTAGCCTAACACTCATTCCTGCACCACAATGAAGCTTGGTTGGATCCTCTTAATCACAAGTATGTGTGGATGCTTATGTTCATCGCTGCATTTTAAACCTTGCAGTGGCAATGACATCCCAAAGATCGCCATCAAGTATTGGAGCGTTTCTGAGCCCCCTGCTGTCGGTAATCACATAGCTTACCATTTGAGAGGCGAATTCTGCACACTTGCCAATGCTTCACACCCATGATGCGACCTATTATATCTAGAGAATATCACTGTTGCACTGTGTTCCTCACGCCACAGCCATAATGATTTATTTTCGGTCTCCGCCTGAGAAAAAGACAATACATAAGAAACTTCCAAATCTGCATAGTCAATAAGCCAGTGTATATAGGCGCACATGCATTGTCTCTTCAAGTACCCCTTTATACGAAGTGAGTGGAAAGCTTCATCCAGCACGTGGTCAGGCAGTGCAGTCCATTTCCATTTATTACTATCAGGTTGTTGCTTTATTTTTCTTCTCCCTACACCACCTCCAGCAGAATAACATTAAGACTGGTGGATTGCACTGGATTTCTTGAGAGTGCCCTTCATGATCAATTTAAGTCTACACCACAGAGCTTTCCTTCCCAGAGGAAAGACTGCAAGTTAATGTGCGGACTGAAAAATGGTATGCATGAACATTTTCCCTGACTGACCAATGGAAAACTGAGGACCTTTATAGTTAAGGTAAACTGTGCAGAGATTAAAGGAATCCTATGTTCCAAAGTGACTTGTTAATGATAAACAACTTGTTTATTTTAAGTGGTTTAAAACTGCTGATATATTTGACGTAATGCAAGAAGACCTTTCATCACATGGTGTTGGTGCATGGCGGCCACATTTTCGGCATTTGTACAGTGTAGTGCTCCTCCCTTTTGCGCGCCACTGTGCAAATGAAGTAAACGCTGCCTGGCTATGTACGCCTGGCAGGCGGGGTTTACAACGGATAGCTATGCAGTCTGTCAGCTGCAGGCATGAAAATGCATTCTGCCGCAGATGCTATATTGCCGATAAAAAGGAAGCGGTGGAAACACAAGTAGAGTTACCCTTACACAAGACTTTTTTACGCCTCCCAATTAAGTTACGTCACAGAGCAAAATTAATGTGTTTTAATTTGCTACTAATAAACTGTATGGAAAAAAGGGCAACATAAAGCAGAACAAACTTTTCTTTCCCGAGTTTTGCATTATTGCTGACTTGAGCACAGGGCAGTATGTCAAATTGATTTGTTGTCTTCTTTTAAATGACACAAACTCAGTCTTTCTTCATCATTAGTAGAAGGAGTATTTTAGCAAAGGCACGGATTGTTATACCACGAAGAACTTGCAATGATGTTATTGGAGTACATGAAGTTTCTTTGAAAAACTAGGAACCTAGACGCCAAATGAATAAAATTACTAAATAACTAAATGGAAGTGCACTCTTAATAACAACAAGGCATTTCCCAAATGAACACAGATTCCAAATATTTTTAAAACTGGTACTGATTACGAGTCTGCCGGTCCAGAAACAGCGGTGCCAGTAGCAACGTAACCGGCAGCCTTTCTGGACCGGCAGACTACAACTCTGCCTGCCGGAGCAGATGCGCCCGGCAGGTCTGACCTGCCGGGCGCAACGGTCCCGGTAGGCACTGTTGTCACGGAACCCCTGGCACCATAACTAACGGTGCCGGTGCTTCTGAGTCCCCATTCCCGTGGAGTGGAGTCCTTTTGGACTCCACGGGAATGAGGACCAACATTTTCCTCTGCCTGATATCCCAGGCCGCCGGGACTTGCAAGGTCCCGGTGTCACCGGGATCTCAGGCGGCAGAAACCGTGTTAAAAGTCCGGTGGAAACCCGCTGGTAGCCCCAGCGGGTTGCCGCCGGACTTGTAAAGAGGCCCTCAGACAGCTATGTAGGATCATAGACAATGGTGCGTGAACCTGGTTAAATAGGACAGCCATACAAGAAATGGGCTCAGCCAGGCCATTAAATATTCAGAAAGAATGTATGTTTTTGGGGGCTGTACTGGTCCTTACCTTCCTGCTCTAAGAGCGAGAGGCATACACTATATGATGCTGAACAAACAGCCAATATTTATATGCAATTCACTTTGAATCTCTAGATTAGCTTGTACACCCATTAGTACACAATTTAAGCAAGGAAGATTAATGTTTTTCAACAAGAATATTTAATAACATCAAAGATAACCAAAGACGGTTATAAGTCAGAGAGGAGCAGATGCGTTTCGGGGTCCATACCCCTTCTTCAAGAGCAATTCGGACTGAACCTCATAATCACTGTGGGGTGATAAAAAACTGAATAAATGGAGAAGCACGAATATTGCAATAATGAAACCAGAAGATATTACTAATCGTCCACTTCAGCAAGATGAATGGATAGCCTACATATGCTTGTGGGATATATTACTAGTGCTCAATTCTATTTTCAATCAGAGACATAAACCCCCAAACAGGGTCTTGAATCAGTGAATTTCAAGTAGATGATACTTCCAATGTCGTCACAGATATCACATATCAAATCAAGCTCCAAGGAGGGAGACTGCTGAGGAGAGGTTGGAGGGCATGAGGAAATATCTGTCCGTGTTACATGACAGGGAAGCTGTATTTGTGATTGAAGAGGATTTAGCCATAGTGTCCAGCTTGATTTGATATGCGATATCTGTGATGACATTGGAAGTATCATCAACTTGAAATTCACTGATTCAAGGCTTCGGTTGGGTGTTTAATGTATCTGATTGAAAATAGGATTGAGCACTAGTAAAATATCCCACGAGGATCTGTAGGCTATCCTTCATTCATCTTGCTGAAGTGGACAATTGGTAATATATTCTGGTTTTATTATTGCAATATTCGTCCTTGTCCATTTATCCAGTTTTTATCACCCACAGTTATTATGTGGTTCAGTCCAAATTTCTCTTGAAGAAGGGGTATGGACACCGAAACGCGTCAGCTCCTCTCGGACTTATAACCATCTTTGGATTTCTTTGAGGTTATTAAATATTCTTGTTTAAAAACATTTATCTTTCATGCTTAAATTGTGTACTAATGGTTGTTAAGGCTAATCTAGAGATTCGAAGTGAATTACATTCAAATATTGGCTGTTTGTTCAGCATCATAAAGTGTGCAGGGGACGGGTGGGTCCTACCTATGGACCTTCTTGTTTTTTTCAGCAAGAGGCACGAGAACAGGAAAGCTCACTGGGTTAAGCTAAAGTGGGTTCTCATCAATTGCAGAACATCACGAGCATGGGTTCAACTCAGAGCTCAAAATGTCAAGTTGAAAAGGACTTTTTTAAATAAAACAAAAGTGTCAGGGGATTAGCGTATACTGAAAATAAGGATATAGTGACTCAAAGAAAATACAGTAAACAGATTCATCTTCCTTGAATACCGTAGTCCCTCAGTTCTTACCTCTCATTCTCTTGGCTCTGCCTGCCAAGTCTATCATGGATACAGCAGACCCACAAAGGCTTATGTCGACTCACCAGTTCCATGTGGCATGTACCGTTCACTCACAAATGCAGAACATGGGCTACAAAGATTCAAAGGAACAGTCCCATCACAGCACACCTCCAGCCAGCCATCAACCCCTTACCAACTGTCCAGTTTGAAACTACATCCCCCTCCAGCTTTCAGAACCAGTGCTACACCCCAGAGTCCATTCAGGGTGAAGGACAACAAAGAACAAAGGGGAAGGCAGAGAAGGGGTGTTAAATAAAAGGGGCAGGTTCCACAGTAGTAAAAAGGAACAGATATAAGACATATACTTCAATTTACAGCCACCATGAAAGACCGGTCACTTAGCTAGTGCTACCCTTCTCTTATTCCATGTTTTGCCATTTCTCAAGTCCACAGAATCACTCTGACATTTTGGGGCCCCCAGAAAAGAGGTATCCTTTTAGGCACAAACCCAGTTTACTCACTGTCACTGTATCCCCAGCCATCAAACCCATGTCCTGGAAGCATGTCAACCCATCATACCAGACCATTATATGTTCACCGGCCCTCATAACCCTGCGCCTGAGGCACTCCTCATCCCACTCAATTTACTTGGATCTTCCAAACCACCCGAGGCAGGACTTGGTGTTCAGCGTCTTCCTCTGGAGAAATCCAAGCAGGAATAGCCCCATTGTGGAATGCACCAGAAACCTGTATGCACAAACTCTCCTTGTTGCCTCTCTCTCCAATCAACACCGGAGGATGCAGCCAAGCAAACAGCATCCATGAGGGTGATGTTAAATTGTTCCACCATTCCATTCATCTCTGGATGATACAGTGAGGTTTTGTGATGCTCAATCCCACAACTTAACTTACCAGAGGTCAGCTGCATACAGTTGTTCATGAGGATCCAGGTAAGATTCCTGCCTCTGTAGAATACAGTGTCAACAGAAAAGTGAATAACTGTGTTGGTGGCCACCTCAACCACCACACCTGTTTCAAACCACTTGCAAAACATGTCTTCTACAACCAGTAAGGATGTCCATTGTCCTATCATTGTGATGGGACTCAACCCATCTAACACCACAAACAACCATGGCAGTTTGGGGAACTCTAGGCAATGCAATGGTTGCAAATGCAACCTAACTCAATTGTCATTTTCCCCGACATTGAGTACAATACCTGACCAACTCCCCCACTTCTGTATCTACCCCAGGCCACCACTAATCCTCTCTAAACTTACATGTGGCCTTTTCCATCCCCAAATGGTTTTCATGCTAGCTTTCGAAGACGGCAGTCCATACATCCCATGAAAGGACCAATGTGCTCGTTTGTACACAAAACTCCCACCAGTGCCAAGTTCTTCCCTACCATTGTAGCCAGCACTGTGCTTGGGTACCACTGCAATCCTTCCTCTTCACCCATTTGCAGTATCACCTTCCTCCAATACGCCAAAATCATCTTCAATAACCCACCACTTCCCATGGCCTATTCCCGTGCAGACTCTTCAATTGCTAACTCGCAAATCTGAAACATCTGCTCCTCACTTTCTTCTGAACAGTAATTATCCATTTCCTCTCCTTCGTGAGCAAGCGCCTTCTGGGATAGATTACCCACCACCACATTCTCTTTCCCGTGAAAAGGCATAACCTCAAACAACTCCTTGGGAAGAGGTCACCACCTGCATGATCCTTCTCAAAACACCCTCTAGACTCTTGGCCATGAAGATGCCAATAAGTGGCTTATGATCTGTCCTAATCTTAACTTACACCCCCAAAGGAAAGCGTGGAACTTGTTTACTGCCTGCACACAACTAAGGACTTCTTACACCACCAGTGTCCCTCCACTCCATGCCATTGAGTGTGCACAAGTTAAAATCTATCGTCCTGTCCACACCACCTTGCTCCGGCGCCTAAACCCGTATCGCAGACATCTGTTTTTAATGAACAATACATCCTACTTTTGAAGTGACAGGCCGGCGCCAATAGATCTCTATTTTAATCTCATCAAATTCCTCTTGACACTCAGGAGTCGTCCCAAATTCCACAAACTTCCTGCATAGGTGTTGCATGCTTTTAGTCTTTTCAGCACAATGCTCCACAAACTATACATAATACTCTACTAAGCTTAGAAATTATGTTGTTTGTCTTTTCCATACACAGGATGGCATTTACGAGATAACAATTCAACCCCCATGCACTCATGTCCAAGATAGCTGATTGGCTGTAATCTGACTTTGTTTCTTTTTAATTTTATTGTGTTATAGTTCAACAAATGACATTTTCACAAACAATAGTGTAAAAGACATCATTCACAGTCAACCGTAATTATTCAAAATGAAATCCATGTAAAAGAATGATACTTGCATATAAATCAAATTAACGTTAAAGGTAAGTTACTTACCTGTAACTCTTGTTCTCCAGCAGTGGTATCTTTCATAGATTCACATGTTGTGAATATTCCCCATCGTCAGGCTGGGAATCCTCGGTAACATAGAGCAGTTGACACTTTAAACTGAAAACCTTCAGTCACTTTTATGCTTTATTACAGTCATTTTTGGGTCATACTGCCCAGCAATAGGAACACCTCCCTGACGGCTATCTTCAGTTTTGGCAACGCATGTGAGTGGCAGTAAGAGCCAAAAGATGAGCTAAGCGGGGTAGGTGGGAGGGTCGTACGTGAATTTCTGAAAGATACCAATGCTGGAGAACAGGAGTCACAGGTAAGTAACTTATTCCTTCTGCAGCTTTGGATCTTTCATATATTCACATGCTGTGAATAGATTACAAAGCAGTATTACAACGATACCCATAGTCGGAGGCAGGCTCCCAGAATAGATTACCACTGGAGATCTACTCATCTCATTAAAAAATGTTCAGCAGAACCGATTGGCTGACTCTAGATTCTTCTGCACAATGTCTGTCGCCACAATAGAACCTATTGAACGTATGCACCAATCTCCAGGTGGCTGCACGGCAGATGTCAGGCAGCGGGATTCGGGGAGAAAAGCTGTGGTTGCAGACACTGCTCTGGTAGAATGAGCCTGGGACCTACCGGGAAGAGGTCTGCCGCCGTGCTGTTGGCAGAACGAGATACAGGTAGCAAACCATCTTGCAATGTAGGACTTCGAGAGAGCCTACCCAGGACCAAACGGTCCAAAAGAAACAAACAACTGATCTGTTGTGCGGAAAGATTTAGTACGTGCCACATAGTACTTGAGGGCGCACACCATATCCAGCATGTGCAGAGCATATTCCGCTGGAGACATGGGTGTGCCAAAGAATATAGGCAAAACCATCTACTGGTTTAGGTGGAAAGCAGATGGCACCTTCGGCACAAATGTTGCGTTGGTACGTAGAACCACCTTGACCTTATGAAATGTTAGATAGGGTGGTTTCACAGAAAACACCTGGATTTCACTCACAGTCTGGCTTCAGTTGTGGCCACCAAGAATGCAGTTTTCCAGGAAAGGTGGTTATTAGATGCTTGGTGCATGGGCTCAAAGGGTGGCTTCTTTAGTCTTGAGAGTAGCTCATTGAGCTCCCACGCAGGCGCTGTGCGGCGGACCGGGGTAAAAGACCGGAAGAGCCACCATAAAAACTCCTTCACCAGCCGGTGAGAACACAGGGAAGGCACACTCGCCGCATGGTTGTACCTAGAAATTGCCACTAGGTGCACGTTTATGGAGGAGTGCGTTAACCCAGATTGAGCCAGGGACAGTAAATATGGCAAGGTTGGATGGTTTGCAGTTACAGTCGCTGGCTTCTGCTCCACACTTGAAACACGTTTTCACTTGCTTTGGTAACATTTCAAGGTGGACAGGGCTCTAGCCTTGGCCAGGACAGCTTGGCAGTCTTGCGGAAGGGACAGTGCCCCGAACTCTAAGAAGACAGGAGCCAGGCCGTCAGATTGATAGAGGCCGGGTCATGGTGCAGTACTGCTTCTTGATTCCTAGACAGGAGCGCTTGATGAGGAAGCAGCTTGATCGGTGGGGCCGATGAGAGGGCAAGGAGGTCTAAGTAGTGAAACTTTCTGGGCCCTGTAAGAGTCACTAATATCAGTTTGCACCGATACAGTCTGAAGGTGTGTAGGACTCGAGGCACCAGAGGAATGGAGGGAAACGCATAAAGAAACTTCCCCTCTCATGGAACTGTAAAGGCGTCCCGCAAGCTCTCTGGATGGGGAAAGCGGCTGGCAAAAGTCTTGCAGCTTCTGTTCTCGTGGGTGGCAAAGAGGTCGATCTCCGGAGTGCCCCACATCTGAAACAGGTGTAGCTGGTTGTTGTGCAGTTCCCACTCATGGCAGGAGCGTAACTCCCTGGTGAGGGAGTCCACTAGTGTGTTCTGAATCCCCGGTAGATGGAGGGTAGTGAGAAACATGCCCGGCTGTAGGGCCCAGTGCCATAGGGCTTGGACCTCCTTGGAAAGCTGTAGGGACCTTGTTCCGCCTTGCCTGAAGATATAAAACATTGACACTGTGCTGTCGGTGTAAATGCGCACCACCTTCCCCTTCAGGAGAGGAAGAAAAGACTTCAGGACCCAGAAAATTGCTCGTAGCTCCAGCACATTGATATGCTGGCTCTTTTCCTCTTCTGACCAAAGGCCGCTGAGTGTGTTGGTCTTGACAGTGAGCCTCCCAGCTCTCCAATGAAGTATCCGTAGTGACACTCGCCTGGTGGCCCTGCAGTCTGAAGGGGGAGCTCTGCACCAGGTGTTCCCTTACTGACCACCAGCAAAGGCTTTGTCTAAAAGCTGGTGTTAAAGTAATGCAGTCATCCAAGGACCCTGAGGACTGGACCCAGCGGGCATCGAGCAATTCCTGAACTGGTCTCAGGTGTAATTGGCAGTAGGAGACTAATGGGATGCATGATGACAACATCCCCAGCAGGGATTTGTAGTTGTGGACTGTTGTCACACGGATGCTGTTAAGGTTGCCAGCCTTTCGTCCGAGGCTCTGGCGGTGCAGGTCTCGTTGTTGAGTGTTGCTCCAAGATAGAACACGTGCTGCAATGGATCCAGGCATGACTTTGAGAAGTTGATGGAAAACCCCAGTTGCTGTAGACACTGGATGGTGATGGCAGTATTGGTTTCTGCCAGCAGAAAGGAGGGGCCCTTACGAACCAGTCGTCCAGGTACGGGTAGACGTGGACGCCCCTGGTGCAAGACACCTGGTAAACACTCACGGGGCAGATCGCAGGCCGAATAGAAGAGCTTTGAACTGATAATGTACTCCTGACCCCACCCCATAGTGATGTGGAAGTAGGCATTCTCAAGGTCGAGGAATGGCAACAAATCTCCTTTTTCTAGCTGTGACAACACTGGCTGTAGCATGACCATGCGGAATGTTTGCTATTTTAGGAACCTGGTGAGCACCCTTAGGTCTAAACTGGGTCTACAACCCCCTGACTTGTTGTGCAGTGCTTTTTGTCTTACCAGGAAGTAGCAGGAATAAAGTCCTGTGCCCCGCTCGCTTCTCAGAACCTTCTCCACTGCACCCTTCCACTGCAGAGCCTGCACTTCCTGAAGCAAGAGGTGTCGTAGTCTTTCTGGTTTGTGCTTGGGAGTAAAGTCCGGTAGATAGTCTACGAATTCCAGCGAATGGCCCTATTGGAGGTGGGATAGCAGCCATTCCTCGGTTGTGATTAGTGTCCATTCGTCAATGAACTTTGACAGGCGTCCTCCCACAGGGGTGCTGAAGTGAGAGGGCCTGACCCAAGGCTGGTAATGCTTGCTTGCCGGACTGGCCCCTTGTTTGGGCTGAGCTACAGCGTTGCTGTGAACCCCTGCAAGACTGGAATCTTTTCCTGTACAGGTTCCCAATATAAATACAGGGTCTTGTAAGAGGAGGAAGACTGGTACGTGGTGCGGTTATCCCACAAAGTCCTGCCATAGCGACCTTTTCCTGAACAAAAGGACTGGCACCTTTGCTGAAGCGTGCCCAAGGAGGGAGTGGTTTCTGTGTCCGTTTTTATGGACTGCAGGACCTTGTCCACCTTTTTTCCAAAGGGAAAATCCATCGAAGGGCATATCTACGACCCTGGACTGGACGTCTGGTCGAGCATCTGTTGCCTTGAGACAACCCTGCCGGCACAGGACCATTCCGCTCCCCAGCTGGCAAAAACCAACGTCTGCGATGTCTACACAGACCGTAATGGCATGGGCGGAAGCCACCTCGCCTTCATGGAAGATGTCTAAGGCTTTTTGCTTCTTGTTGTCTTGTAAGAACTCCAGCAAGGGACCCAACTTGTACCACAGCTCGCGATCATACCGTGCGAGTATGGCCATATCATTTACCGCCCTCATAGTCATGGCTGCGGTGGTGATAATCTTCTTACCAAAGGTGTCAAAGCATTTTCCTTCCTTGACTGGGGGGACAGAGCAGGATAAGGATGGATTAGCCGACTTTTTTCTGGCTGCAGCTAAGACAACAGAGTCTGGTGTGGGTTGAGCACGGAGGCAGAGCTCTCTGGGGCTCTGTATTTTTTGTCAAATCGGTATTCTTTAGTTGGGGCAATTGCAGGATGTGCTAAGATGATTAGGCCATTGTCCCCGATGTCTTCCAAAAGCGGGTTAGACATGACGTATTTCGTGCGGCGTTCTCTGCGCTGGTACAGAACCCTTTCTTTTCACTGTTTCTCAGGCGCAAGGCCAAACATCATGGCTGTCCTGGCATGAGAGTGTGGAACGCTCCTACGTCATCAGGGGATAAGCCTGAGTGGAACGTCATCTGGGTCCCCATCAGCTGCAATGAGATCCTCAAATTCAACTCTCTGGGTTGGGTGTGTGGATGCCTCATCGTCGGGGTCGGTGTCCATCCCAGTAACCGACAACCTCTGTGTCGCTGACTGTGTCTTATCCCCTTGGTGTTTATCCCTCTTAAGGGGGATGCCTTCCATCTCTGTGGAAGCGCCAGCGTTATCAATACGAGGTTGTCTGACCGGTGCCGATGCAGGCAGACGTTGGAGCAGGGTTGCCACTAGAGTGGTCAGAGTAGATAAAATGTCTAAAGACATGTCTCTTTGTGTAGGAGGAGTGATGGCTTGAACTGAATGCAGAGGGGGTAAAGGTGGTAGCCTAATTTGGCTTGCCTCCCCGTGCCTTTTGGGAGGCGAGGCCTTCTGCTCTGAAGAGGACAGCAGTGATCTGATGGCGTCTGTGAGAAACCAAAGGGTGTCTCATCCGCTAGTCCTCGGGGAATTGTCATCCAGGTGGCCAGGACACGGTCATCGCTTTGGGATCCAGTTACTGGGGGTGGACCAGTGCGGGAGGATCACCTGGGTGAGGAGTCTTCAGGAAGTGGGGGTGAGGCAGCAGATGGTGAGACGCGGTATTCCCCCCTTTTCTGTTCATCTACCACATCCTATTTTATCGGATTTTCCAAAGTCCCAACCCCCCCCCTCTTTTTTCAGAAACACTGGGCCGAGGAAGAGGATGACTGAGAGCAACCAGACTAACTCTCTTACATTGCACTGAACATGTCCCATTAAACGGGTCAGGCAACGTCAGGCACTTTACCCAAAGTGCTTACACCTGAAACCAGTAAGCTTTCCTCACACGAATAAAAGGCAACACCTAAAGACACACTCTGAGCAAGGCAGAACACAAGCACTAGCAGAACTTCTGGGGCGAGGGCACACCTACTGGAGCAGAGCAACGGACCAAGGGACGAGAGCAGCGGGCCAAAAACCCCAAGTGTTCCCTACTGGAGGTTGTTGCCTCCGACAGACAGCGAAAGACACGTGGAGAAGACCAGATCCCATATGTGAAGATTGCATTGTGTTCCAAGGAAGCCAGCGACCCCCCCGGGTGAACAGCAGAGTTGGAGAGGCGAGGCCGAGCCTATGGTACTAACCTTGACTTGTGAATTAAAAATAGCAAAACGAGAAAGAAGCGCACACAGCCAGTGAGTTGGCAAGCGACCTGAGAGACGGGTGTGTGTTAAAGCGAGTGAAGTAGCAACATTATATCACAAGTGCATTTGCAGGCGTGTGGATGAGACGTGAACAAAGACAGACCTGTGAATAAACTTTGAAGTAAAAAGCAGCCATGAGATCAGCAATACTAAGTAACACAGTGGTCCGGCGAAAGGAACTAGCCCATTCGAAAGTCGCAGAGAAAGTTATATTGTTTAAAGTTATAAAGCAAACAGACAGTGAAAGCAAATTAAGTGAAAGTAACCGTGAACTTTGAGTCAAAGTGGTCCTGCGGTGGTCTGGTAAAAGTGCCACGCACATTCGAAAGTCTTAGAAAGGGGTCCAAGCCTGATTGAGGGAGACCCGAAATACGGTAAACTTGGGGAAGGGAGCCCCCTTGCAAGTTTGTGTTGAACTGTGACTTGAGAGGTCTGAGCCCGGCAGAGGGGGACCTTTGTGAACTGTGTGCTCTAAGGTCTGAACCCAGCAGAGGGAGACCTTCGTGAACTGTGTGATGTAAGGTCTGAGCCCGGCAGTGGGGGACCTTTGTGAACTTTACATTGGAAATACAATTTTGGAAAGTCAAGAAAAAGACTTTTTGACGTCGAAGGGCAGGCGGGCCACAATCCACGTTTTGGAACTACTTAGAGTGTTAGAAACCGAGCCAGAGTGTGTCATCCTGTCTACAGGGACAGCCTAACTCCGGGAGGTGTAACATGAGGAGGATCGCTGGTTCAACTACCTTTATTCTTTGGAACACTGATTTTTCCTTTTGCATACATTTCTTATTTTTACACTTTTTGTATAAGAGTTAGGGCAGGCATTAGGTTGTGTTAGCATAGGCCATTTTGATTTGACTGCCGCCATTAGGACTGTTTTGGTTATCGTTTGATGGTCGAGACTACTCCCATCTTAGTTATAGGGCAAATTAGGAGTTTCTCTGACCCCAACATTTTCAATAAAGGTTTTACAAATTGTATCCATTGTGTTAATCTCATACTTGTGATACCATGACTTCCCTACATATGGTGTTAGAGTGGGATATTACTCACTTGTTAGAAATTGAGAACCCATGCTGTTAATTGTCATCCCACCAGAAGGAGAGAATAGAATTATTGAAGTCCTTGATTCTGATCGAATATCCACTATCAAGGAAGCCTTATTCTCCCAACTTCAAATCCCAGTTAGCCAACAGGATTTATTTTTCAAAACCCAGGTACTATTAGACACCCCAATGATAGCCCTCTATCAAATACAACAGTGGGACCGAATAGTCCTAAAAATAAGACCCTCCCATATATTTATTAGACCTAGCGCCTTAAACCTACCTTTTCCCGAACCTTTTGTTTTTATTGTCGAACCGCCTTCACCAAAGTCGAGTTCGGAAGGGTCAGATGATTTTGAATCCTTTTCTAAAGAGGTTGAGATCCTTTTCTGAAAGTCGGACAGAGGGAACCTTTAAACCTTCTGAAAATATGACAAATATCAAAGAGTCGTAGCCTAACTGGCTGCCAAACCGATTCAGGCAGAGGCTCCCCTTCAAATAAATCTGTCGAGATTAGTCAAATTGCAAGCTAGACCCCTATTATCTCAAGGGATATTACAACCCTACCAGGAAGGAGAAGACGTAGGGAATTTCTTTTTGAATTTCAAACTATTGGCTGAATAACTGGGATGGGGAGAAAACTTGAAATAAATGCTACTTTGGACACATACTAAAAGGCGAATTAGAAACCGCCTTTCATTTGCTAAATCTAACTTTGGGAGCTACCTTCATTTCCACCAAGGAAGAAATACTTAAGAGTAATTCAGACCAGTCATTTTTTTAAAAAATGTTTACATAATTTATTTATTCAGTGAAAAAAATGCAACAGGAAACATAACAGTTCGGAAGAACACAAACAATGATACAATTCATATTAAGTACACATAAATTTGTGTTGATGTAAAATTCAGAAAGATATAACTAAAATAAATGATTTACAAGATCCCACCTCCCTAACCCATATCACAAGAAATGGTAGACAGCAGAACTAATACATATCAAGACATTTCCTCCAGATTCTTTCAAAAATGTTCAGTTTCCTTTGTCTTTTGAAGATTTCTTTTTCTATACCTGCAAGAGAATGCATCTCTGAAATCCAATCAGCCGATAATGGTACAATTTGAGACTTCCAGCTGCGAAGTATTATCGTTTTGCCAATAGAAGCTCCTCTGAACAAGAATATTTTTTGAGACACAAAGTTCATCTAACAATCATCGCTACCCAAGATCATTATCATTATCTGTAAGGTCTGAGCCCGGCAGTGGGGGACCTTTGTGAACTTTACATTGGAAATACAACCCAAGATCATTATCATTATCTGTAAGGTCTGAGCCCGGCAGTGGGGGACCTTTGTGAACTTTACATTGGAAATACAATTTTGGAAAGTCAAGAAAAAGACTTTTTGACGTCGAAGGGCAGGCGGGCCACAATCCACGTTTTGGAACTACTTAGAGTGTTAGAAACCGAGCCAGAGTGTGTCATCCTGTCTACAGGGACAGCCTAACTCCGGGAGGTGTAACATGAGGAGGAGCGCTGGTTCAACTACCTTTATTCTTTGGAACACTGATTTTTCCTTTTGCATACATTTCTTCTTTTTACACTTTTTGTATAAGAGTTGGGGCAGGATTAGGTTGTGTTAGCATAGGCCATTTTGATTTGACTGCCGCCATTAGGACTGTTTTGGTTATCGTTTGAGGGTCGAGACTACTCCCATCTTAGTTATAGGGCAAATTAGGAGTTTCTCTGACCCCAACATTTTCAATAAAGGTTTTACAAATTGTATCCATTGTGTTAATCTCATACTTGTGATACCATGACTTCCCTACATATGGTATTAGAGTGGGATATTACTCAATTGTTAGAAATTGAGAACCCATGCTGTTAATTGTCATCCCACCAGAAGGAGAGAATAGAATTATTGAAGTCCTTGATTCTGATCGAATATCCACTATCAAGGAAGCCTTATTCTCCCAACTTCAAATCCCAGTTAGCCAACAGGATTTATTTTTCAAAACCCAGGTACTATTAGACACCCCAACGATAGCCCTCTATCAAATACAACAGTGGGACCTAATAGTCCTAAAAATAAGACCCTCCCATATATTTATTAGACCTAGCGCCTTAAACCTACCTTTTCCCGAACCTTTTGTTTTTATTGTCGAACCGCCTTCACCAAAGTCGATTTCGGAAGGGTCAGATGATTTTGAATCCTTTTCTAAAGAGGTTGAGATCCTTTTCTGAAAGGCGGACAGAGGGAACCTTTAAACCTTCTGAAAATATGACAAATATCAAAGAGTCGTAGCCTAACTGGCTGCCAAACCGATTCAGGCAGAGGCTCCCCTTCAAATACATCTGTTGAGATTAGTCAAATTGCAAGCTAGACCCCTATTATCTCAAGGGATATTACAACCCTACCAGGAAGGAGAAGACATAGGGAATTTCTTTTTGAATTTCAAACTATTGGCTGAATAACTGGGATGGCGAGAAAACTTTAAATAAATGCTACTTGGGACCCATACTAAAAGGCGAATTAGAAACCGCCTATCATTTGCTAAATCTAACTTTGGATGCTACCTTCATTTCCACCCAGGAAGAAATACTTAAGAGTAGATCAGACCAGTCATTTTTAAAAAAAATGTTTACATAATTTATTTATTCAGTGAAAAAAATGCAACAGGAAACATAACAGTTCGAAAGAACACAAACAATGATACAATTCATATTAAGTACACATAAATTTGTGTTGATGTAAAATTCAGAAAGATATAACTAAAATAAATGATTTACAAGATCCCACCTCCCTAACCCATATCACAAGAAATGGTAGACAGCAGAACTAATACATATCAAGACATTTCCTCCAGATTCTTTCAGAAAATGTTCAGTTTCCTTTGTCTTTTGAAGATTTCTTTTTCTATACCTGCAAGAGAATGCATCTCTGAAATCCAATCAGCCGATAATGGTACAATTTGAGACTTCCTGCTGCGAAGTATTATCGTTTTGCCAATAGAAGCTCCTCTGAACAAGAATATTTTTTGAGACACAAAGTTCATCTAACAATCATCGCTACCCAAGATCATTATCATTATCTGTAAGGTCTGAGCCCGGCAGTGGGGGACCTTTGTGAACTTTACATTGGAAATACAATTTTGGAAAGTCAAGAAAAATACTTTTTGACGTCGAAGGGCAGGCGGGCCACAATCCACGTTTTGGAACTACTTAGAGTGTTAGAAACCGAGCCAGAGTGTGTCATCCTGTCTACAGGGACAGCCTAACTCCTGGAGGTGTAACATGAGGAGGAGCGCTGGTTCAACTACCTTTATTCTTTGGAACACTGATTTTTCCTTTTGCATACATTTCTTCTTTTTACACTTTTTGTATAAGAGTTGGGGCAGGCATTAGGTTGTGTTAGCATAGGCCATTTTGATTTGACTGCCGCCATTAGGACTGTTTTGGTTATCGATTGATGGTCAAGACTACTCCCATCTTAGTTATAGGGCAAATTAGGAGTTTCTCTGACCCCAACATTTTCAATAAAGGTTTTACAAATTGTATCCATTGTGTTAATCTCATACTTGTGATACCATGACTTCCCTACATATGGTGTTAGAGTGGGATATTACTCAATTGTTAGAAATTGAGAACCCATGCTGTTAATTGTCATCCCACCAGAAGGAGAGAATAGAATTATTGAAGTCCTTGATTCTGATCGAATATCCACTATCAAGGAAGCCTTATTCTCCCAACTTCAAATCCCAGTTAGCCAACAGGATTTATTTTTCAAAACCCAGGTACTATTAGACACCCCAACGATAGCCCTCTATCAAATACAACAGTGGGACCGAATAGTCCTAAAAATAAGACCCTCCCATATATTTATTAGACCTAGCGCCTTAAACCTACCTTTTCCCGAACCTTTTGTTTTTATTGTCGAACCGCCTTCACCAAAGTCGAGTTCGGAAGGGTCAGATGATTTTGAATCCTTTTCTAAAGAGGTTGAGATCCTTTTCTGAAAGGCGGACAGAGGGAACCTTTAAACCTTCTGAAAATATGACAAATATCAAAGAGTCGTAGCCTAACTGGCTGCCAAACCGATTCAGGCAGAGGCTCCCCTTCAAATAAATCTGTTGAGATTAGTCAAATTGCAAGCTAGACCCCTATTATCTCAAGGGATATTACAACCCTACCAGGAAGGAGAAGACATAGGGAATTTCTTTTTGAATTTCAAACTATTGGCTGAATAACTGGGATGGGGAGAAAACTTTAAATAAATGCTACTTGGGACCCATACTAAAAGGCGAATTAGAAACCGCCTATCATTTGCTAAATCTAACTTTGGATGCTACCTTCATTTCCACCCAGGAAGAAATACTTAAGAGTAGATCAGACCAGTCATTTTTAAAAAAAATGTTTGCATAATTTATTTATTCAGTGAAAAAAATGCAACAGGAAACATAACAGTTCGAAAGAACACAAACAATGATACAATTCATATTAAGTACTGTAAGGATATTTGGCGTGTTACAGTACAGAGTACAGTAATACTGCACAAGTAGCACATTTTTTTTTTGCAGCACCACCACAAGGGTGCGGTGCATTGCTATATGGGTTGCCAGATTAACAAGGAAAGACAGGCTATTCAGTCAAAAACGATTTTAACATATAAGATGCAAATCTATTTTTACAGTTAAAAGCACACGTGCTCATTTAAAAATGCACACTATTTTTCACCTGAAATGCCTATATTGCTAGAGACACATTTGAAAATTAACAGCTAACCTATTAACCATTAACCTGACTAATAAAACCTTATTTAATATAACCCACTAATAAAATGTGTTCTCCACTGCAGAATTAGGCATACTATGAAAACCATTTAAATGTGTGTGCAGATTTTTTTTTCTCTTCTCTTCTCTGCCTGATTCTCCGTGTTTTTGTGCACAGTAACTGCAGGAAGAAGGAAGTCAGATTTGCAACAATTGCAAATGTATAAGCGAAGCTATTGTTGAAGAGTAGGAGGATGAGAGATGATGGATTTCATTGGGACACGTCATACAGAGGGCTGAGAGGAAAGTTTTAGTGGGCAGTATCAGGGAAAAAGACAGGCAGACATCTTTCTGCACTACTGGGGAGAAGACCTGGCTGTGGGGTCCTGACTGAATGCAGATTCCTGTGTCCTGCTGCAGTCGAGATTGGGGAGAGCTGAAAGAAAAACCTTTCCACTGGCTGAGGCATTCCTATCTGAAAAAGCTGAGAATTCCAGGCAATGACCCCGGCTTGAGAAGGCAAGCGTTCCTTTTTGCTGGAGTTAATCCAAGAGAGCCACATTCACAAAGAGAACAACTAAAAAGATAAGGTAATGAGAAGTGTGGGAGCTGAGTGTGTACGGTAATATGCAGTCAGTGTAGGATTCCTGTGCGTGTCTTAATCAAATACCAATGTTGCAATTTGAGTTCTGTTCTCCGCCACGCTCTTTGCAGTGTGTCATAGACAATGCTTTGACTGTACCATTTTATTTATTTCTGTAAAGAATGAGATCGTGTCTAAATGCAGCTTTTATAATACAGAAAATATTTGAAAACAGACGGGTGTTTTATTTTCTATTTACCATTACAATGCCGATGATGTGGGGAGATTTTTAAACAGTGCAATGGTCATTTTAAGACAGATGTGTGCATGTCAGAATCAGTATGAATAATTGTGAGTGACTGTAGCATAGCTTGTTGGAGGTACATGAGCCAACGGGAAGAGAGACTCTCTGAACATAGCTCCCTACCGTATATAAGGTAGTGGAAATTACCACAAGACTACCACATATAGCTCTCTGTCGTAAATAAGTCAGTGAGTTCGCCCATGGTGGCACACCAACACTATCACTGGAAATGTGGTATTCCTAGAATGCAGGTCTGAGGTCTCTCTAGTGATCACACGAAAAATCTAAGCAAAGATAAGGGATTCTGGACATTGGGGCCACAAATAAAACAAGGGAATTATGCTCACCAAAATACCACCAACCACGTATACCAAATATGCAGGTCTGGGTGCTGAAATAATGCATGTCCATTGTATTATTGTTGCACATGGCCAAATCTGAATACAAAGAGTGATTATTGCTAAGTTATTTTTCGGCGGTAATAAAATACCGTCAGGCCCCAAATCTCCACAAAATACCCTACATATTTATGGTGCGTTGGCCGGGAAAGTGATCATAGAGTACCTACTGGGCGTGGCAAGCGTGTCTCACACTGCCATTTGCACATTAAAGGGAACCCATTTTATAATAGCAGTGTGCCACTAAAAACGAATTTCAGAATGTCACAAAGGGAAACCACATTCTCAGATCTAGTGCAATATTTAGAGGCAAAGTTATTTGCACATGGGAATTGGTCTTCGAATAGCACGTTAGAATGGAGTAACCGCATTCAGGGTGAGGTGCAGAAAGAAAAACTAGACAATATTTTTGCAGAAGGCAGCATAATTCAGGTCTGCCTTACAAGATTATTGAATGCAGCCGATAAAAGTGCAGAGAAAGACTGTTTAATACGGCTATGCGGCAAAATATGGTTTATTTTAAACAAATCCCTGCGAATGCAAGAGAATGATACTCAGCTAATTAACAGGTTAAAGACTGAATTAGATGGGGCAAGTAAAAATCAGGAAATGTTGAGAGCAGAATTGGATGTATGCCAAAAAGACATGCAATTAAAATGCAGAGACTTTGATACTCAGTTATCCAAAAGCAAGAAACAATTTGAAGATAGTGAGCAAGAATTGGCACACTTAAAAGCCTTAGTGGATCACATTAGACAGGATAAAGATGACGTTGTTTCAGAAATGCAGATTTTACAAAAAGAACATTGTGAAAAAGAAGGTGATCTCCAGAGTGCAGAACAAGAAATGATTAAAATGATTCAAGAAAGAGACAAAAGAAATAAAGAGTTCAATGAATGCCAAATGCAAATGTGCGACATGCAGGAGGCGATTAATAAAATGAGCGATGAAAATAATTATTTGCAGAATGAAGCAACCAGACTCCTTAAAAAGTGTAAGGACTTAGAACAGCAAATGTGCATTTCCAGGTCCCAAGAGAGGCGGCAGGGTACCACATTCAATGGAGTGGAGGTGAATTCTAGCTCTGCCCAAAGAGCTAGTGCCCCAGTGACTGGGCCGGTGACTGAACTTGGTTGCAGCGCCCTTGGGGGATTTGATACTCCCATTGGGGGCAGCCACCAATCTCATACACCTGAAAACAGGATTGAATCACAAAATAGTGCAATTCCATGCATTGCAACAAGTAGCCCCATAAAAATAATGAAATCCATTAAAGCCCTGATCAAACCATTTAAAAAGGGAGGTGAATGCTGCATTGAGGATCACTTAGAAGCGGTACATGACATTTTTAAAGCACTCCAGATACCTAAGGAACAGTACAGACAATATTTTCATTTAACTTTAGATGCCCCGACGGCCAGCATCATAAGGGGATTAAATGAACAGCAGAATATGACATGGCTGGAGTTTGAAAAAGAAATTAGGCGTCATTTTTCTCCTTTTCAGTCATTGCAGGAGGCAAAGAAAGTCGCGTACACTATTACTGCTGGACCTAATACATCCCCTCGCCAATTTTTACAAGACTTAAAAAGAGCATTCTCTCGCTTTGATGTATCTTTTGACTCAAATTCCAATGAGTTTAAAACCGCATACTTCTATGGGCTACAGAAAGACATCATATCCCAATTGGTCCGTGAATTTGACCGTGACAAGTCCCTTGAATGGATTGTACATCAAAGCACAAAGCTATATGAGGTACTCTATTGTCAGGGTAGAGAAAGTGATAAAATGAAAGATACTAGGCCTAAATCTAAAGAACCCTCAGCCACAGTAATGGAAATCAGGTCAGCCAAAATGTCCCTTGAGTCTGCTCAAAGTCAAGGTAAAAATGTGACACCTGAACAAAGGGGTAATCAACAAAGATCGCCATTTCCTGTACCAATGTTCCAATCACATGATCCTAGTAATAGAGAGAGCTACATCAGCCCTAGATATTTAGGGGATAGACCCCGGGTAAGATACCGATCTGATATGGCAGGTATGAACAATAACCAGAGACAAAATCAAGATCAAAGAAATGATGGTCCCTACCAGTCATTGGGGACACAGAGTAGATTTGATCCCAACACCATGATATATGGTAATCAGGATAGGCCCCGATATGTGGATCGATTTACTGATAATGGAAATCAACATAGGGGCCAGTACCCACAATCTGAGAGACAGGACATGAGGCAAAACGTGAACTACAGTCCACGCCAGTACAATGATTCCCCACCAGGGGACTATAATCAAAGGATGGGTGCAACCCGCTCCCCTCCACAAATGAATCAAGAGTTCAGAAACCATCCCAACCGGTATCAATCACCTGAGAGGTATCAGAATAGATCCAATCAGGGGGAAAACAACCAATATCGACCTAGGCCACAGAAAGAGGATCCTAGAGAGATGGAAAGGTTCCAGTGCCTTGAGGCCCAAGTGAAAATGTTAGCTGAGCAAATAGGAAAGCTCTATACAGCGCAAAAACAACCTTCCAAAGAGGGGGCTGATGGCCATAGCAATGACCGGGGGGCTTCCGAAAAGTGACTAAGTACTCATGATAATCGCAGTGCCAAAATGACAGATTGCTCTGATATAATTTTGCATGACAACTCTGAGGTGACTAATGGATTAAAAATGAAAGTACCAGTAAATGAAATTGTGATAGAAAGTGCAAATACTTCTAAAAAAGAGGTACGGTTTAACTTAGAGCTAAATAAAACAGTAAAGATTTGCACAAATGAAAAAGAAACATTAGGAATTCCAAAAGAACAAAGGGACAGATTTAAGAAAAATGACTCATGCATGGGGAATACCAGTGAACAGGGAGTAAGTGGGGATGCCATAGCTCCTTCCCTGGGCAAGCAAAACAATGACCAAACACAGACAGAAAAAGGAAATACTCACAAGGAGGGTACAAGTCAATCACCTGAAGAATTCTTTGAGCCACATATTCTTGAAGAGGCTGCAAGGGCTGGTATTACACTAAATGATCACAAATGCACAGAATTAAAAAATGACAAATTGCTGAATGATGTTGTTACACATGTTCAGTTGGAAGGTTGTAATGTGGTCTCTGATGTTACCCAGATGGATGGGCGAACAGTGGCCACACTCCAAAAAACTTCTGATCATGGAGAAATGAATAAAATATCTCGCACAGAAATGGGTAAAAAGGAGGGAAAAATGTCTTTTCATTTACCAATGTGCTTAGCCAAAAGTGAAAAAGACCTGAGAAAGGTGAGCCCTGAAATCAGTAAGAATTCACATTTCTTATGTGTATTAGAGGAAGTTGAGGACAGATATTATGCACCCATCACTGTAGAAGAAAAATGCCACACCTTCGCTATGATTGACACTGGCGCACAGGCCACAATTATGTCCAAGGAGCTGGTAAAGAGTATCAATGAAGGGAGGCCTCCACAGAGTCAGATCACAGTGAAGGCAAATCAAGGCCCAGTGCATAACTTTAATGGGGAGGAGGTGGCCATCATAGGTGTAACTGAGGTTGACATAAAAATAGGAAAGCACAGAATGAAACAAGAGGTATTGATCACATCTATTTGTGAAATTCCATTTCTGATGGGGACAGATTGCCTGAAAAGATTGTCTCCTCTCATAGATGGGGTGAATGGAGTGCTGTGGTCCTTAACCAAAAAACCATTGAGGCCTAAGAAACTAAAATCACAAAACAGCAATATAAATGAATGTCACACCGTTGCCAAAACAAATGATGCTGTGGAGGTATATCTCCAGAATAGCTGCATACCTAGTGTCACTGTTATATTAATGTGTCAAGACAAAGATCAGAGCGACAATGAAAAACTACCTGTACAAATATACTTGGACCCAAGGAAAGATTGGCAGACTGCTATAGATGAGCACACATTACGTTTCTACTTAAAAGAGAATACATGCAAACAGAATATTGTTCCTAAAACAGATTCAGAAAAACACATTACCACTCTGGCAGAAATACACATGGAAGATGAGCAACCATGGGTTCACGTTGGTATAAATGATTATCTTAAAACAATAAAAGCCACTTTAGCGCTTGAACATGAAAGGAGTTTCATTAATGAGAAATTGTTGCAAAAAATTATGGAGAGGGAAGAAATCCCGAAATTTAGGATTAAAAACCAATATGTTTCTGGGTTGGACAGTCCAGACTTTGAAAACCGAATTGCAGGCAGATGCATGCTTAAAATTAGCATTGGGCAGAAAACAATTTACCATAATGTATGGATAGTGAATGGAGCACAAAATGAATTTTACATGGGCAATGACATCATGCACAGAATGTGTATGGTGTTAGATTTCCTTAATCAAAAAATATGGTCACGCCTAGGTGGGCCGGCACCTGAATTTGAAGACAAAAGAAGGGCTTATCATTGTGCACAACTGGTTCCTTATGCCATCGAATTACAAATAAGGAAAGATACTATTATTCCTGCATTTACAAAACAGTTTGCAATAACACTGAAATGCAAAAATGGGCAGCAGATGAAAGGCTCTGATGCATTTGTATGCCTGAATGAATCCATAAAACAGCAAGGCCTGGATTATGAATACATTCCATTGGTAGACATTGGTGAGGGATCTGTAAAAATCATGGTAAATAATAAAGGTTGTCAGGATATTCATTTAGAGGAAAACTCCCCATTAGGAATGGCCATACAAAAATCACATTATACGGCAGATTTAAATAACATGGTGATTGGGAATATTCCTGAAAAATATGTAGATGCCAAGGGCGAGTTGCCAGAACACCTGGACTCTCAGCCCAAAGGAATATTTAAAATTCATTCTGTGTATCCTTATGATTCAAATGAGACAGTGTGCTGCCATCAAGAGGATTGCATAATATTTAATTTAAATGAAAATGAAACAGGAAATCAGCCCATTGAAGTGGAAGCTGATATGCCAAAATATTTAAAAGTGGCAGCTCTACAAAAAGACACAGCCACACAGTTAGAGGAAAGCGCTGAGATTCCTTTACCAGAAGAGTTTCCAGAATTTTCCAGAATGGTAGAAGAGCAGATCTCCTTAGCGGATGCATGTGACAGCGATGGGGATCGAAACGACCTGAGGGAAATATTTATGGAGTTTAAGGATGTATTTGCAAAAGATGCTTATGATTGTGGTTTAACTGATTTACATGTGGCCACACTACCAGAAGGTTGTAGCAGAAATCCAGTGTTTGTACGCCAGTATAGACTACCGCTGGCATGTTTAGAATCATTGGCAGAGATTATTAAAAATTTGGAATCACGGGGCATAATTAGGCCCATTCATAGCACATCCAATACGCCTATTTTAGGTGTGTTAAAGCCAAATGGTCAATGGCGGCTGTGTGCAGACTTAAGAGAGTTAAATAAAAGAGTACCAGTATCTAGATGGCCACTACCATTCATTGATCAGGGCCTAGCTCAGATACATGGTTCAAATGTATTTACCACGTTAGATCTCACCTCTGGATATTGGTGTGTGCCATTGGCAGAGGAGATACAACACTTATTTTCCTTTACATTTGACACGACTCAATATGCCTGGCTTAGAGCTCCGTTCGGGTACATCAATAGTGGGAGTGAATTTGGCATATTTTTGAGAAAGGCCATGCCGGATGCAGCGGAAAGAGGAACAATAGTTTATGTGGATGATGTCCTGATAAAAAATGAAAACCTTAAAAGCCATTTTGATGAAATAAGACATGTGCTTGGCCAATTGCAGAAATCAGGCGCCAAAGTATCTTTGCAAAAAGCACAATGGTGCAAGAAAAAAGTGAACTTTCTAGGGCATGAAGTGACTGAACATGGGCTAAATCCACAAAGGAAGAAAATAGAGGCCATACAAAGATTAAAAGATCCTAAAAATGTGAAAGGAGTAAAAAGTTTATTAGGGATGACAGGCTATAACAGAAAGTTCATTGAGAATTATGCAGAAATCACTCAACCATTGACTAAACTGCTTAAACTAAATACTCCCTGGAGATGGGAAAGAGAGCAGTCTGATGCAGTGGCTAGATTGAAGGAATATCTTGTAAAGGCACCATGTTTAGCATACCCCATAAAGGACAGGGATTTCTTTATAGAAATAGGCTTTTCTGAACATTGTATGTCAGCAGTGTTATCACAAAAACACGTTTGAATCACAAAACCATTGCATATGCAAGTAAGGCATTTTCCCAAGTTGAAATGAAATTTAATGAATGTGAGAAGGCCCTATTAACCACTGTGTGGGCGCTACAACATTTCCGCCCCATTGTTCAGGGAGAAAAGGTGATTATTGAAACAAATCATCAACCGTTGCAATTTTTAGAGAGTAAAAGAATTAGATCAGGCAATCTAGCGCAATCCAGAATCACTTCATGGACGCTGGCATTACAAGGTTTTCCCGTAGAAGTGAGATATGGACAAAATAAAAAGAGCCCAATTGCTCAAGGGTTAGCTGACTTACATGACTGTGCAGCTGAACAAATACCAAATGAAATGGAAGTGGAAGCTAGTTTACAGGAATTTGAACAATCACCACACAAAGCTTTTGATGAAAAAACATGCAAGGATTTGCCAACTGTATATGTGGATGGTTGTGCTTTTCACATTGAAAATGACAGTAATAAACAATTAGTGGCAGGAATAGGAAATGTCTGGTTGAAATGTGAAGGCGTTCCTAGTATAGGGATGAGGATTGGAGATAGGAGCAGTCAGGTGGCGGAATTGGCAGCCATCTATAAAGCAATTGCTACTGCAGTTGATAAAAAGTTCAGTGAAATTGTCCTGGTGACTGATTCTGACTATGCACGGAATAGCTTTGTGGAGTATTTTCCTGGTTGGAAAGCAAGAGGCATGGTTACATACAACAAAAAGCCACTTAAACATGGAAAAATGATACAAGCCATAGACAAATTGGTGTCAGAAAATAATTTAACAATATACTGGAGAAAAATTCGTGGGCATTTAAAAACACCAGGAGAGGATAAGGAGGGAAATGATAAGGCAGACCATCTGGCTAAGATTGGGGCTGTGATGGGAGAATTGCTACATATTGATTATTTAATGGGTGAAATACAAATTGATGCAGTGACACGTTCTAAAGCACCAAAGGAGATAGATCAACCGGTGGTGCAGTGGAGTCATGACACGCCAGACCAAGATTTGATTGAGGCACAAAAGAATGATCAAATTTTGGGAATCTATTATAATCATTTGATAGATCCTGAACAAAATCCTTTAACAGAAAAAGATTGCATGGGAAAAGAAGAGTTGAGGGTGTTATTAAAGAACAAAACACGAATCAGATTACAGGATGGACTCATGATTAGAGAGTCCATAACAGGGCAAATACAGTGGGTAGTACCCCTTTCATTCAGAGGACTAATGCTACACCATGCACATGATGCCATAACTGCAGGCCATAGAGGTTCACAAAAAACATTAGAAATACTAAAAGATTATGCTTACTGGCCTCATATGTCCCAAGATGTGGAATTATATACTAGAGGATGTCTAGTATGCGCCCAATTTAAACCTGCTTCACCAATGCATAGAGCACCATTGATGAAAAGAGGCCTAACTCTCCCATGGTCAGATTTGCAAATAGACTATGTAGGTCCTTTAAAAAGGTCGAGCAGGGGACACCGTTATATTTTGAGTGTGGTATGTTTGATGTCAAAGTGGATTGAGTGCATTCCTGCACCAGATTGTAGTGCGCAAACAGCAGCCACATTGCTGGTGAACCATGTGTTCTCAAGGTTTGGGTTGCCACAAAGAATTGAGTCAGACAGAGGAAGTCATTTCACAAGTATTCTAATGAGTAAGGTATGGCAAATACTAGGTGTGAAAAGGAAACTACATATCGCATATCGGGCGGCGTCCTCAGGTACAGTTGAAAGAAGCAATAGGTCTGTTGTGGATATTTTAAAGAAATTTGTGGCAGAAGCAGGTTCCAGCTGGGATTTGCGTTTACCATTGGTTTTGATGGCAATCAGGTCGACTCCTGCCAAAGCAACAGGTGTTAGCCCCCATGAGGTCTTAACAGGTAGGAAAATGGTGTTACCACAACACCTACTATACAGGACACATGAGCAAACCCTTGTGAGTGCATCCACAGTTCATGAATATATTGATGAACTGAGGAGACATTTGCAACATGCATTTGCTTTTGTGCAGAGAAATCTGGAAAGAGCTGCTGACAGTGCAAAGTCATATTATGATAAAAAGACATCAGTAAAGGAATACAGTGTAGGGGATCAGGTGTACAAGTTTCATTTTGGAAAAAGTAAACAGAAAAATTCTAAATTTCTAGCAGCCTGGCAGGGGCCATTTCGAATTATAGATAAGGTCTCTCCTGTAGTGTATAAAATTTTGAAAAATGAAGGTGAAACAGCAATAGAGCAGTTTGTCCATGTAAATCAAATCAAACCATGCCATCCCAGACATGAGATCAGGCAGCTTGAGCATGTAGAAACGGATAGAGTCCCTTGAGAAAATAAATGGGTGTAATCAGGAGGCAGTGACAAAGAAGTTAAAAAAAAGTTGATTGTTATGATGGCACATAAACACTGTAATATATGTAAAAATATATAATATAAATAAATAAATAAATGCACATATAATGGAAGCTCATGGTTGGTGTGCAGAGAGAAAGTGTGTTAAATATTGAATATCTGCTTGTTTTCTTTTAACTTGTGTTTAATTTCAGAAAAAAAAAAATGAAATATTTTTACCAAGCATGTTTTATTTTTGGCAAAAGGATGAAGTTAGTATTGTGCTATGTACTTAATCTGTTTATTTTCTATTTTGATTTAGACAATTAACATTATTTGGTCGGAGGTTCCGGGATCAGAGGCCACGGGAGACGATGGAGTCCTGGAGTCCCCTGGATGAAGACCAAAAGATGCCTGCCTCCAGGTGGAGGTGAAGACAAAATAACCGGAATGCCAAAAGAGATGACTACTGTGGATTCAAGATTGCCAAGATGAAAGAGTACTCGAATGGACCGAATAACATCGCTGGTCGGGACATACCAAAAGAGACAAAACAAAAGTTCCGGCATATGAAGTTCCACGTATTTATTATTTTAATTATTTATTTTAACTTGTTATATTACTTATTTGTTTTAGTTAGTTGTTTTATTTCATTGTTTTTAATTGACTTGGAAAATTTAAACTTAAAGTAATGCCACTTCCACTGAGAAGGCAAATGTGGAACATTTTATGAACTGATGGACTCAGATGAAATGTTGATTGCAAATTTTCATTGATGCACATGAATATTCATTTTGTTGGATTGCTATATTGTAAAAAAAATAGAACAAGTTGTTTTTAGGAATTGGCTTGGATTATAGCCAAGTTCTAAAAACAAAAGGAGGGTATATGTAAGGATATTTGGCGTGTTACAGTACAGAGTACAGTAATACTGCACAAGTAGCACATTTTTTTTTTGCAGCACCACCACAAGGGTGCGGTGCATTGCTATATGGGTTGCCAGATTAACAAGGAAAGACAGGCTATTCAGTCAAAAACGATTTTAACATATAAGATGCAAATCTATTTTTACAGTTAAAAGCACATGTGCTCATTTAAAAATGCACACTATTTTTCACCTGAAATGCCTATATTGCTAGAGACACATTTGCAAATTAACAGCTAACCTATTAACCATTAACCTGACTAATAAAAACTTATTTAATATAACCCACTAATAAAATGTGTTCTCCACTGCAGAATTAGGCATACTATGAAAACCATTTAAATGTGTGTGCAGATTTTTTTTTCTCTTCTCTTCTCTGCCTGATTCTCCGTGTTTTTGTGCACAGTAACTGCAGGAAGAAGGAAGTCAGATTTGCAACAATTGCAAATGTATAAGCGAAGCTATTGTTGAAGAGTAGGAGGATGAGAGATGATGGATTTCATTGGGACACGTCATACAGAGGGCTGAGAGGAAAGTTTTAGTGGGCAGTATCAGGGAAAAAGACAGGCAGACATCTTTCTGCACTACTGGGGAGAAGACCTGGCTGTGGGGCCCTGACTGAATGCAGATTCCTGTGTCCTGCTGCAGTCGAGATTGGGGAGAGCTGAAAGAAAAACCTTTCCACTGGCTGAGGCATTCCTATCTGAAAAAGCTGAGAATTCCAGGCAATGACCCCGGCTTGAGAAGGCAAGCGTTCCTTTTTGCTGGAGTTAATCCAAGAGAGCCACATTCACAAAGAGAACAACTAAAAAGATAAGGTAATGAGAAGTGTGGGAGCTGAGTGTGTACGGTAATATGCAGTCAGTGTAGGATTCCTGTGCGTGTCTTAATCAAATACCAATGTTGCAATTTGAGTTCTGTTCTCCGCCACGCTCTTTGCAGAGTGTCATAGACAATGCTTTGACTGTACCATTTTATTTATTTCTGTAAAGAATGAGATCGTGTCTAAATGCAGCTTTTATAATACAGAAAATATTTGAAAACAGACGGGCGTTTTATTTTCTATTTACCATTACAATGCCGATGATGTGGGGAGATTTTTAAACAGTGCAATGGTCATTTTAAGACAGATGTGTGCATGTCAGAATCAGTATGAATAATTGTGAGTGACTGTAGCATAGCTTGTTGGAGGTACATGAGCCAACGGGAAGAGAGACTCTCTGAACATAGCTCCCTACTGTATATAAGGTAGTGGAAATTACCACAAGACTACCACATATAGCTCTCTGTCGTAAATAAGTCAGTGAGTTCGCCCATGGTGGCACACCAACACTATCACTGGAAATGTGGTATTCCTAGAATGCAGGTCTGAGGTCTCTCTAGTGATCACACGAAAAATCTAAGCAAAGATAAGGGATTCTGGACATTGGGGCCACAAATAAAACAAGGGAATTATGCTCACCAAAATACCACCAACCACGTATACCAAATATGCAGGTCTGGGTGCTGAAATAATGCATGTCCATTGTATTATTGTTGCACATGGCCAAATCTGAATACAAAGAGTGATTATTGCTAAGTTATTTTTCGGCGGTAATAAAATACCGTCAGGCCCCAAATCTCCACAAAATACCCTACAGTACACATAAATTTGTGTTGATGTAAAATTCAGAAAGATATAACTAAAATAAATGATTTACAAGATCCCACCTCCCTAACCCATATCACAAGAAATGGTAGACAGCAGAACTAATACATATCAAGACATTTCCTCCAGATTCTTTCAGAAAATGTTCAGTTTCCTTTGTCTTTTGAAGATTTCTTTTTCTTTACCTGCAAGAGAATGCATCTCTGAAATCCAATCAGCCGATAATGGTACAATTTGAGACTTCCTGCTGCGAAGTATTATCGTTTTGCCAATAGAAGCTCCTCTGAACAAGAATATTTTTTGAGACACAAAGTTCATCTAACAATCATCGCTACCCAAGATCATTATCATTATCTGTAAGGTCTGAGCCCGGCAGTGGGGGACCTTTGTGAACTTTACATTGGAAATACAATTTTGGAAAGTCAAGAAAAATACTTTTTGACGTCGAAGGGCAGGCGGGCCACAATCCACGTTTTGGAACTACTTAGAGTGTTAGAAACCGAGCCAGAGTGTGTCATCCTGTCTACAGGGACAGCCTAACTCCTGGAGGTGTAACATGAGGAGGAGCGCTGGTTCAACTACCTTTATTCTTTGGAACACTGATTTTTCCTTTTGCATACATTTCTTCTTTTTACACTTTTTGTATAAGAGTTGGGGCAGGCATTAGGTTGTGTTAGCATAGGCCATTTTGATTTGACTGCCGCCATTAGGACTGTTTTGGTTATCGTTTGATGGTCGAGACTACTCCCATCTTAGTTATAGGGCAAATTAGGAGTTTCTCTGACCCCAACATTTTCAATAAAGGTTTTACAAATTGTATCCATTGTGTTAATCTCATACTTGTGATACCATGACTTCCCTACATATGGTGTTAGAGTGGGATATTACTCAATTGTTAGAAATTGAGAACCCATGCTGTTAATTGTCATCCCACCAGAAGGAGAGAATAGAATTATTGAAGTCCTTGATTCTGATCGAATATCCACTATCAAGGAAGCCTTATTCTCCCAACTTCAAATCCCAGTTAGCCAACAGGATTTATTTTTCAAAACCCAGGTACTATTAGACACCCCAACGATAGCCCTCTATCAAATACAACAGTGGGACCGAATAGTCCTAAAAATAAGACCCTCCCATATATTTATTAGACCTAGCGCCTTAAACCTACCTTTTCCCGAACCTTTTGTTTTTATTGTCGAACCGCCTTCACCAAAGTCGAGTTCGGAAGTGTCAGATGATTTTGAATCCTTTTCTAAAGAGGTTGAGATCCTTTTCTGAAAGTCGGACAGAGGGAACCTTTAAACCTTCTGAAAATATGACAAATATCAAAGAGTCGTAGCCTAACTGGCTGCCAAACCGATTCAGGCAGAGGCTCCCCTTCAAATAAATCTGTTGAGATTAGTCAAATTGCAAGCTAGACCCCTATTATCTCAAGGGATATTACAACCCTACCAGGAAGGAGAAGACATAGGGAATTTCTTTTTGAATTTCAAACTATTGGCTGAATAACTGGGATGGGGAGAAAACTTTAAATAAATGCTACTTGGGACCCATACTAAAAGGCGAATTAGAAACCGCCTATCATTTGCTAAATCTAACTTTGGGAGCTACCTTCATTTCCACCAAGGAAGAAATACTTAAGAGTAGATCAGACCAGTCATTTTTTAAAAATTTTTTTACATAATTTATTTATTCAGTGAAAAAAATGCAACAGGAAACATAACAGTTCGAAAGAACACAAACAATGATACAATTCATATTAAGTACACATAAATTTGTGTTGATGTAAAATTCAGAAAGATATAACTAAAATAAATGATTTACAAGATCCCACCTCCCTAACCCATATCACAAGAAATGGTAGACAGCAGAACTAATACATAACAAGACATTTCCTCCAGATTCTTTCAAAAATGTTCAGTTTCCTTTGTCTTTTGAAGATTTCTTTTTCTATACCTGCAAGAGAATGCATCTCTGAAATCCAATCAGCCAATAATGGTACAATTTGAGACTTCCAGCTGCGAAGTATTATCGTTTTGCCAATAGAAGCTCCTCTGAACAAGAATATTTTTTGAGACACAAAGTTCATCTAACAATCATCGCTACCCAAGATCATTATCTTAAAGTCCAAGTCAATATCAGTCTCCAGAACACATAAGCACATACCACAAATATCCGTCCACAATGCTCGTACACGTGAGCAATGCCACAACATATGTTCCAGAGTGCCAACCGCACTTAAACAATTTCAACAATCATTTGAGTCCAACATTCCTCGTTTCATCATTCTTTCAGGGCTCCAGTATATTCTGTATAGAATCTTTATTTGTCTCGATCTTTCACATAAATTCAAAGAACAAAGTTTCACGTTTCGACACATACCAAGCCACAACTCCTGAGAAATATCATACCCAATCCTTAAACTCCATTCTTCTCTTAACTTCACATTTTCTTTGTATTTTGACACAAGAGCAACTGTTGTAGTAAGAACCGCCCTTGGGGAGAGCGCGCCAGCAAGGCTTGCCTCTGCAATTGCCCAGTCTTCTGGTTGATCTTCCATAAATGGTACAAAGTATTGACAATGGATGCTGAAGCTTCCATAGCTGCAATTTGGGTGGCTTCTGGTCCGAAATGAATGATTGGATGAATAACTGGATACAATTCTCCAACTCTATCCAATAAGAAGGTTTTATTTCTAGTGGGAGCATGCTAAGTAAGTAATTAATCCTCAGTGCAGAAGTCAATTTCAGAGCATTTGCTTTGCCCCAAATTGATAATTGTAGTAGAGCCCATCTCTCCAGACACATTTTAGATCTTTGCAAGCCTCACACATATTCTCATCCACCATATTTCCTATTAATGGAGTCAACCATACACTGAGATATTTCATTCTCTTTTCACACCATTTGAAGCCCCATGACATAATGAAGGATTTATCACATGTGAAAGACAAAGGCATAACCTCAGATTTAGACCAGTTGATTTTGTAGCCAACTACTTTATCAAATGCATTTAGAATTTCCATCAACGTTGGTAAGGAACTGTCTAGATTCTTTATTATTAACAATAGATCATCTGCATAGAACCATATTTTTTGCTCAACCCCTTGAAAGTTAATTCCACATAGATCTTGATGTCATCTTAGAGCAATTGCTAGATGTTCAATAGCTAAAACAAAAAGCAGAGGTGATAAGGGGTAGCCCTGTCTGGTACCCCTATGTAGGAGAAACAGCTCAGATCGCAAACCATTAGTTCTTACATCAGCCGTCGGGCGTGCATACAAAAGGGCTGTCCATGAAATAACATTTTCTCCAAAGTTCATGTTTCTTAAAACTGAAAAGAGATAGTTCCAATTTTTCCTGTCAAACGCCTTCTCGGCATCCAGAAAAAAGGCAGCAACATCTTCAATAGAATTCTGGGCTCGAGACATAGTAAACAGTAACCTTCGGATGTTACTTGATGTATTACGATTCTTAATAAAGCCCAATTGATTATTATGCACTAGATATTGCATCAAGTGATCAATTCTTAAGGCTAAGATCTTAGCCAGAATCTTGTTATCTGTATTGATTAGGCTTATTGGCCGGTAACTTGCCAGTAGATTTCCATCCTTACCCTTCTTTAAAAATACAGAGATTGTAGCATGATTAGTGGATGTAGGCAAAAGACCTTCACTCATTGAGGCGAGGTACATATCCATTAATAATTCCAATGCAGACTCCGGTAAAATCCTGTATATCTCCACCGGTAGCCCATCTGGACCCAGTGATTTCCCAACGTTCAATTTTTGAATTGCAAGCTTGGGTTCATCAATAGTTATTGGACTTTCAAGAGCTATTTTATCACTCTCTGAAACTTAAGGAATTTCTAAGGAACCCAAAAAGGATTCACTGTGACCCGTAATATCTGGTTCATTTTGATATAGATTTGTGTAATAGTGCCTGAAAATATCATTTATCTCAATGGGATTAAACGTTGAATGACCATCAGGTCCGCAAATAGATGTAATTGCTCCTTCAGAGTATTGTTGACGAAGCCTGTAGGCTAGCCAACGGTCACAATTCTCACCCCGTTCATAGTAGGAATATCTGAGGCGAAAAAACAGTTTCTCCACCCTTTCACTTATGATCCCTCTCCAGTTCACATAACTCTTTTTTTCCCCCTGGAAATCCTGGATCTGTCAACAAGGCATTAGTCACCTCCTTGTTGTGTTTTTCCAAATTTGCCCTAACTTCTATCATTTTTTTGCTCTTACTATTTGAGACACCTAAGACTAGACCCCTCATTGTACATTTAAATGCTTCCCAAATAACTTTAGTACTTATCTCTTCAGAACGATTATCTTTCACAAATAAGTCAGCCTCAGATAACATTTTCTCAAGCAGTTCCTCATCCTCTAGGATTGAGGTATCCATCCTCCAAGTAAAGGATTTACATAGTTCAAAGTCTAAGTTTAGAGACAAAGAGACAAGTGCGTGGTCAGAAACCACAATATTCACAATTTCCCCTGTCTTGAAGTTTTCGGTCATTTTACTGCCTGTTAGAAGCATATCAATGCGAGAGTAGGTGCAATGAGAGCCAGAGTAAAAACAAAACTCTTTCAACATTGGATTTTTCAATCGCCAACAATCTTTTAAATCATGTTAATTAATTAGTGACTGAAAAGAGGAAAAATGAGAATCTCTCCTCACCTCCACTTTGCCAACAATACGATCCAGTTTTGGATCCATCACTAGATTGAAGTCCCCGCCCAGAATGATATTAGGCGATTCTTGATCCTGTATCATTTGTGAAACCTTTCTAA
Source organism: Ambystoma mexicanum (assembly GCF_040938575.1). Lineage (NCBI taxonomy): Eukaryota > Metazoa > Chordata > Amphibia > Caudata > Ambystomatidae > Ambystoma > Ambystoma mexicanum. The sequence goes on along the minus strand of NC_090929.1, from coordinate 1,512,654,677 downwards.
AGAACGATCCATCATCTATAGAGGGTGCATAAATATTACATAGTATAACTTTGACACCCTGTATTTCCACCAACAAGACAATAATTCTCCCATCGTTGTCTGAGCATTGTCTCAGGATTTTAATAGGTGCATTTTTACGAATTAATATTGCCATCCCTCTAGATCTTGCAGAATAACAAGAGCAAAATGCTCCTCCAACCCACAGTTTCTGTAAGTTTATGATCTCTTCCTTTAGTAGGTGTGTCTCCTGCAAGCAGTAAATATCACACTGCGTGTCTTCCATACTATTGAAAACCTTCCACCTTTTGATCAAATTATTCATCCCATTAACATTCCAAGACATAACCTTCACATCCTGAGTCACAGAGAAAGCCATCTCATTGAAAAATTCAAGAATCACACAAGTATGTAATAGTTCCACAAAAATAAGAAAAACCAAAAAGACCAAAAAAACCTCCTCTCCCCCCTTTTGAGAGAATGCTGATAGCCAACACCATTGAACATAGAAACCCGAAACTCCCGGGACCCCTCCCAAATAAAAAATAAGAACCCTATCAATAGAAAGTAAAGAAATGTAAACCTTAAAAACCAAGACATCTCCCTTATAATACAGACCCTATTAATAAGTGGTAGCAGTTCTGATTTTAGAAAATAATGGGCCTCATTACGAGATTCGCGGTAATGGAAAAACAATGCCGGTAAGGGAATACCGGCACTGTTTACCGCTCCGGCCTATTATGAGTAGGCATCCCCGTTATCAGCGCCACTGCTGAGACCGTGCCCCTCCGTACCGGCATGTGTGCGGGCATGCGCCCCTTTGGGCCGGCAATACCAGGATGCTGCTAAGAGGAGGACATCACAAGTCACGTGGACATGCACCTACCGACATCTCAAAGGCAGTAATTAGGGATACCGCGATGCCGGCATTACAGGCATCGCGATCACCCGCTAAGCAATGTGATGTGTTCCCAACTGCCACAGGTGCACACAATCAGCACAGGTGGAGGCAATGAAGTCTGGCCCAGCACACAAGGAGCACACCCACACACTACACCCCTTCCCACACCAAAATTATCCCACTTGCTGTTGCGTTATTGGGGCTGGAGGGCATGCTTGCATTGCTACTCCATAAGCAACAACTACAACAGGCACTACAGAGGAGACGCAGGAGAAGGAGGGTGAGACAGGCCCAGCAAGTCCCACCAGTGCAGCCAGTTGTACCATGCAGGCAGCCACCAATCCCTCGCATCAGAGCCAGTCCTTTAAACCTAACTCCTGTGCAGATCCACACCCTGTACCGCCTGGACCGGGACACCATCACCAACATTGTGGACATGATGCACGACGACATTGTCAGCCTGATTGAAATCTGTACTGCCATCCCCCCTCTACTGAAGGTAGTGTCTGTGCTCCACTTCCTGGCCACAGGCACCTACCAGCACACAGTAGGACAGATGCATAGCATATCAACCTTTTTTTTTCACGCATGCTGAACCAAGTGCTGGATGCCCTCCTGAAGCACGCAAGCGACTGCATATCCCTACCACGGACTGCCCAGAAGATATTTGACACTAAAATTGGCTTCCGTGCACTGGCAGGCATGCCCAATTTTATCGGTGCCCTCGACTGCACCCATGTGGAATTGGTGGTCCCAAATGCCATGGCGGTGGCGTACCGCAATCGTAAGCTATACCACTCCATCAATGTGCAGATGGTATGTGACTCCAGCAAGTTCATCACACATTGTTGTGCCCGATATCCCGGATCAACTCATGATTCAATGGTCCTGCGGAACTCCACGACACCACGCTACATGGAGCGATATGCTGGACGACGTGCTTGGCTGCTTGGTAAGTTGCATGACAGGCACATCGCAGTGTAATTGGGGGGAGAGATGCACACACCACCTGGGTGAGATTGGGGTGGTGACTGGACAATGCTCATACTGCAATACACTGTGCCCCAAAACATCCCAACATGACACCTAAACTTCATAGAAACGATGGAAGCTGCACACCAATGCCAATATGTCAGACTTGCAACCAGCCCATATCCCTCAACACGTCCACTGCACATCATCAGACCGTACCCTCTGTAATACAATGCAGCAACATGCAGTGAGTATGCACAATGTAAATGACCGCAGCAAAGCACAAAACAGGACATGCATCCATGAGTGTGCACAAATCAATCCCATCAAGGGAATATACTGATTGTCACTGGCCCGCCACCACAGGTGCGCTGCATGTCACCATGGGAATACTAACCGATGAATGACAAATCGTGATGAAACTTGTGCCAATGCTGCCAGCTAAAATACATAAGACTCACTCCACATCACCAATATGATTGCAATTACAGCAGTAGGCATCCACAGTACATGAGCATCAGCATGGAAGTGGACACCCTGCATCCTCTGGACGACGCAACCCACACCTGTAGACCATGGAACAGCACACATAGTGGCAAATAAACATGTGTGCACACATCCAGGGACATGTGCATTTGAACAACAAATAACTGCAGGCATGAGAGTGATATGCATGAGAGTGATAAGTACAGGTGTCATGGTGGAAATTGACTCACACATACCTCATTTTGCTCCCATGCAGGTGATGCTGGCTATCCCTTGAAGCCGTGGCTCCTCACCCCTGTTCGGAACCTGCAGAACAGGCATGAAGAGGACTACAATCGGGCCCATACCCGTACCCATGTGGTGATGGAGCAGACCTTTGGCCTGTTGAAGGCACGGTTTCGCTGCCTCAGCAGGTCGGGTGGGGCCCTCCTGTACAGGCATGAGAAGGTGGGCAAGATCACCATGGTATGTTGCATGCTGCACACCATGTGCATCGGACGGAACGTGCCTCTGCCGCCTGACATTGACCAGCAACCACCAGGTGAGGATGAAGATGAAGAAGAAGGGGTTGCACATCAGCCAGGTGGCGATGCACACGAGGACGGACGTGCTGTGCGCCAGTCTGTAATAATCAAATATTTCTAAGACACATGGATGCAGAGGGTGCCATGGATGTAGCACTCTGGGCACTGGGTGTGGGGGTACATGGACACTGTGCACTGTAAATCTATAAATCACACATACCCAATAAGCATTGTCTAGTCATGTGTTTTTTGTATACAAAGGGTGTATTAAACAGGTGATATATACAAAGTGCACTGACCCTCCACCTCCCACACGCCTTCTCCCACTGCCCCCACAACTCCCTCACACACCCCCTCTCGCCTCCCCCTCCCCCCACAATTCCCCCACACAACCCCCACCCTCCTCCACCTCACCCCACAACTCCCCCACACACTCCCTCTCCCATCCCTCTCTCCCCACAACTCCCCCACATATGATGTGCAATCATAGTCATTCAATGCAGTGTGAGTCAATATGAGTCCACACATGCTACCCCTGCTACTGGCAGCCTCTGTCGGCCTCCGGGGGCTGCATATCAGAGCGCTGCCTGGTGCGTGCAGACCTACGCACTGGGCTCGTTTTAGTGGAGCTGGTGGCTGACGCTGTGACCGCATGTTCCAATATTGGGGCAGGACGTGGCACCTCCAAGGCCTGGGCAATCCTTCCAGGACCTGCGTCACTGCTGACAGTTCCTCGCAAATCCGCCTTGTACTTGACTCCATGGCCCCTGTCATGGCCGCAGTGTTTTGACGTGCCTCCTGCCTTGTCAAGGCACCATCAGCTACATACTGCTTGACGAGCTCTGTGAGCTCCTGCTGGCACCCCTCCGTTTGGGCCATGTGCCACTCTCCGTCACGGATGCCTGTTGAGGTGGACGGGACATCTGCCGAAGGGCCCAATGCAGGTCTGTCCTCTGGGGGGCTCCAGGCCTCTTGGATTGCCTCTCCTCCTGACTGGTCCAGTGGGGTGCTATCTGGGGTGCTCAGTGGTGTGTGCTGGGGGGTTTGCTGGCGGCTTGGTGTGTGTACCACATCCATGGACAGGTTGTCATCCTCAGGTAGGCATTCCTCAACCTGGCACTGTCCTTCGTCTCCACTCTGGGGCGCTGTGGCAGCTGCCTCCCCTATGGAGCTGTTTGCGGCTGACAGGGTCCCGTCTGCCACTGCCTCAGGATCAGTGGATTCCACCTGTTTTCCCTCTATTGGTTTTGCGGCAGTTCTTTGCCGCCCCTGTGCCTTGGCATCTTGTGTTGGTATAGGCTTGGGTGGCAGTTGTTGCTTGCCACTGGCCTTTGATGTGGATGGCCTGGTGCCGTCATCCCTGGCCCTGGCCTTTTTTGATGGTGTCCTGGCCTGTGCTGCAGTATCCTCACCATCGCTGTCGGAATCTGTGCCAGCGGGGAACCGAGAGAGGCACGGCATCAGTGATGGTTGTACATGCATCATGCATACATTAGTATTAGTGCAGTTGTACGCCTCTGATGATTTGCTGTCTTGGAGTTGTGGCATACAGGTTGCTTGCTATATGGGGGGTTATTCAGGCATACATCATGTTCTCACATGTGTAAGGTGGTGTATGCTGTGTGACATGCCTTTGTGTTGTGGACTGCGTGCAGTGTGACACATGCCATTTAGCTGTTTGTGGGGTGTGTTTCAGGTATGGCATTGCCATGCTGCATACATGTTGATGTGACGGTGCTGGGGACAGCATCTAGACAGGGATGTGTCCATGTGTGTGTGATGGCACATGCATTGGCTAATGTCACCGTCACACTTGTAGGCCATCATCATGCTTTGGATTCCAGTTGTTTGTATGGACACTCGCCTCCATCTGCCGATGACGGTACTCCACGCTCCATGTTTCCGACTCCCTCAATGGCCTCCATGCCGATCGGACTGGCACATGTCTCCTCCCATCTGGTGAGCTTGATGGGGGAGTAGGCCCCGCCGTCTGTTGCCAGACCCTGGCTCCGATTGGCCGATAGAATGTTCCGCACACGGAGGCGTAGGTCATCCCACCTTTTTTCACGTCTTTGACGGTGCGGGCGGTGTTGCCGACCGCACTGACCTTTCTGGCCACTTCCTCCCATATCTCCTTTTTCTTGATCTGAGCAGGTTGCCTGAGGTCTGCTGCGAAGACCACATCACCATTCTCGGCCAGAGTGTTGGCCAACATATTCAACTCGCCTTCGGAGAAGCACACCTCGCGCTGACGGTAGGCACCTTTCTTGATGGCCTTTGGCATCCTGATGGCGATGTCTGTGGTGGTTTGTGGATCCAGGTCTTGTGTGTGGACGATTGCAATGGATTGTGTTTCTCAAGATGGCCGACGTTGGATTTCCCGTTCCGGCACAATGACGTTACTTCCGGTTCCGGTATTGCCGGGCCCGGTATTGCTGGTGCCCATTATTTAGGGGTGGGCGAAGGAGGTGTCAGTGCTTTGCATGATGCCGCTAATGGGGGTTTTAGGGTCGTTAACAGCATGCCGGTACAGATGTTATCGGCATGCCGCTATGCGCGTGCACGCATCTTCATAATCGCCCGCTGTTAGCAGCATTAGTGCTACCCGGCCACGATATTGCCTCCATGATGGTAAAGTTTGGTTTTTACTGCGATTCTCGTAATGAGTCCCAATGTGTCTTCACATACTTTGCGATTGAATTGTGCAGTGGGCCAAAACAAAACGCCAAATTGATCCAAAATGCCAACCAGTATAACCAAAATGGTATTTTGAATTGTGTAATTGAACTAATTCAAAATTTTAAAAATAAAAAGATAAAACAACCACAAGACTACCTCATTTTCCATTCCACCTAAAAGTGGTTATTGGCAACCCTAAAACCATATAAGATTTGTAAAATAGCCATCAGAATGGTGCCTGTTTTAAAACGACAAAAAATAAAATGTTTCTATCTTAGTGCCCAAATTAGCACCATGTACAAGTTTAGACATCAAATTAAAAATCAACCATTCTAGTAGATGGTTAAACTAAAAGCAAAGTAGTAATTGGATATTATTCTAACACATAACATATACCCCCAGTAGTATATTCAACATTCAACCACAATGTGTATCAATTACAATTATAGAACACATTCATGCACATGACAGTAGACAAAAAAGAAAGAGTATCAAAAAATAAATGTATATAGGTAATAAGCAACACTTAACACAATGCAGTGAAGCAAATATTTGAGAGTAAAATAAAAATTACTTGCAGAAATATAATCAACAACACCTGAAAAAGGATAGTTTCCCATGCAAATCACATAAAATAGATTGCATAAAAAAGAACCATGAAAATGAGCAATGTGAAATCCCAAATGCAAATTGACAGAGAGGGATTTGAAACAGAAGCTCTGAGAGCGGCTGAACTTTTGCCGGCAACCACTTATCAGCCATAACGCCAGCTATCGCTTATTCAGTAAATAGTACGCAACCCCTATGCACTCAATTTGCTTTTCCCAAGCAACTTTAAGGAATATAAATGGAATTGGGTGCATAAAACAAATCAACCGACGCGCCACAGATCTGTTCTCCCCCAACATTGACGGAGTTGATTAACCTGCAGTATAGTTACTAAGTGCGCAAGTTAATGTTTCGGCGTAACGGAGTTGAATTTCCACTCCATAACATAACGGAAACTCACATGTGCCTCGGCATAGTTCAAACCTAATCCGGCCATAAATACTCAATTTAACGCTGTGCATGACCAAACAAAACTCCAGACACCTTAATATCAATCTGTAGAGCTGCAATCCCACAACGCACGCAGATTTAGCTCACTCATTGCTCGAAGTCAGCTTTCAAAATGTTGTTGGCTCTAAAACTACCTGCCATTTCTGGGCCCATATTCTGGGCCCATATTTGCAGATGTTTTTTCTAAATCAGAAACTCTGACATCCAAATGGGACACTTTAGTAGATATCCTGTGGCCTTGGATTTTCATAATCTTCCATTTCCAAAAGTTGTTTCTGCTTCTTAGGAAACCGGTTGACAGGTTCCTGAATTTATTTCTTTGAGTTAATAAATATATATGAAATATCTTCAGGGAGAAGGCCAGGAGCTGCAGATTCAAGCTGCTGCTGCTGAGACCAAGATTCCGTAATCTCCGAGACCAGTAATTGTTTTTGACTAAGGTCCATTAGATTAAACCTCGGTGAGACCCCTCTGGAAGTAGGAGAACAAATTAAAAACACTGTCGCCCTGTGGGTCGGCAATTTGTGGTTGGAAGAATTAGTAGAGATGATCATCTTGGAACAGTTTATTAACTCATTACCTCCTTTCCTACAGAAAGCCGACACACTTTTAACATGGCTACTGAGACTGCCCAAAATCATTCAGATGCAGCAAAACATATTCATTCCTTCCATAAAACTGAAGATAGAAAAGAGCAAAAACCATCCTACCGCTCTTATAACCTGATGTTAGAACGAGGATGACACTCTAAAACCTGAGACTGGACCCTGAAAGAAAAGATCGAAATAAAAAAACCTGAGACTAGGATTAAAGAAGCATTAAGGAGGGAGGAACCCAGAGGGAGTAAGCCGCCAACACCCATCTGTTTCTCATGCAGGGAAACAGGTAATTTACGTCGACATTGTCCCAAAAATCGAAAGGAGGAGCCTATGGAAATAGGATGCTTAAGAGGAGAGGAATGGGAAGAATAAGAGGGGGATCTAGAAACCTTTAGCATATGTTTATGCCGATCCTCATTAGATTTTACATTTGAAAAAGCCCTGGTGAATGGGAGAATGGTGAAAGCCTTAGTGGATTCTGGCAGTAAACAGACAGCCATAAGAGCCGATGTGGTCTCTCCAGCAGACTTAGAACATGCAACCGTGGTTAGAGTTACCTGTGTACACAGAGATAACAACATATTTCCCTGAGTACCGTTGTACATTAATATCAGAGGGGAGTCCCGGCTAGTGTCATCAGCCATTATCCCTGGAATTCCAGAAGAGGTATTATAGGAAGTGATTTTCCAGAATTTTCCACCCTTCTTCAACAGCCTCCTTCCCCATCCAGAGAATTTACGCCACAAGATCACTGGTGGCCTGATTTCTATTCCCAGACCTCCCCGGTATGGGATTGGATTGAAGCAGATCCTCATTGAGACTTTAGTTGTGTCCAATCTCCTCAATCCCAGTTCATGGGCCACTCACAACGAACTAAGGTTAACATCAAAACCCTACCAGCACAGCCAAAGAGAAATTACGTGCATATTGTTTGTTTGTTTATTATTTATATTGCGCGCCTTGGCTATCAGGGCGCACAAGACACAAGAAGTCTTACAGCTTAGGTTACACATAATATATATACAAATCAAGGATCAAGAGAATACAGATAATTAATATAAACATAACTTCTATACAGATCAGGGCAACAATAGAAATACAAATGCATAATGTACATAATGTACAAGAGATGCGAGGGCCCCTGGATAAAGTTTACATTTGTCATCTCCAGAGTACTCAGGCTAGAGAACTTTGGAGAAGAACAAATGTTTCCACCTTGCATAGGGGAAGGGTATGTGAGAAACCAAAGGGTGTCTCACCCGCTAGTCCTCTGGGACCTGTCATCCAGGTGGCCAGGACACAGCCATCTCTTTTGGATCCAGTTCCTGGGGGTGGATGACCAGTTCAGGAGGATCACCTGGGTGAGGGGTCTTCGGGGAGTGGGGGTGAGGCAACCGATCGTGAGAAACAGTATTCCCCCCTTTTGTGTTCATCTACCCAATTCTATTTTATAGGATTTTACGAAATCCCAACTCCCCCACCCCCCTTTTTCCACAAACACTGGGCCGAGGAAGAGGATGATTGAGAGCAACCAGACTAACTATCACATCGTACTGGACATGTCCGGTTAAATGGCTCATGCAAAGTCAGGCACTTTACACTTAGTGCATACACCTGATACCAGTTAGCCCTCCTCACACAAATAAAAGGCAACAACTAAAAACACACTCTGAGCAAGGTGGGACACGAGCACGAGCAGAACTTCCGGGACAAGGGCACACCTACTGGAGCAGAGCAACGGACCAAGGGACGAGAGCAGCGGGATGAAAGCCCAAGGGGTTCCATACTGGAGGTTGTTTCCTCCGACAGACCGTGAAAGACCAGTGGAGAAGGCCAGATCCCATAAGTGAAGATGGCATTGTGTTCCAAGGATGCCAGCGACCCTTCCATGTGAACAGCAGAGTTGAAGAGGCAAGGCCAAATCCTGTGAGTTGGCAAGCGACCTGAGAGACCGGTGTGTGTTAAAGCGAATGAAGTAGGAACATTAGATCACAAGTGAAGGCTGCACGCGTGTGGGTGAGACGTGAAGAAAGGCAGACCTGTGAATGAACTTTGAAGTACAAAACAGCTGTGAGATCAGCAATACTAAGTAATGGAGTGGTCCGGCGAAAGGAAGTAGCCCATTCGAAAGTTTCAGTGAAAGATACATTGTTTGAAGTTATAAAGCAAACAAACAGTGAAAGCAAATTAAGTGAAAGTAACCGTGCACTTTGAGTCGAAGTGGTCCTGCAGCGGTCTGGCAAAAGCGCCACGCACATTCGAAAGTCTTCGAAAGGTGTCCAAGGCCGATTGAGGGAGACCCGAAGTACAGTAAATTTAGGGAAGGGAGCTCCCTTGCAAGTATGTGTTGAACTGTGAGGTGAGAGGTCTGAACCCGGCAGAGGGTGACCTTCACAAACTGTGTGCTGTAAGGTCTGAGCCCGGTAGAGGGGGACCTTTGCGAACTGTGTGCTATAAGGTCTGAGCTCAGCAGAGGGGGCCTTTGTGAACTTAACATTGGAAATGCAATTTTGGAAAGTCAAGAAACAGACTTTAATATGGAAGGCCAGGCAGGCCTCAATCCACGGTTCGAACCTGTTTAGAGTGTTAGAAACCGAGCCAGAGTGTGTCATCCTGTCTACAGAGACAGCCTTACTCCGGGAGGTGTAACGTGAGGAGGAGAGCTGGTTCAACTACCTTTATTCTTTGGAACACTGATTTTTCCTTTTGCATACATTTCTCCTTTTTACACTTTTTGCATAAGAGATAGGGCAGGCATTCGGTTGCGTTAGCATAGGCCATTTTGATTTGACTGACACCAATAGGACTGTTTTGTTTATTGTTTGAGGGTTGAGAACACTCCCATCTTAGTTATAGGGCAAATTAGGAGTTTCTGTGACCCCAAAATTTTCACTAAAGGTTTTACAAATTGTATCCCTTGTGTCAGTGTCATACTTGTGATACCATGCCTTCCCTACACCTCTTCCTCTTCCTCCTCCGCCTACGATTGGGAGAGAGCTGGCTCTGACACAGCAATGCCACCTGGCAGCAAGGCTACCCCAAGGTTAGAGAAAGATGCTCTTGAACAGGCAGTCAATGCAGACAATGTACTGGTGTCTGAAACGCCAGTGACGATGGCCGTGGTTACAATGGCGTGGTGGGTATTTTTGCCCATCAACGGTGTCATCAACAAGGGTGCCGATGAGTGGGTGATAGCCGTGGACGCACATGTCGTTGACGAGATCCTCGTGGTCATTGGGGTAGTCGTTGACTACGTGGTAGCCGTAGCTGTTGACGGTTCAGTTGACGGTTGTGCAGAGGTAGCCGTGGCCATAGACAGTTTCGTTGATGGTCGCTGCGATCGAGTCGTGGACAGTGTTGACGGCTTCGGGGTAGATGACTTGGATTGAAGCTTGGTCATCGACGATAACGTTTTCGTCACAGATTTAGAGGACGAGGAGTTTGTTTTCGAACCTGAAGATGAAGAGTGGCCCCCAGATTTGGACGTGGACTTAGGGGAGGTTACGTCCTTGGGGCGATGGAAGGAGCTTTGTCTCTCATCCCCTGTTGATACACCTTGGGCACTGACTTTTGTTGAAGACCACTCCTTGTGCGAAGATCTCTGCTCGACGGCTGAAGAGTCCTTGTGCCTCTTCCTGGAGACCTTTACCTCTCCGCATGACTCCATACTGAAGCAGAGTGAGAGGCCCCACCATCATCCTCGAGCCAATCGACAAGACAGTGGTGACAATCCCTCAGTGTCCTTTTGGAGAACGACTGGCAAATTTCGCAGTCCCGGATCACATGGTGTGGATGAAGGCAGTAGAGACAGTCGTCGTGGTGATCCTCTATGTAGAAATTTTTCAGTCCACAGCTGGCATAGGCCTTGAACATGCTTTTCCTTGTGGATTCGGTCAAGAGGTAGGCCGAACTACGCAGATGAAGCTTCATCGAATGATACCAGCAGCGTGACGGTCAACAGTAGCTGTGCTGTTGCCGCTAAAGCCGGTCGTCAAGTAGACGTAAAAAAAAAGATTTCTTTTTTATGAAAAGTATGTAAATTTTTTATGTTGTAAAGAGATGATGTCTGAGGTCTCCCTACACTAACGTGCGGTAAGAAATCTGAAGATAGCCGACAGGGGAGGAGCTCAGGGAGGTTGTTACATTTCTCTACGGCCGATGGTCTTGGTGCCGCCGCGGCTGTGTTCGTTTAGCTGCCGCAACTGGGGTCTCGAGCATGGCTGCCGGCTTGCACCGTCATTCTTTGCTTCCTGATTCTTCTCCTGCTCCTGCGGGTGTCCGGCCCACCTTGGGTCATGTTACTCTTCTTATGCCGACAGTTCCTCATTGCCCCTGCGTCGCAACTCCCTTAGAAGATGCTACGTAAGTTTGTGGTCCAGGATACTGTGCATTTTGATCCTACTTTACTTCCCACTTTCACCAATCTGTTCTTACCTTTAGAATCAGCCTTCCACGCATCTCTCCGTTACTGTTCTACGAAGCTGCCACCTTCGCAGTTCCGCGTCTCAGTACACGGCGTCGGATGCGAGTCCGGGCGTTCATTCTTATCGGAAGGGGAATCCCTTTCCTGCTTACCGCGAACTCTAACTCTGTGTCTCCTTTCAGAGTCCGCACCCAGCGAACGAAATCCCTGCTCTCTCAGTCAACGACTCCGGCACAGAAACTTCCTAGTCAAGGCTGCGGCTCTCCCGCAGTAAGTAGGATAAAGAGGGAAGGCTTAGACGTTAGCTTAGGATCTTTTCTCACTCTTTCTTTGGATTCCAGGGAACTATCCTCTTCTTTGACCAAAACGTCCTGTCATCTAAGCCAGAATAAATTCCTGAGATAGGGGAGCATGTTACACTATTTACAGGTGCCATTTCCATTTCTTATCGCTTCCCATACATCTACCTTTTCATCTGATTTACACTAACAATCTGTGCTTTCTTTCTATTAGACAAAGCACGCAGTCAGCCGATTGGGATCCAAGGTTGAAGTTATCTGAGGAATGAAGACAACAGTCCCAATGTTCTCAATTCCAGACCAGGGGTTTATTACCAATGCTCTCCACTCCCGACCAGAGTTTTCTTCCCCAGAGAGTTTCCCTGGGCAGTTTGCCTCTATCCGTTACCAGTCCCAAAACAGGCAGAGGGAGGTAAGGTGCCAAGGGGAATTTTCCTATCGTCAAGGGTGATCTACTGATGAGGTTAGAGTCATTTCTGTGCACCGTGGTTATAGACATAACAGATTTAACAGAGGTGTTCCTATTGGCTGGGGGCAGTATGACCCAAAAATTACTGTAATAGAGAATAAAAGTGACTAAAAGCTTTCAGTTTCAGTGTAAACTACTCTGTTACCGTGGATTCCCAGCCTGACAAAGGGGAATATTCACAGCATGTGAATCTATGAAAGATCCAATGTGGGAGAAATAAAAGAAAAATCTTCCTCAACCACACAGGGAATAATTCCACTATAAAATGCAAAGCTGCAAATCTCCAGGCATTAGGCCTATCTGATAATATTTTCTGCTATGCAGCTTCTCTCGACAAGAGTCTAAAATACTTGATCTCAGAGCCAAAGAAATCATGACGGTGAATGGGTAGAGCTTGACATTCAAGAAGAAATCGGAATGTCTCAATTTTAACAACATCACAGCAATAGTGACATTTTCTCATTACCGCCTGTGTTTTTGATCTTGTCCCCAGGATTCAGTTTGTGGGAAAAAGATTCAAGAATTGAGAACGCCAAAATGCACTGGGGAAAATAAATAAATAGGAACGGTATTTAAAGATTTTATATCTACGAGGATCTGAGAGAACTACTTATGCTTTTTTTGCCTCATCAATTCTGGTAATCTGATCTAATTCCCATAGCTTTCTTTTCAATTTCCCGGGATTCATAGTAATCATCTCAATGCGTGCTCCAATTTGTTCTAGCAGTGCTGAGTAACGGGATAACCGCTTATTAAAAGTCACACTAGATTTTTGTTTCGTAAGTAATTTTAGAGCCACTATATTGAGTTTTATTGCGCAAATTCTATTTTAGAAAAGAGGATCAATCTTTTCCAGTTCACGATTACTTCCAATTATAGCAGGGAAGGCAAGTCCCCCTAGACGCTCCCACCAGAAAAAATACAATGCGCTAGGTAAAAAGGCCCAGTATCATCTTGCAAGAATAACAAGTTTATTTCCACAAAAAAAGATGCGCCAACAAAGAACTCTACTGCTGCGGAACGTTCTGTGGAAATCAGCACAAGCAGAACCTTATGAGGGTACAAGTCCTCATTAGTGACATCATCACATACAGTAAAAACCTGCATGGCTGGTTGGTAGGACCCTATACATTGGAGGCCTTCTCCATAAGGGATGCCAGCCCATTGGTCCCAGCCCAGTCCGTCCATCTTCCTTCACGTGGGTGATGTTCATCCGTCTTCCGGGCAAAACGTAGTAATTGGCACATGTTTGCAAACAAAAAAATACATCTTTATTTCTGTAACGAGGCATCTGGTATGAGCAGACAGGGGACCAAGGGGAAAACTAAGGTCACACTAACTCACACACTTCATTCGTTCCCAGGCAGGCCGGCACCTCTCCAAGGTCTCCCAACCTCGTTTGGGTTATAATTATATCCCTCCCTGCACTTCGCAGCACAAATCACGTGACCCAAAAGTGAAGAGCAAGGGAACCTTGCTTTCTGATCTTTCATGACCGATCGGGGGTCCAACAGGTTTATGGTCAGTGGTCTGATGTTATCGTGTATGTTGGAATTCAGGGGTCCTAAAGCCCGGGAGTTGGGGTGCCATAACTCAGAATTAAGACTGGCAGGGGTTGGAGGCCTGAGCCCTCCTTCTTGTGGGATTGTGTCTTGTAGAGATGCACAGCCCTCCTCCCGTGGCCTTGCAGGGCACATTCTTCCCAGGGCACGAAGGTTGGCAACATTTTAAGGACAATGAAAGGTTTTATGGGGCTGTGCCTGCTCTGGACTTTCTCATCAGTGTGTGGGATACAACCTATTCCCTTGCTCATGTTCGCGGACTAGGCCTGGTGTGCTGACTGTCGCGGTACGTGTCCATATGGCTACTATTAACTAAGATGGCTGCTATTCTCGTATACGTGCTGCGCCAACAAAGCATGCAATACTGTACTCAAACAAAAGCCTTAAGGACATCCCCTTTCCCCCCTGGTCTCTTACAGTGCCTGCAGCGTCCTTTGCCTTATCCTAAAACGCCTGGGGGTGCGGGAAGAGCGGGTGCCCTTACCAACAGCAGTCCTAATTCATACCCGATTATAGCATTTGGAACCCCTTGGGTAGTAAGAGGACTAATTTCCAAAATGTGATCTCTATTCACTATTCACCCCCAGTTCACGGTCTCCAAAATTAACGTCACCGCTCCACCATATGTTAAGGTAGGCAGGACTTTCTTTTTGTAAAATTCTATTACCAGAACCAGAGATAGTTGACCATATTTTGCATTCATAATTATAGCTTGCACATGAAGACATCTGGCTTTAGATTGTTTAGCTTTAAACAGTTCATTTCTATCTGTCGCAGTAAATAAGTAAAAGCCTAAGTAGGTCACAACAGATACCCTTTCTAATTCTTGGAATTTGCGTACCAGTTAAAATTCATGTTTGACTTTTTTCTCCCTGATTAAGATAATTATTGTTTTTTTAATATTGAAAATGAAATCGTTATTATGAGCATATGCCTCCAAAGCAGTGAGTTGGCGCTGTAGACCTATTGGCGTAAGATCAAATTATGCCAAGTCATTCGCGTTTAGCAGCCAGTTTATATATGGGAATATATGGGAATATATGTTTTTGTACTAAGCATTGACAATTATTCAAGATAAAAAGGTTAAAACAGAGTGATCTAAAACACAGCCCTGTTTGAGCCCTCTATTAGTCTGAATTGGTACTGATAAGAGACCCTTTTCAGTCTGCTCTATACTTTAGTGTTTGAATATAAAGCCATATTCATATTTAGAAGACCTACGGGACAGTCCCAGTCCAATAGTTTTTGCCATAATAAATTTCCGATTCACGCTGTTGAATGCCATTGTGTAATCAACAAAGGCAATATAGACTGGTTTATCTCTGAAACTGCTTCTTCTTTAAGAAGATTCAGAATAAAACCATTTAAAGACATGCCAGTGACCTTGAAAAATCTTGATTGATATGCTTCCATTCTGTTTGATGCACACGCCCATTAAGACAATTCTCTTTCTAGAATGGAAGCAAACAGCTTGCTAGGAATATCTAAAAGGGCGACAGGTAGCCAGTTGAGTTCTATCGCCCTTTTTGAAAATTGGCACCACAATGGAGAACAACCACGAAGAAGGGTATATTCTGGTTGTAAGCACTTTCTTAAATATAGCATACAGAAAGTTAGCCCATAAGAGAGGATTTCCTTTGAGAGTGAGATTCGATAGTCCATCAGGCCCAGGAGCTCAAGAACATTTGCTACTGCGGATTAACATTTCTATGTCAGCTATGTCAAAGGCTAAATCCCAGTAGTCCACTCTAGGTAGGGATAATAGAAAGCGACTTAAGCACACTCATAGTAGTGTATATTACCACTTTGCCTGGCTGCCTTGTCTGAATCATATGCAATCGTCAAAGATCCATTTGAATATATGCAAATTACATATAAAATGCCACATAGTAGAATACTATTAGAGTCTCTGGTGTTCTGCCAATTAAAAAGGATGTCCTCTATTGTATCAAATAACTCTATTTGGGAAATCGCTTGGGGATTCCAATATAAATTCACCAACACGAAGGATTGCATAGACAGAAAACGTTCCTCGTCCCACGATAACTTGACCGCCTGTATAAATGCATTTGGTTAAGACAGTATAGTGGCCTGGGCACACAGGTCGTTACAAATACACATTAATAAACCAGATGCAGGACAACTGTTTAAACCTTTCTGGCTTTAGATTGTATAGCTTTAAACAGTTCATTTCTATCTGTCGCAGTAAATAAGTAAAAGCCTAAGTAGGTCACAACAGACACCCTTTCTAATTCTTGGAATTTGCGTACCATTTAAAATTCATGTTTGACTTTTTTCTCCCTGATTAAGATAATTATTGTTTTTTTAATATTGAAAATGAAATCGTTATTATGAGCATATGCCTCCAAAGCAGTGAGTTGGCGCTGTAGACCTATTGGCGTAAGATCAAATTATGCCAAGTCATTCGCGTTTAGCAGCCAGTTTATATATGGGAATATATGGGAATATATGTTTTTGTACTAAGCATTGACAATTATTCAAGATAAAAAGGTTAAAACAGAGTGATCTAAAACACAGCCCTGTTTGAGCCCTCTATTAGTCTGAATTGGTACTGATAAGAGACCCTTTTCAGTCTGCTCTATACTTTAGTGTTTGAATATAAAGCCATATTCATATTTAGAAGACCTACGGGACAGTCCCAGTCCAATAGTTTTTGCCATAATAAATTTCCGATTCACGCTGTTGAATGCCATTGTGTAATCAACAAAGGCAATATAGACTGGTTTATCTCTGAAACTGCTTCTTCTTTAAGAAGATTCAGAATAAAACCATTTAAAGACATGCCAGTGACCTTGAAAAATCTTGATTGATATGTATCCATTCTGTTTGATGCACACGCCCATTAAGACAATTCTCT
Source organism: Ambystoma mexicanum (assembly GCF_040938575.1). Classification (NCBI taxonomy): domain Eukaryota; kingdom Metazoa; phylum Chordata; class Amphibia; order Caudata; family Ambystomatidae; genus Ambystoma; species Ambystoma mexicanum. The sequence continues at coordinate 1,512,637,829 of NC_090929.1, read as the reverse complement.
TTCTAGAATGGAAGCAAACAGCTTGCTAGGAATATCTAAAAGGGCGACAGGTAGCCAGTTGAGTTCTATCGCCCTTTTTGAAAATTGGCACCACAATGGAGAACAACCACGAAGAAGGGTATATTCTGGTTGTAAGCACTTTCTTAAATATAGCATACAGAAAGTTAGCCCATAAGAGAGGATTTCCTTTGAGAGTGAGATTCGATAGTCCATCAGGCCCAGGAGCTCAAGAACATTTGCTACTGCGGATTAACATTTCTATGTCAGCTATGTCAAAGGCTAAATCCCAGTAGTCCACTCTAGGTAGGGATAATAGAAAGCGACTTAAGCACACTCATAGTAGTGTATATTACCACTTTGCCTGGCTGCCTTGTCTGAATCATATGCAATCGTCAAAGATCCCTTTGAATATATGCAAATTACATATAAAACGCCACATAGTAGAATACTATTAGAGTCTCTGGTGTTCTGCCAATTAAAAAGGATGTCCTCTATTGTATCAAATAACTCTATTTGGGAAATCGCTTGGGGATTCCAATATAAATTCACCAACACGAAGGATTGCATAGACAGAAAACGTTCCTCGTCCCACGATAACTTGACCGCCTGTATAAATGCATTTGGTTAAGACAGTATAGTGGCCTGGGCACACAGGTCGTTACAAATACACATTAATAAACCAGATGCAGGACAACAGTTTAAACCTTTCAATTTAGGATTTAATCATAATGAAAACCCACCTAAATCGGTTGCTTTCCGTAACCAAGTTTCTTGTAGAAGAAGATGTCTGAGGCCTCCAAGTTAAAACGATCTTTTTGAAATACATACATGAAGTAATCTGAATCTCCTTCTTGCTCTCTAGTATTATTTGTTAGGCTGGTAAGATAGGTTGTACCTGTATGGCACGTAAAATCAGCCAATTCCAATTTTCTTCCTTGTTGCAGTACAGACGATCAATTTCCATCTCAATATTTGTCTCTGTATTTCTGCATTCCTACAGCTTTTTATTTGTAGCATAGGAAATATGTTTCGGAGGCATGTATCATTTTCCTGAAATTGTTCAGTCTCTTGTTGAGGGGAATTCATCTTTTTTGATGCAAATGCAGACAGCTCCTAGCCAGAAGGCAATAGTTGGTCAGCCACTGCTATTAGACGCTCTGCAATAAGTTTTGATTTTATATGTAAAATCACTCTGTCCAGGGAATAGTCACTCCAGAACTCCACCTGGTCAATGTCCTGTGAGATAAATGACTCCAAAGAGGGGATACTTTTTAAAAGTTGTAAAACATTGAATCTATTCAATATAATCAAGCCTTTAACAATTGGTAATTCCTCCAAAATCAGTTGAGTAGCAACCTGCTCCTTATGCTGTTTCACCCCTTCCGATCTATCAGACTTTTTTTGAAGCAGAGTCAGTTCTAAGATGATGGAGTGTTTCCTTTGAGCATGGTAATGTAACTGGGGAGGGTTGCATAGGAGTGGGAGACTTTAATCCAACATACAGCGACTGAGCACATTTATTTAGGTGATATGGAGAAGGATCTTCCATAGAATATACTGATATAGCAAGTAGAGATTTAGATGACTCCTCTTGGAGTGTTGCCACTTCGTATTACTCAAGTCTTGATGCAGCGTATCTGATTTTGAATTATTATAGCATAGGGGGATTTTTCTCATTTGCTTCTCTTTGCCCTTTTGGCACAAGGATTACTTTGCTTTTCTTGCTCTTTTGTCATCAAATTTAAACTCTGCAGGAATTTGCCAGAGCACCGATTTACATTCTTATTTTCCTGTTTTCTTAGTTTTTGCACCTGCCCCTTTTTTGGCCATTTCGTTTTCCTTTGATAAAAGATAGAATAGTTACATGGAACATCCTCATCGTGTTCCTGCTGTATTATTTATGTTCCCTGGGCGATCGCCAATAGGGGCATCTCTCCATCGTCATTGACATTCAATACTTGATCATCTGATGTACTCTCTTGTTGTTGTGATCAGACATGTTGAATCGGTACATCCTCTGACTTTTGTCTTGCTTGGCACTGGAGTTGCGCAGATTTCAAAGTCAATTATCGAAAATTGTGGTAGCTTTCCCCCTCTCCGTGCAGGGATAAACCATTCAATAATTGCCAATTTTCCATTAGATTGTACAGTCATTGGGCCTGATTCTTGGAAGTGTTTTATAATGACGCAATGATAAAGGAAAGGAATAAGTGGGCACCACTTTGTATGATGATACAATTCTCTTTCTAGAATGGAAGCAAACAGCTTGCTAGGAATATCTAAAAGGGCGACAGGTAGCCAGTTGAGTTCTATCGCCCTTTTTGAAAATTGGCACCACAATGGAGAACAACCACGAAGAAGGGTATATTCTGGTTGTAAGCACTTTCTTAAATATAGCATACAGAAAGTTAGCCCATAAGAGAGGATTTCCTTTGAGAGTGAGATTCGATAGTCCATCAGGCCCAGGAGCTCAAGAACATTTGCTATTGCGGATTAACATTTCTATGTCAGCTATGTCAAAGGCTAAATCCCAGTAGTCCACTCTAGGTAGGGATAATAGAAAGCGACTTAAGCACACTCATAGTAGTGTATATTACCACTTTGCCTGGCTGCCTTGTCTGAATCATATGCAATCATCAAAGATCCCTTTGAATATATGCAAATTACATATAAAACGCCACATAGTAGAATACTATTAGAGTCTCTGGTGTTCTGCCAATTAAAAAGGATGTCCTCTATTGTATCAAATAACTCTATTTGGGAAATCGCTTGGGGATTCCAATATAAATTCACCAACACGAAGGATTGCATAGACAGAAAACGTTCCTCGTCCCACGATAACTTGACCGCCTGTATAAATGCATTTGGTTAAGACAGTATAGTGGCCTGGGCACACAGGTCATTACAAATACACATTAATAAACCAGATGCAGGACAACAGTTTAAACCTTTCAATGCAGGATTTAACCATAATGAAAACCCACCTAAATCGGTTGCTTTCCGTAACCAAGTTTCTTGTAGAAGAAGATGTCTGAGGCCTCCAAGTTAAAACAATCTTTTTGAAATACATACATGAAGTAATCTGAATCTCCTTCTTGCTCTCTAGTATTATTTGTTAGGCTGGTAAGATAGGTTGTACCTGTATGGCACGTAAAAACAGCCAATTCCAATTTTCTTCCTTGTTGCAGTACAGACGATCAATTTCCATCTCAATATTTGTCTCTGTGTTTCTGCATTCCTACAGCTTTTTATTTGTAGCATAGGAAATATGTTTCGGAGGCATGTATCATTTTCCTGAAATTGTTCAGTCTCTTGTTGAGGGGAATTCATCTTTTTTGATGCAAATGTAGACAGCTCGTAGCCAGAAGGCAATAGTTGGTCAGCCACTGCTATTAGACGCTCTGCAATAAGTTTTGATTTTATATGTAAAATCACTCTGTCCAGGGAATAGTCACTCCAGAACTCCACCTGGTCAATGTCCTGTGAGATAAATGACTCCAAAGAGGGGATACTTTTTAAAAGTTGTAAAACATTGAATCTATTCAATATAATCAAGCCTTTAACAATTGGTAATTTCTCCAAAATCAGTTGAGTAGCAACCTGCTCCTTATGCTGTTTCACCCCTTCCGATCTATCAGACTTTTTTTGAAGCAGAGTCAGTTGTAAGATGATGGAGTGTTTCCTTTGAGGAAGGTAATGTAACTGGGGAGGGTTGCATAGGAGTGGGAGACTTTAATCCAACATACAGCGACTGAGCACATTTATTTAGGTGATATGGAGAAGGATCTTCCATAGAATATACTGATATAGCAAGTAGAGATTTAGATGACTCCTCTTGGAGTGTTGCCACTTTGTATTACTCAAGTCTTGATGCAGCGTATCTGATTTTGAATTATTATAGCATAGGGGGATTTTTCTCATTTGCTTCTCTTTGCTCTTTTGGCACAAGGATAACTTTGCTTTTCTTGCTCTTTTGTCATCAAATTTAAACTCTGCAGGAATTTGCCAGAGCACCAATTTACATTCTTATTTTCCTGTTTTCTTAGTTTTTGCACCTGCCCCTTTTTTGGCCATTTCGTTTTCCTTTGATAAAAGATAGAATAGTTACATGGAACATCCTCATCGTGTTCCTGCTGTATTATTTATGTTCCCTGGGCGATCGCCAATAGGGGCATCTCTCCATCGTCATTGACATTCAATACTTGATCATCTGATGTACTCTCTTGTTGTTGTGATCAGACATGTTGAATCGGTACATCCTCTGACTTTTGTCTTGCTTGGCACTGGAGTTGCGCAGATTTCAAAGTCAATTATCGAAAATTGTGGTAGCTTTCCCCCTCTCCGTGCAGGGATAAACCCTTCAATAATTGCCAATTTTCCATTAGATTGTACAGTCATTGGGCCTGATTCTTGGAAGTGTTTTATAATGACGCAATGATAAAGGAAAGGAATAAGTGGGCACCACTTTGTATGATGATTCTTGAAATGAAGTAACAAAGTAAACAGAAGAATAAAACTTCTCAAAAAATACTTTTAGGGAGTTGGCTGTGAAGAGTCTGGAGACACCCTGACTCGAAAAGTAACAGTGAAGGAAAAGACTAAGTATGGCCAACTTAGTCACACAGCCGCTCTCCGTTATACCCAAAACAACGGGTTATGAAGTTAAAAAGACTTTCTTCAAAATATTCCTGTATATAGGTAAACGTGCTTGTATCCAATTTCAAAAATGATAGTCAAAAAGAATCCAAGTCAGAAATAAATTCAATAATAATTTATCAAAAGATCATTGATAAGAGCACAGCACTAATGGTATCTTAGTGAGGCTGCAGCTACACAACACATGTTAGGTATGGACTTAATATGCCAATGCATTTCGGAGTATACAAACTCCTTCATCAGGGCAAGTCTCTATACCGGTATAATGACGCAATCCCATAGGAAAACATTCCATGAATCAGGCCCATTGAGCGCTGCTCATTTAGGTTTATATTAATGTTTTCATATAATTTTACAAGGGATGTTAATACAAAGTTCAGGGCCAAGATGGTTGTTGCCCCCAACGGTGCAGTGGTGTTTAATGCCTGAGGTGCTAGCGACAACAGAAACATAGAGGAAGGCACAGAGGAAATATTTCCATTGTCTCGTAAGTGCTGTAAGGAGTTTGCATTCTGTAAATGGTTCAAATAAGGGGCCGGACCTGTGGGGGCCAGGCTTGTGACATCGGAAAACGGTGTTGCTACATCTTGACAGAGGTTAACTTCCGCAGATAAAAGCTTGTTCTCCTAAATAGGATGAGCCCCAAAAGCGGATCCAAATTCACAGTGCTTAATTATTTTTTATAATTAAGAGATTTCGTCCGAGATTTCATTTATTAAGCCCAAAATCTCATTTAGTGGCTCATGCGTGCTAGCATTGGCGTCTGATGCCACACTTTGTTTATTCCCAAAGAAGACAGTACTTTTCGAATGGGAAGGCAACTGCATGGTTTTAATATGTTTGCGTGTTAGGGATAAGCAAGGCTATTTTGGGGTTAAGGTCATAACCAAGGGTCCCGTTTGGAGGGCTTCATGATCCATAATCGTTTGTAGAGTTTCCAGAATAGGAGCAGAAGGGCTAATCAAGCCTGAGCCGACTGGAGCCGCTACACCTTTGCTGGGAAGCTCGTATGATGAGGATATATTTTAAACTAGTTACTCAAGCTTACCGCCTACTGATTTTCGTTGCCGGTTTTGTGTAATCGGAATCTCCTCATCTTTTCACCTCGGTCAATCTCCGGAGCCTTCAGGAGGCCTCTGCTTCAAAGCAAAAGGGGTCATATGAACTGCAGCAGACTGCCCTCTTCGTCCTGAGAGTGAGCCCAGCCTCTTGAAACATCTTCTGGGCCAACTATAAGGTCGTATCATGGTCCTATACACTTTGACCAAAAATCCAAATGTCACCCTGAAAGCAGGGTGCCCAATTTTCACTTGCCCCTAGCCGCTGGCTAGTGAAATTTGAATCTTGAAGGTCTGCTCTGTATATATGTACAATGAGGTGATGAGTGTCGTTTTATTTTTATGTTATGTTTATTGAATTTAATAAAAATCTTTTCTTCTCTCTTCCTTTTTAGAGATTGCATCTGGCACTGGCCACGATATACTTAATTGGTTAGGCTAGCTCTTGAAACTTTCAGGTACCTTTCATTTATGATTCCAATTTTGGTTTTTTTTTGCAGCTTTTGCCTCTTTAAGAGAGAAAAGAGGATCCAAACTGGAACCCTCCCGTCCCCTGCACACCTTAATAATGCGTCAATACGGCGCTTTAATTGTAATTCAAATAAGTATTCGTATGAACATACATTATATGCATTTCAGGGCAAAGAGAACAGATTTAGCTAAAGTCAAATGATGCAGTCAAACAAGTAACATTTATCCCAAACGTAGAAAACAAAGAAAGTTCAGTTCGTTTGAGGATGGCTGACGCGTTTTGAGAAGTATATTCTCTTCTTCATGAGCCCAAAGTCATATGCAAGAACTGAATAGCAAAAAGATATAGAGAAAAGGCGACAATTAGGATAGTATTGTAACCAAATTCTTTCCACAACCTGTCTATAAACATACAGTTAAATTCACCAATATGATCACACTCATAGTGTCCTAACAATTATGCCGAAACCAGAAAATAGGATCCCCGTTTCAATGTATGCTAAATCCAAAAACAGGATTCTTGTTACATTATAATATCACAGTCAAATTCTATCCAAAGCCACAAACAACCTTCACCGTGAATTAACGGATAACCGACCGGTTAAATAGAGAAAAAATACTGAATGTCAGCTTAGACAATTGCTCACCATGACTCGAGAGATTCTTTGAATTAGAACGTTTGGATGAGGCTCTGCAGGTGCAGAAACGTGAAGTAAACAGCAAGTTCTACTGTGGTTTCGGTTAAAGGCACATATTCAATGAGCTGCAATTAATAATGTGACTAAATTTAGAAGCAACACCACAACTTAATCCTCGGCTAGATGTCAAAGCCAAGGTGTGTCACTCACCCCGTCAGTTTAAGGATACATCTGGGGGCATCGCGGTGCTCTGAAATGAATGCTGCGAGCGGCGTGACTTCAAGTATCGTGCACTGGTAAGAGAGTGTCCACAGAATCTGTGGATATCCCGATCGTGAAACAACAGAGAAATCTATTACTAGTCCGTGTGTTGGAGAGGGGAATTAAACTGGTAGAAGTGAACGCGGGGTGCACTCACCAAAATCGGCAGTGTTTGCTCAACATGCAAGCAAAGTACGTTGTGTCTCGCGTAGCTCAATCACGGAAGTGTAACCACCGCTGGAGATTGTTGCTAGGTAGAAGACGCTTCCCGTGTGGTGGGAGACCCTCGGGCATGCATCGAAAGGTCTGTGAATTGCACGGTGCGTCATAATAGATGACGGACTATGCGATCAGATTAGAAGCCAAAGTGTAAATTTACAAATTGTCATGCCGCGGCAGGGTTGGCGGAAGTGGAATCGCTGGCGGTTCTGTCTGCCGTAGCATTCCGCTCCTCGTCTTCCGTTTACCGCTCTAGTCGTTGTACGCGTCCGTGACCCGGAAGTATAAATATACATAAGGACGGAAGGATTAAGCAGAAAGAGGAAGGTGAGGAGTTGGGGGAGGGGGGAGAACTTGTCATCTCATCAGAAGAAGAAGACATAACCGACAATCGTGACAGTTTGCAACGCCAACAAGAAACTGAGATGGCTACCCCCCAACAAGTTCAGGAACTAGTAGCCGCAGTCCAAAACCTTAATATGGAGGTCCAGAATCGTAAGACAACCAACGCAGCATTACAACTAAGAATGAACGAACGGGAGCGACCCTCTGCAGACCTACCTTCATACCCTTTGGTTTCAGGCAAGTTTGATGGATCACCGAAACGAGTCAAGGAGTTCTTAGATGCCTGCAATCTTCACTTTTCCTTCCGTCCGCAGACTTTCACATCAGATCATACCAAAGTAGGATTCATGATTACCCATATGACAGGTAATGCCCTGGCGTGGGCCACCCCTTTGGTTAATCAGTCAGATCCTGTGCTACAGAACTACAATGATTTCAAGACCCTGCTGCAGCAAACATTTCTACGCACAGAAAGTGCTTTTATGGCCTCGGAGGACCTCTTGGATATCCGCCAAGGAAACACCGATCTTCTCTCCTATATCACTACGTTCAAACAGATAGCCGCTGAAGCTGGCTGGCAGGAACAAGCCCAATATACCATCTTCCGTCGAGGGTTGAGAGAGGAACTCAAGGACGAACTAGCTCGTATCGACCGTCCATCCTCCTTTTCAGATCTCATCACGGCCGCTCTTCGGATCGATTTCCGACTCTCGGAACGACGGTCAGAAAGAAAGAAGAACAAACTCTACAGTCTCCCTCCCTTAGAAGCCCAGATACCGTCTTCTCAACCACCTTCACGCCAAGGCAAAGAAGAACCGATGCAGATCGGTACTGCTCGTGCACCACTCACCCCGGAAGAACGGAAGAGACGACGGGATGGCAACATGTGCATGTATTGTGGAGCCTCTGACCATCTGTTACGGAACTGTCCTAACGCTCCTCCGAGGCGTTCGGGAAACGAGCACCCTCGGTGAGTATGGGGACGCACTCCCGAGGGGCCATTCCTAGTCCTTATGCAACTTTGTCAATAGCCTCTTCTGGTTTACTAGAGGATTCAAGGTTGATGGTTCTGTCAGTCACCCTTACTGTAGGCAGGACCGAAGTCCCTACTCAGGCTTTACTAGACTGTGGTGCTGCCGGCAACTTCATAGATACCTTGTGGGCTAAGCAAAAAGGTATAACTCGTCTGGCCAAACAGGAGGATCAGAAAGTCGAAGGAGTGGATGGGGAACCTTTGATATCCGGCATGATCACGCATACCACTGAGGAATTACAACTATGTATCCAGCAACATACCGAAAGGATCTCGTTTGACATAATCCGAGCAGCTCACTTCCCTATCATACTAGGGATAAGCTGGCTACGAAAGCACAACCCTCACATTGATTGGGCAAAGAACGTACTCTGTTTTCAGTCCAACTTTTGTAGATCCGAATGTCTGCCTGAACCAAAGTTTGAGACAGTACAAACTACCAATATTTACGACTCCAGACTCATCCATTGTCTTCCACGTCATCTACAAGAATATACAGAGGTAGTAACAGAAAAGACGCCTAGTGATCTTCCTCCACACAGACCAGAAGACTGTTGTCTTGATCTTATTCCTGATGCACTGGTACCGTTTGGTAGGATGTATCCTTTATCCCTCAGAGAAAAACAATTCCTCCGGGAATATTTGGATAACAACCTGGCCAACGGACTTATAAGACCTTCAAAGTCACCAGCCGGAGCATCACTGTTTTTCATCCCGAAGAAGGACACACAAGAACTGAGACCCTGTATTGACTATAGGGGTCTAAACAAGGTGACAATAAAGGACAGATATCCCATGCCTCTCATCACCGAAATTATTCAAGCTGTTCATGGAGCCACAATCTTCACAAAATTGGACCTTCGGAATGCATACCATCTCCTCCGGATCCACCAAGGGGATGAATGGAAAACCGCGTTTAGGACCCCTTATGGGTTGTACGAATACCAAGTGATGCCCTTTGGCCTTGTGAATGCCCCATCTGTGTTCCAGCGCTTTATGGACCGGCTTTTTTCGGACCTGCTGTGTCAGACCACGATTGTCTATCTCGATGACATACTGGTTTATTCAAGAACGCCGGAGGAACATGTTGTCCATGTCAAAGAGGTCTTCCAGAGACTAAGAGTAAATCACCTCTCAGTCAAGATAGACAAGTGTGTTTTTTCTGCAACATCTATCCCACATTTGGGTTTCATATTATCAAGTCAGGGTGTCGCCATGGATCCCCGCAAAGTTTCTGCCATTTTGGAATGGCCTTCACCTAGATCCATCAAGGAGGTACAAAGGTTTTTAGGTCTGGCAAACTTTTACCGGAAATTTATATCCAACTTTTCCCACCGAATGGTACCCATCACCACGCTACTTAAGAAGAGCTCCAAACCATTCTTTTGGTCCAGCGAAGCTGAGGATTGCTTCCACAGTCTCAAGGAAGCCTTCTGTACCGCCCCCATCCTTCAGCAGCCAGATCAAGACCGGCCGTTCATCGTCGAAACGGATGCTTCTTCATCAGCTATGGGGGCAGTCCTTTTGCAGGAACACCTAGGTCAGGAACATCCAGTCTCCTATTTTTCCAAGACACTAAATGACAGCCAAAGGAACTACTCAGTCATAGAGCGTGAATTATTGGCCATGAAGTCAGCCTGTTTAGAGTGGCGTCATCTTCTACAAGGAGGTAAACACCCATTCTCCATCAGAACAGATCACAGAAATCTACAAGCCCTGCGACAGTTCGAGTGCTACAACACAAGACAGGCCCGCTGGGCTCACTTCTTTGCCCAGTTCGATTTCAACATTACCTACATCCCAGGGCCACAGAATATAGTCGCGGATGCTTTGTCTCGCAGAGGAGACTATGTGACCGAATCCGACAGGACGCCGGATCTTATGTTCCCCTTGACGAGGAGAATAGTTCTGTCTGCTTTCTTGAGACAAGTGAAAGAAGCTTCAAAGGGGGGTTTTGAGTCGGAGTGTCACCCACAAGACCCCGTCTATGAAATCAAGGAAGGACTCTACTTTGTGAAAGGAAAACTGTATTTACCCACTTCGGAATTTCGGAGATTGGCGTTAAAATGGTGTCACGACTCCAAGTTGGCGGGGCATCGAGGTGTTAAGGGCACATTGGAATTTCTACAGAGGCACTTTTATTGGCCAGTGATGCGCCATGACGTGGCCAGTTACGTACAATCCTGTGTGACCTGTCTTCGCAGCAAGAGTTCTCGTTTAAGACCTTTGGGCCTTTTGAGGCCTAATCCTGTTCCCGACGGTCCTTGGGAAGTGATATCTACTGATTTCATCGTGGACTTACCCCCTTCTGAAGGGAGCACATGCATCATGGTGGTGATCGATTACTTCACAAAGATGGCTCACTTCTCCCCATTACCAGGGGTACCAACAGCAGCAGCCATGGCCGAGACACTCATCAAAGATGTCTTTCGTCTCCATGGAATACCAAAGAAGATCATCTCAGATCGAGGTAGCCAGTACACTTCTCGTTTCTGGAAACATCTCTGCAACCGTTTGTGTATAGAGAGAGCTCTAACATCAGGTTACCACCCTCAGTCAAACGGACAGACGGAACGTTTAAATGCCACACTAGAACAGTACTTACGATGTTATGTGAACCTTCAACAGGACAACTGGGTTTCTCTACTACCCCTGGCAGAGTTCTCCTACAATAACTCTTATCACTCTACTCTCGGTTTCACCCGTTTTTTCTGTAACTATGGCTACCATCCCCGGGCTATACTACCGGTCTCTAATGTCTCTACCTCTTTACCCACAGTTGACTCCACTCTCGCCTTGTTGAGAGACGTACACCTACAGGCTAAACACAATCTTAGCAAGGCTCAAACGAGATACAAGGACCAGGCCGATAAACATCGTAAAGCAGTGCCTAACTGGGGGGTAGGATCTCAGGTCATGTTGTCCACAAGGTATCTACCACGATGGGCACACCCTTCCAAACTCTCCCCTAAATTTCTGGGCCCATACGAAGTCACACAAGTCATCAACCCGGTAGCCTTTCGGCTAAACTTACCCAAAAGCCTTCAAAGAGTCCACCCGGTGTTTCATGCCTCACAACTCAAACCTTTTCTTGCAGACATCTGGTCTCGCAAAAAGAAAGAAACCCCCTTGCCGGCTACTTCAACCCAGGAGGAATTTGAGGTAGCCCAAATCTGTGACTCCCGGTATCGCCGGGGAAGGTTGGAATTCCTTATACGGTGGAAGGGGTATCACTGGTCGGAAAACTCTTGGGAACCAGCCTCTCAGGTACATGCCCCACTGTTGGTCCGCAAGTTCTTTCGCTCTCATCCGGGGAAACCGGGGGGAGGTCTCCATAGGAGGGGGCATACTGTCATGCCGCGGCAGGGTTGGCGGAAGTGGAATCGCTGGCGGTTCTGTCCGCCGTAGCATTCCGCTCCTCGTCTTCCGTTTACCGCTCTAGTCGTTGTACGCGTCCGTGACCCGGAAGTATAAATATCCTCACTTCCGGGTCGCATACGCGTTGCAACGTTTCCGGGTTTCCTCCTGTGTTGCTGCCGCTCCATCTCCCGGTGATATTCTTGACTTTCTGATTTCAGTTTCGCTGTTTCCCTTTCAGCTGTTTCTCCACCCTGCCCAGTGCTTGATCTCGTCCTTGTCTAGCCTTTGTTTTCTCCTTATTTTCGTTTCCTTCCTTTTCTCCTTGCTAATTTGAACTCACCTGTTGCCAGACCTTTTGCCTGCCTACCGGACTGCCTGTGATTATCCTTAACATCCCATTGAACTCACCTGTTGCCAGACCTTTTGCCTGCCTACTGGACTGCCTGTGATTATCCTTAGTATCCCATTGAACTCACCGGTTGCCAGACCTTTTGCCTGCCTACTGGACTGCCTGTTATCATCCTTAGTATCCCATTGAACTCACCTGTTGCCAGACCTTTTGCCTGCCTACTGGACTGCCTGTGATATTTCCCCTGAGTCCGTTGGATCGACCTCTTTCCGGATTCGGTGCCAGCTCTTCGGATTGCACTCTCTTCAGCTAACTCATCTTCTGGGATCCTCCACTTGCAATACTACGTTCAGGGGTTTTTTGTGCCTTCCGGCTTTTTTCCCCCTGTGAGGCGTTCTCGGTAGGATAACCCCCGTTGCCCCTATCTTAGTGGCACGGTGGCATCCTATCGAGGGCGTCCTTATCTTCACAAGAAAAAAGAGAAGCCTCCACGACATAAGGACGGAAGGATTAAGCAGAAAGAGGAAGGTGAGGAGTTGGGGGAAGGGGGAGAACTTGTCATCTCATCAGAAGAAGAAGACATAACCGACAATCGTGACACAAATACAAAAATCGGCCGCCATGTTAGAATGGCTAGCCAGTGTATCCACTCAGTATGGTGAGCAATAGAAGCTATAAATTAAGATACAGATCAAAGTCACTCAGGGGAAAGGAGTCCAAATTGGTGAGTTGCGGTACTGTGGCTTTGAATTTACAGAGTCAAAAACAGGTATTAAGCATCCTACTGCTGTGGCGGATCCATAATATTTTATCCCGGCTTGGAGAGTTCTTATGTGTAAAGCGGGAGATTGCTATTGTTGAGGCAACATAAATGGCATAATATACTTATTATATCAACAGTTCTAACAGAATAATCCAATTCTGATGCATGGAGTCACCATTTACATAGAACCCATGGTTGGGTTCAGAGAGCAGCAATATAGTAAGAGTACGTTTAAGTACGGAGTAGGGAAGGATTGTTTATGCAATCATGGGTCCAATTGTCAATAAAATGAGGAGAGATACGTATTGGAGACCTAATCAGACAAAGCATTTCAATGAGAACTCATCGTTAAGGCCCCTAGGGAGCAGTGTATTCAATGTGTGAATCCAATATTTTTCTCTGCGAGAAAGTAGTGCTTGATAATCACCGCCTCTGTAGTATTTTTGGACTACTTCGAGAACTTGAAATTTGATCTGGGCCACAGTGTGGTTATTTTCCTTGAAGTGTCTCGAGAGGGGTGATTTCATATTATTGCACCTAATGTTTGATTTGTGTTCAGTAAGCCTCTCTTTAACAGATCTTGTTGTTTGCCCTACGTAGAGTTTGCCACATGGGCATTTAATTGCATAGATTACTCCAGTGGACATACAGGTGGCGTAATGACGTAGTTTGATCTTCTTGCCTGTACATGGATGGATAATGTTGTCGCCTTTGGTAACATTGTTACTGTGTGAGCAGCAAAGACATGGAAAAGTGCCCATCTTTTTGGTTTGTAAAACCATTTGTTTGTCCTTGGGTGGTCTTTCAGCTCTGACGAGTTTGTCTCTGAGTTTTTACCCCGTCTGAAGGCAATCATGGGAGCTTTAGGGAATAGCTCTTTCAGTGTCTGGTCATTGTGGAGAATGTTCCAGTGTTTTCTGATTGTTTTGCCCACTTGGAAGCTTTGTCTGGAAAATTTTGTAATGTGCAGTAGTGGTGTTTCTTTAGTTTTAGTTTTGGGGATCAAGAGCCCTTCTTTACTGATGAGTTCTGATCTTTGTTTGGCTCCTTCTAGGATGTTCTCTGGATAGCCTCTGGCTTCAAATTTCTCAAGTAATTTACTGCTTTCTGTGTCCAAGCCTGCAGGATCTGAAATAATGCGTTTTAACCGTAGAATTTGGCTATATGGTAAACTTTTCAGCATAGATTGCGGATGATGACTGGTGAAATGTAGCAGGTTGTTAGCATCGGTCGGTTTGTGGTATACAGTGGTGCTAATGTGGTTTTCTTTGATTTCCATGTCCACATCCAGAAAGTGTAGGTGTGGTGCCCCTATCTCCATGGTAAATTTGATATTGCTGTGAATAGTATTCATGTAGTTGAAGAAAGAGTCCAATTCATCACGTGTACCGCACCAGATGCCGAAAATGTCGTCGATGTATCGTTTCCACATTAGGATCTTGTAAGACCATTCCGGGAGATCCAGCACATGTTGGTGTTCAAACCTATACATGAATGTATTGGCATATACTGGCGCCATGGAGGAACCAATTGAGGTGCTTTAGTCTGTAGATAAAATTTGCCTTTGAATCTAAAATAGCTGTTAAACAATATTATGTCCAGAAATTTCAAGATCAGATTTTTATTTCCCATGTTATAAGGACTGTTTGAGATTAGCCATTGGACTACTTCTATGCCTTCGTTGTGGGGGATAGACGTGTATAAACTACGCACGTCCATGGTAAAGATTATACAGTCAGAGCTCAAAGCTGTAATGTCCTGAATACAGTTCAAGAAGTCAGTTGTGTCTCGCAGGTAAGTGGGAGTATCTTGCACAAGTTTTTGGAGTGATCTGTCCACATTTACCGCTAAAGGATTCAATGGTGTTCCGAATGCTTTCACTTTTCCTCTTTCGAGCTTCCACATTATGCAAACTGAATGGTAATGTGCTTGGGGGGGGGGGGCAATGCTGCAGTCCACTTGCACATCGCACGGTGGAGCCCCTCAGTGGTCATATACTCACTGCCAGCTGGAGGCTGAAGCACTATAAGGTCTATGCTCGCTCTTATCCCAGCGCACACATTTCTGAAGAACGGATCCGCATTCACTCTGGTCTTTGCACGCAATTTACTAAACAGCAGTGAGATTGTCTCGAGCCCCACCACATATATCGTCATTCTTCCATAGCTATAGGCCAAGCCCTCCACCTCTCAGCCCTTGTTGGAGTTAGTCAGCTGCCACCACCACAGCGCACATCGATGGAGGGAATGGATAGTCCGTGCTAAAACATTTGTTAATCATGCACATTTAGGGCTCTGCCTCTACACCGCTTTGCCAGAATCATGGCTGCAACAAACCTCTAAAAGAACAGGTTGATTTGCCATTTCCATGTGGCATGCAGTTTATTCACAAATGCAGAACATGGGTTGCAAAGGGTTCATAGGCAGGGCCAGAGGACAGCACACCTCCAACCAACAATGAAGCCCTCACCAACTGTCTATCATGGAAACCTGCCACACTCCAGTATCCCGAACCATGGCTGGCCAGAAAGAAGGAAGACACACAGAGCAAAGGCAGGAAAGGAGCATCAAAAGATGGAGACAGGTGCCACAGTAGTATAAAATAACACAGATCACAAAGTCACTCACAAACGTCAGTGTTTTAAGTGCCCTGACACTTATTTTTGGCAGGATGTCGCCCTCCTTGGCAAAAGCTTCCACCACCTTGAGTTTGGGTGGCTCTTGGGTCATGGGCTGTGTTGTCGAGCTCTGATAATGCCAGATCAGACCACTAAAGCCATGGGCAGACTCTGCCACAATATAGTGTCAGCTCTGGGGTGGTTGGATTCCTATATAGGGGATGCCCCTGGTTTTTGGAAACTTCTCATGGCCTCTCTTGCTCTTATCACTCCTCGGTATCTTACTCCATGCAAAGGTCTGCCCCCTTCTCCTCCCCTGTTAACTTTCCACTCCTCCACGTAATCACACCCTACACAGAGATCTTTAATGCTATGGCATTCCTCCTCCAGTTGACTCTCCTCCTTCCCTTCTTCATTTCCTAACCTTCCATTGGCACCAATCCCCTTACCATTGCACCCTCCGTTATGCCTGCTTGGCCACCTTCCACCTACTCCACTTTCTTTCTCTCCACATTCTACTGCACCTCCGCCTGATTCTCTTGAACCAGTTCCTGGGTCTTTCCAACCTCCTTGCTCACTTCTCTCCTTCTGCTCTCCCTCCTTATTGTTCTGCTACACCACTTCCTCCACTCTCTCCTTGTCCTCATACTCCTTACTATCTCCTCAGGTCTTTCTCTATCCTGACCTTCTCGCACTCCTCACACTCGTGTGCCACCTCCTCCACTTTCTCTCTCTCCACCCACTTGCCCTCCTCCTCTTCACTCTGTTCGGCCACCTCTCTCTTGCTGAACCTCTAATACCACAATCCCTGCTGCACCAGGTGTGCTTTTATACTTGCATGGGGATCCCGTGGGTGATTTATTGGAGGGATTCTGTGTTTGCCTGACCCAAGCATAGTGATTGGACGTGAGGATTTGAATTTGTTTGTTTGTTTGTTTATTTATTTATAATGCGCACCAGACCCAAGGGTATTAGGGCGCAGAAGAAGGAAAAGAGGATTGTTCAGCTTAGGTTACTAATTTCGGCTTGGCACAATGGCTGCACATAGAACCACAGCATGAACCTCATTAGGACTGTTTGCCCTTTGGGGATTTCATTAGGCGTTGTTGCCAGTGGTGCTTGTGGTCTGCTCCTGCTCTGCGTTTATATCCGTGAGCACCAAGGCTCCTGACTTGCGGGTATGCTCACTGATGGCAGCTTGACATCTCTGTTTGACAAACGGTCACAGGATATTTGAGTGTCTGCAGGCACCCGCATGTATTTTTCCATGAGTGCCCCAATGAAAGTAATCCTGCCAGCACAGTCTCTTTTGTATAGTAGTTTTTCCCAAAGCACAGAGAACGCAAAGGGTGGCAGTCGCAGGGAAGACACTACCATATTGGAAGGTATGTCAGGGACATCGTGAGTAGTCAAATTCTGGGGAGAGTGAAGAGATCCCTGAAACTTGGGAGGGTTTATTTGTTGAAACAAGTGCATTTATCCATAAGAGGTAAGAGATGGTCTGAGGGACCAAGGGATTTTCTTTTTTTAAAAATCTACCCTTTTTCAACAAATACATCTAAAAAATTCTAAAAGACAGGAACACATTTTTCAACATTACAGATCTTTTCACATTCTTGCAATATTTCGTAGGAGGTTATCTATTATTATCTACAGGATGAGAATACAACTTTAGTTGTATATTCCACATCTGAATTCCACACCTTGTCCACCCATAGAGGCTTCCTATCCTCTTTAGATATGGCATACCCGATGTTTGCCAACAACTTCTTTAAAACAACTGACAATGCTTCTGCCTGTCAGCCACATTCATCTCAACAAAGTGCAGAAGGGCCTTCATCAGGACAAAAATACACTTGAAAACATCCACAAATTCCAATCGGTTTGCGTGTTCCCCATGGGTTTATGCACACAAGCCCATTTATGAATCGCTAACAAGATAGATGCCCCAACGTTGGATAATACACATTCTTTTGAGGCAGAGGTGAGTCAGAGCAGAAGATGATTGTAGAAAACCTATCAAATCTGTTTCACTGAATGGGGTGTGAGTTTTTCTATTTATATAAATTGTATGATGTTCCTAGAGATCGTCTACTTTTTGAGTATCACCATTCTTGATGCATTACTTAAAATCAGAATTGAAATTATTTGAAGAGTACAGGGGGTGGTAAAATATTTTCAAATTTCAGATTGGGTATTGATTGTTTCCAAGGTAAGCACGTTGCCCTTGAGCTATCCTCCCGAAAGGTTTAAAATACTTCCTTGACGTGAGCTTCAGTATCCTGAGCAGAGGGGCAGTAAAGAGTAAAGACTTGTTTTGTAGTCCCTTTCTTATTATTTTCAATAATAAACTGACTGTCTATAGTTCAGTTCTCTTATGACCCCACTTGCCTCAAATTCTGTTTGTAAAGGAACTTCTCGTTGCCATTTTGATGTGGTAAATGCTTCAGGAACAGGATACTTCTCTTCAAGCTTATTCCCCCCACCCTCCTTCTTGCTGCCCTTGATGTCTGTTGTTCCCCTTCTCTTGCTGCCCTTATGTTTGCTGTGCCCCCCACCCTCCTCTTGCTGCGTGTGATGTTCGTTGTACCCCCCACTCCTGCTCTTGCTGCCCTTGATGTTTGTTGTTCCCCTACCCCTCCTCTTGCTGCCCGTGATGTTCGCTCAGCCCCCCTCCCCCCTCTTGCTGCCCATGATGTTTGCTGTCCCCCCAGCCCCTCTTGCTGTCCGTGATGTTCCTTGTGCCCCCACCCCTTACTTCTCTCTATGCACTTACTTTATCAGATTTGTCCTCGGACCTAGTATGGTAGCAACCATGTTTGTCTATCCCCCGCCTCCCACTACTCGTTTTTTTCTTCTGCCCCCCCCCCCTCCCCTCCAGCACTATCTGAAATATTGTCAGGCCTAGTACCATAGTCACTTGTTTTGTTCCTCTCCCTCCTTTCTGCTCCCCTTCTCCCCTACCTCTTGTCAATCTCCAGCTCTACCAGAAATGTCATCAGGCCTAGTACGGTAGTCGTCCGTCTGTTCCCATTTCCTTCCTATTCAGCCCCTCCCTCCCTGATTTGTGTTTTAGCTCTTGCACTATCTGAAATGTCGCCAGGCCGAGTACGATAGTTAATTTCACATCCTTATTGTTCATGACATGTAAGAATGTCACTGATTTTTACCTTGTTCCCTCCCTTGCCTTGAAGCGCTTTGAAACACATTGTTTATAGGCGCTATATAAATAAACTATCATATCATATATTATTCTTTAGGGGAAACTGGGCCGAGCAAGCTTAAACATTCTAATTGGTTGCTTTCGTTAAAAGCTTTCATGGAGTAACTGGGTCACTTTAATTACTTGTCCCTAGAAGGAATGTGCATTATGACTGCCTTCAAATAAAATAAACCCACCCAGGACCTTTAATTGAGAACATGAATTAACACTGGCTTTCCAATCTGTGGAGACCGTTCTTTGTATGGGAATATCAGAGATACATCTAACCTGAGCTAAAATGTGTTATTCCCAAACTGAGTTATCTGCAGCTGATAGACGGCTTTCCTCTATTCCCTCCCCTTGGCCCTTTCCTTTACCATCAGCTAGATTCTTCTTTTGGCTAGATAGCTGCTATAGCACCACCATGCCATTTGCAGAATTGTGCATGACCATTTTGTTTAAAATAATCCTGAAACGAGTGAAAACTTCTGCAGTGTGGAAAGCAGCTGTGTCACACCACCTTCCCAACCTCCTGTGGCGGCTATATTCTAACTGGTGCCTCTGTGTTAGTGATTATCCCGAAGTGGGCTCTCGAATGCATCAGCTGCTAAGGGCATCAACAATGAGCGCAGCCTCCTTTGGCCCACACACACATACTGGGAGATTGCTTTGATGCCATTTCCCTATTCTGATGTGTTTGACGCTCATTCCTTTACTCTGAAGTCTATCACTCCATGGAACTGTGCTTTGCCATCTCCTAGTTCTTGTATCTTTCTTCATGGGCCTGCTTTGCCTCTGGCCTCTTCTGCTCTTTCCTATCTTATGCTCTCCTGGTTTATATTCAACCCTGTCATTCTCTCTCCTGCTTAGACTCTCCTGGCTGTCGTTAGCTACCTTCCTAGTCATTCCATGCCTGTTCCCTTTTCTCTGGATTTTTCTGAAAGATCACAGCTGCTTCCTGGTTTAAGGAGCTGGTGCCGGGGCGCTCAAAGCATGTTGTCATTGTTGTGGCGGGTCAGGGACAAGTCTTACATCATTGAATCGCTTCAAAAGCATCCAGTGTGGACACAGCGTAGATTCCAAGACGATCAGGTACCGAAGTACTGGTACACTGTGCCCTCTCGACGTGCATCTCAACATGTAGAGCAGGACTCAAAGTTTGCGTTCCCCACTAACTATTGTTGAGTAGTAATTGAACCCTGGGGAGTATGAAACAGTGTGATGCTTGCATCTGGAGTATTGTGAGGACGAGTACTTTATGCCCAGCAAGTAGCTTGTGACTTCACATTTTAACCCCTGATGTAAACAGTGAAGAGGTAACATTATGTTCAGTGTAGGTTTTCTTTCTCACGCCTATTCATGCGTTTTCCACTACTAAGTCTTAATAAAAAAACTATTTACTTATGGTTTTTATACGATGTAGAATAGTGATTATATTTGTGCAGAGATACATGAGTACATGAACATCAGAATTGAAAATGGCGTACTTTGTGCCCTTATTGGCACCTGGCCAGGACTCTGCTTTGACAAAGCAGCATTTCTCAATAATCAGACTTTTCAGCTCCATGCTGCATGAAATATGCATCGCCACGAACCTACTAAGCCTTCCTGAGCTGCAGAAATACTGGTGGTTAACGGGGAGGAGACAGATAGGAAAAGATAGGATTCAGGAATTAGGTCATGAGTGCGGTACAGAGGGAATATATGTAGAAAAAGGAGGAGGCCTTAAGAAGAAAGCTGGTTCTGTGGCACATGCATCTTCTAGCCTCTGTCACATCTCTCTGTCAGCCATCAAAAACAATCTTTAGGCACGGGCTCCATTCTGGGATTACAACTTCAGGCAGCTTCAATGGGGTCGATGGGGGGGAAAAGCAGACAGTGCCACACTTATCGTTTACATCCTGACCCCAGATTTCTATCCATCCGTTATAGCCAGAGCATAATCTGGGGCTGTTTATGGATTTCACGTGGCTGACATAATCATCGATTTGCCTCTGCAGGGAAGGGATGCTCCTCTTTTCTCCACTGAGCCTGCGCCAGTCTTCCGAGGAGATGTCATTCCTTGACCAGCCAAAAGACTTGTACCACTGTTAAAGAGCTGATGTGACTCAAGATTTGTGCTGACCATCAACATCCAATTCATACTTGGATTATCATTTGTTGGTTCATTTTATGCTCTATGTACTTTGGTTGGGAGAAAGCTCCCTTTCATGCAATGAAAACAAAATTATATTAAAAAAGAGAAGTGCACCTGCACATACCAGCAACCTGTGTGATCTCTGGCTCGCCTCCGATCATCTTGATAGTGTAAGAGTGCGGGTGAATTGCTTCCACAATATTTCTCAATAAGGTGGTCAATTCAATGAAAGGCATTTCAAATACTGGTTCGCAGACGGTTTGAGCATTCCTGAGTTTGAAAGTGAATCTTATTTTGCACATGCGGATGAAAGATGTTTCATATGAAATAATTGCCTTCCTCGACACATTACATTCGCACTAAAGTACCAGGGCCATTTACATATGTGTCCTTTGGAAGAAACCCGTCATACAGCAGTGTGAAGAAAGTAGAGGGTGCTCACTTTTTATTCTAAACAAAATTGTAAATATTGAAAACATGTATCTAGCAAGTGAAATAACCATAGACGAAGCACGTTGCACTATTGATGTGTTTTTGGTGCTACTGATAAATTACATTTCACTTTAAACGGGTGGTCGCATTTTAAAACGTCTTAGAGTGGACATGTTTGCAACAGTTTTTTTTAAATATAATCCACTACAAGCTGTTCATCCTTCATTTTCGAAGTCACTTTCCCCTGAACTGATTGGAGGGGATCCTTGCTCCCGATTACCGTTCAGTGGCCGAGGTGTTTCCCTTGTTTTTCCTTTCGTGATATATGCACGAGTCACTCCCCAGCTGGTTTTTGCAGTAATTCTCAGAAAACCAGCATTGACCTTTTAATCATATGAAAAGACTGAACAGATGCCAGTGCTGATTATGAATAGCATTGCCCACTTTCATTTAACAACCACTAATGATGCAGCTTTGGATGTAGCTTTACTGCTCCGACTCCTGTTCAGAAGCACGCCGCAGTAGAAAACATATTACGAGGGCCCACAGCTATCATTTGATTAGGTAGAGCACTGTAGCACATAGAGACGGAGAGACTTCCAGCTCCTAATTCACATGACTTTGCGCTGCTACAGAGGCAAGACATTTCTAATTGTGAACATGTTTTAGGATGGAAGCCAATGCAAAATTGAGCACATCGCTAGCTTTACATTAGCACCTTGCTGTCTAGAATAATATTGCTAGTCACTGCAGAATCAAAGCAACCATAGTTTAGTAGTTTACTCCGGTTAAAAGTATTTTATGTGTGAAGATACATCACAAATGCACAATCGATATATAGACATTTCTGAAATAGGTAATAAGGAAACAGTCAATTTATTATGAAAGCTACAGCAGATATGCATTCCCTCACTAAAACCTGGTCTGCTACATAGCCTCATGCTCAGTAACAAGTAGAAGAAGTTAAAAACTATGTCTTATTAGCTGTGCTTGGGCCCCACGGCATCAGATATGGTTTTGAACTGGGAGTTTTCACTCCTTATTTTGTGAAGTTGGGAGTAAAAATGTTATTCCTATCCCCATTGCATATACTTTTTAAATGGGCACAAATATATTTGAAGTGCAAAACAGATATCATTTGTAATCTATACTTCTTAGCACCAAATACGGTCATTCATGCAATTAAAAGATGCACGTCTACCTTAGAGTTCCTCCTCATCAAACAATAATATTAGTGCTGCTTCCAGTGAAACTGCTTTGCTGGCACCAATGATCCAAACATATCCATGAAGCAGTGAGAGTGGAAGCATGAGGTTTGTGCCTATTCTTTTGAGTGTTTACAAGATGAAGAGGTTACTAGATCTTCGCGCTTAGCCTCATGCTAATTTTGGCTTCAATTACTTCTAAAAATACAAAGACAATAGAATGGTTACAATTATGTTCATAAGTCCTTATTTTAATTATCTCCAGCAGATAAAGAAAGTTCATGGCCTACACGTGTTTCAACAAACTGTCATTTTCAAGGCTGTGTGAGTCCCATATACAGATAATAATAATGCAACACAAATGTGCAATCATCATTTGTCACAAATGATTTAAGGCGTTGTATACATACCATGATGGTAAATCAACGGGAGTATAGATTGAAAACAAACAAGAAAATGTGTAAATCAACTTAGTGTCCAATAGCGTTACACATGATGTTAAATAACCTGTAGTTGCCAGTATGGATGAAAAACGTGTTTATACACTCACCTAATCATTATTTTTTTGAATATGCAGTGGTTACACTAGTGGAGAAGATGAGACACCCAAATACCCCTCTCAGAGTTGTCCAAATAGGACATACATGCATAGTCATGCTCACTCCCGCATTTCCTTAGATGTGCCACAGTGCTCAGTTCAGTCATTAAGCTAAATTGATAATTCTAACATTGTGGGTAAAGTGGTTGGAGCCCATTATTTTAGTGCCAGTGTTATAATTTGAGCCAAAGGTACAGACAGGGCTTACCTAAAAATCTTATTTTGCGAACCTGCTGTTTGTTAAGGCAAATCGATGAGGTAAGAAAATGTCCACGACTATTGGCTATCAAATCCTATATATGAGATTGCGTAAGTAAGCATCAATTGTCTTGCCATTCATTTCACAAAGCAGGTATCAGAGACATTTATTGCCATTTGGACGGGAAGACATTTAAGAAAGATCACAGGATCTACAATCACTGTCCCAGGGAACGACAGGCTATGCTAACATTGGCTAATGACACTAACATAGCTATCAAAGAGGCCGATAAGGGAGGTAATGTGGTTATTTTGAATGCGGAAGACTACATTAAAATGAGTCTTTCCCATTTAGAATCACCTGCCTGCCACAAAAAAACTAGCAATGAATCCAACCAAAACCATATTGCACAATTTACATACAATGATATTGGAATGGTACCGACAAGGTTTGTTAACAGATGAAGAAAAACACTTTTTGTATATTACTTCTTGCCCAAAATACACAAAAGCTTTGACACATTTCCGCAAGTACTCCCGATCATGAGCAGTATCGGTTGGGCCACTGAAGGTCTGTCACAATATATAGATAACATCATTAGAGAACATGTTTATAGGATGCCCTCTTATATTAGAGACAGTAGACAAGTCCTACTATTTTTGCAAAATCTAGTTTGGAAACAGGGTTACCTACTAGCCACACTAGATGTTACTGCACTCTACACTTCTATTGACCACGAGCCAGCTATCAGAGCAATTGAGTATACCTATCAGGATTTTTCAGCATCATATTTACAGCATGTACAAATGATCAAGGAATTTCAACAATTTACTTTGAAAAACAAAGTTTTTCTTTTCAATGGCACTTACTCAGACAAAGGGGTTTGCCATGGGGGTGAAATGTACCCCTTCTCTGGCAAACTTGTTTATGGCTCATTATGAGGAGACCCATTTTCTGAAAGAAAATTAATTTGTCAATAATATTGTTATTTGGAAGAGATTAATTGATGATAATGTGATTACATGGGATGGGACCCGAGACAGATTTCCAGAGTTCACACAATACTTGAATAACAATAATTTTAGACTAATACTAAAGGGTAACTGTAATGTCAATTGTATCAACCTTTTGGATTTACATATATAATATATATTCAGTGAAAAAGCTTTGTTAAAGGGACGTTATGGTTAAGTTGCGCTACTCAAAACCTACCAAATTCAGTATACTTTGTTAAAGGGACGTTATGGTTTAGTTGCCCTAAGAAAAACCTATCAAATTCTGTGGAAAGACTTGTTTAAAGGGACATTATAGTTACTTTGCACTAATAACAACCTATCCATATTATGGTTACAAGTCAAATTGAAAAACCCCAGAAATTCGCCAGTTATGGTAAGCTAAGCAACCATAACTTGCGCCACCACTGTGCACTTCCCTTTAACAACATTTTTTCACTGAATTTGATAGGTTTTTAGTAGCACAACTTAACCATAATGTCCCTTTAACAAAGCTTTTTCACTGAATTTCATAGCTTTTTAAGGGATACCCTCAAATGGTATAGATGTACCATACAACATACGGAACCCCCTGCCCCCATGCTGATAGCCCCCGAGTCCCCGGACTATGAGTCTGTTTGCAGACATTGGGTAGCAGCCAAACTGCTCAAAATGTCAGGGGTTCTCTTACATTGTTGTACCATGCAGCAAAGACACTGAACATATAAATAGAGCACCACATCCATGAATTACAATGAAAAATACAGTAGGGCTACAAACTCTGTACTTATCAATGGAACAGAACAAATGCATAGGGTATGCACCATAATGGAATGAACTGTTAGCTGAAGAACTGCAAAGTACTGAGAGCAGACCTGCACTACTACGTGGTAATTACACTACATTTTTTCCTATAACTGCACAGTTTGTTCAGTGTACAAAAGTAGAAGAAAATATTTTTATTTTTTACTCAGAAATGGCAAGCACCCTAGAATGGCTGGAAGAGAATTTCCCTCATGATAAGATGAGTGAAGATAGTAA
Organism: Ambystoma mexicanum; assembly: GCF_040938575.1. Classification (NCBI taxonomy): domain Eukaryota; kingdom Metazoa; phylum Chordata; class Amphibia; order Caudata; family Ambystomatidae; genus Ambystoma; species Ambystoma mexicanum. Next base: position 1,512,612,253 of record NC_090929.1, on the reverse strand, counting down.
CCCCACTGGTACACAACACAGTCTGAAAAGTAAGACAGTTAATACACATTGCTTCACATATACCCAACAGATATTTGTTTCTTTAACAGTACATACAGGAAATGAAGAAAATGCAGCAGAAGCGACACCTCTTCCGGTTCACAGTCAAAGTTTCGAAAACAAAAGGCTTGAATGCCTTTTTCTTGACAGTTAAAGGACCGAAAAAAAGGTTTGAATTCTTTTTGGGGGGGAGGGCTATCCCCCCTGCACCCTGTTTTCTTTTTATAAAAAACTTTTTTTACATTCTGAACTAAATAAATATATATATATATATATATATATAAATAAATAAATAAAATGTGAACTTTTTTTCGATCCCTTTACTTTCGAACAAAAGGTCATTCGACCATTTGTTTTTGAACATTTGACCGGACACCACCTCTTCCACAAGGGCATGCGTGCAAAGAAAATGAAAACACACTCTGTAAATACAATTCTAGACAGCCTGGATGCAAAAATTGAGCAATTGCTGAACAATTTTGCCGGCTTAAAAGATTTTGTACAAGGATATATTATGGAAAAAATAAAATACCACTGCCCGCCCTGCCCCTGTACCCTTTCCCAGCCAGCCACCCCCACAAATTCCCTGTAAAGAGAAACGTTACAATGAGACCTCAATCCCTTCCTCCTCTGATGCCCAACCTGCACAAAACCCCAATTCCCCTTTATGTCTCAATTTCTGCTATCCCTTCCCTTCCTTAATTGTGTCTATTTATATGTGCAAATAAAGTTTTATGTAAATAAAGTTTTATAGTTCTACTGTTGCTGTGTGTGTATGTGTGTGTATTTTCCATTTCTTAAAATCCCGTTATAAATCTGCAGAGCGCGGTACTGTCCGGGATGCCTGCAATTAAGCAAAATGCAGGTGTCCTACGTACACCAATCCTATCCAGCCTGTCCGCAATCAAAAGTGAAGGTGTCTGTAGGATGCCACGCCTGTCCGCATGTCTACAAACTTGTGATGCACCTTTAATTAGTACTGGTAACACCGCCCCTGTCTGGCATGTCTGAAAAAGGTTGTGACGCACTTTGATTAGCTCGAGACACCCACCCATGTCTGACGGACACCTGGGCACATGCGCATCCCTTCTACTGGGTCCTACAAACACTGCGCCTCTTCGGAAATATCCGCTGCATGTGTGTCACACTTTTAATTATTCGGGGAGCCCAACTGTGTCTGTAGGAAACCTATGCATATGCGTACAACGTATACTGCGCAATAAGTGTCCTGCAGGCAGCCGTCCCATTCGAGAACGTTTGCGACGTCACCATGTGACCGTGCCCACGCTGAGCGTCGGCCCTAATTTGCAGACACGCTCCTGGCCCCCAGACATCGAAAAAGGGCTTTTTGTGCAATCCAAGGTGTGTATAACTGTGAAACTACACCCTTAGACAGGTCCCACACTATGCCCCTGGCGATCTGACCACTTTTGGGAACTTTTTAGGTCTGCTTCCGGGTTCCAAGCGCTCCCCAGCACCCCAGAGCTGCTCCTCATTCTGTTTTTGACTGTCCAGAACAGAGCAGTGGTCTAGATTGCTCCTTCCTTCCTGCTGCAATTGCTTTCTGTTGAAAAATTCACTCTGCTGTGCTACCTTTGCTGCTGTGCCAGAACAGTGTTCCAGATTGCTCCTTGCTAGAATTGCTTTCTGCTCAATTCTGCTGTGCTGTACTACCTTTCAAGCTAATGGCAACCATGGCTGCTGCTATTGCCGCTGCCTCAGGAGCGCCCTCCCCCTCAGCCTCACCACCACCACCACCTTTCCAAGGGCCTGGAGAGGGGAACAGGCGCGGTGATGTAGATCGGGATCAAGAAGAGAGCGAGGATGAGGTAGAGGAAGTCCCCATTTCCTGCAGCCAGCATGAGAATTAGGTGTGGAGGCTATTTACCACCATTTGAAACGTGCCCAAAGCTCGTGCAAACAAGGTAAAATGCACTGAGTCGCGGCAAACCAGGTTTGTACAGCTACGGCATCACCTCCATACAGCGATACCTGAGGTCGAACCACAAGGCGGCACTTCGGAGGGTCGTCCCCTTCGAACAAGGCAGTAGGTTGAGTTCCTCTGCATCATCCTCTGTATATGCTCCTGCCACCACAAGGGACACTCCTGTGGGGCAGCGGATCCCTGAACCAGCCTTGCAGGCCATACGCACCGCAGCAGACCCTTACCTTTCGAAGGTCACTGTATTGTGCATGTGCTGTGACGTGGTACTCTGCAGGGAGGAGCAACTTCGAAGTGCTTTCGAGGCTTCGGTCCGGGAGCATGAGAAACACTGCCTCCTACCTAAGTAAGGCCCACCCAACATCTTCCTCTCTCCAACTGCCCTTTCTTATCCCTTCAGTTTGTTATGCCCCGTGGTCCAATATATTCTTTATTTACTTTTTATTTCATGGCCTTTCACAGTGTTTTGATGGCAAGAGTTATCCTCACTGGTGCCGACCCTACAACCATTTGTCCATTGACTTTAGTTGTTTTTCCCTCACCCAAAATGGTGGACATTTTTGTGCCACAATTATTTAGCACAAGACCAGGTCCAGAGATGATTCCACCCGGAAGTCTTGCTCGTCTCTTAATGTCTCCCTTAGCTCGCGCATGACCGCGCGCTGAAATCCTGCTGTTATTTTGTTCCTCCTCAGGTAAGACGTTTTTCTATGACTCCCCGGCTCATTTTGAAATACTTGTGTTTTTCGCCGCACGTCGGCATTCGCACATTCTTTCTAAAGTGACTCCAATACTTTTACAATTGGCTCATGCATGCATTAACGCTTATTAAGCGTTCTCAATAGCATGCTTATTTTTTCTTTAAGCATTCACAATTATATTGATTCCTTAATTAATCGCCCTTACAAATAAGTATGGACACATTAGACATACTTGAAAGGTTTTGCTGCATGGCGGCACCAGCACAAAATCCCCAATGGGACTCTGATACCTTAATTACTGGTTTATGCACATATTACGCTTAGTGTGCGGATACGCATATCGAATAGCATTTTTGATTTGCTTTTCTCACAATCCAATTTTTTATGCATTGGGCTGATTTGACCTAATCTTAGTAAGTTGATATTCTTTTTGACTTTAGATGTTACCGCATTTGCAAAGCAATCAAGGTATGTGCAGACATTATATTACGTTCCAAACACCAATTTGCAACTTTCCTTTTGGCTTCAATATTAATACTTTGACCCATGATTACAGCCGAACTACTATCTGGCAACCTTCTGGCCTTCCATAATTGGATATTTTGAACCATCAAGTCAAGGTAAAAATCCTACCTTATGTTCTCACCTTGCACATTTTTTGGCAGTATTGTCCACAATCGCACTGGTTTAGCTACACTGACACCAATGTTGTTTTTTGTCTTTTTCTCTTTCTTCACCCTCACCCTGTTACCCTCATTTTGTTGGTTTCTAATTATCCCCTTTTATTTTTATGTTTGTTCTTGCAAAAATGTGTATTACTATTCACATACGAAATGTGGTCTTTATATAATTCTTTATGTATTATACTTTGCCTTGTCTTGGCATTCCGTCACCTGTGTTGATCTTCCATGTTACCTTGATCTCATTTTTTGTTTAACCAAAATTCAATGTGAAAAATTGTACATTTGATAAGTTGATGTGTCATAACAGCCTCAGATGAAGTGCTAGCTAAACCTCGAAACATGTGTCAGGCTGTCTTATCACCCAAAATAAATTCCAGACTACAATCTCAACTAGCACTTTTTTTGGCGCGGTGTGACTGGGACTCTTTGGTTTAACTGTGTCCCTAAAGTGGTAGTATATTGGCAGTATACCCACACCCCCCAGACACCCGCAGCCCTGTGCCATTCTAACACTTGTTTTGTATAAGCGCTGTGGATAATAGACTTACTCTGCCAACAGTTGTCTCCTAGTTTTTGGAAGGGTTGAAGTGGCCAACACCTACCAGAAAAATGCTTCCTATACTTGCAAAATGGAATACAATTTTACATATTTTGCAGAAAAAGCTGATTGCCAGCATCAGTAAGATGGACTCCATCACTGCGGAAAATGTTTGTGCTACGAAATGTAATATTTTCATTGTGAAAGGAGGACATGCCAACATTTCTCAAAAAGGCGCAAACAGCCTTGTTGACATTGCGCCTCGCTTTCTCCATTTGCGGACCAAATGAAGAAGAACGCAGCCACGTCTGTCTCTGGGCAATGCGAGAAAAAATTACCCGGGAGTTTGGAAACATGTCAATAACTTGCCCAAGTCCCTCCTTCATCGCAAACTGCAGAGAAATTCCAGAAACATGTCATAACTGTTCCCTCCACAATGAAAAATAATAATGTCTGGATGATCGAGCATCACCAAAGTGGCACAAAGAGGAACCAAATTCAGCCACTTCATTTCACGCACTCCATACCAGTGGACATTCACATGATGGAATCCAAGATGTGCAGCCACACCATAGTGTTCTGCATGCACCTCCAACCAATGTATCCAGGAGTCCCTCAAAATCCATACACTCTGCCTCCTGAACGACACAGCCATAACCATAGCCATCTGCACTCCTCTCTGAAAACAGACCTTCTGCCACAGTCTCTCCTTAAACACTACACCCAGGAAACTTTATTGGCCAATCCCCTGGTCTCCACAGTCACATTTCCATGCCTGCCATCCTCAAAAGCCCCGGATGTGGCACGTGTGATCCTCAAACTACCGTGGACATATAGTGCTTTGCGCAGGGGTGGGGGAACACATTTCAACCAGGGTAGGGTATTTCCTCTTTAGGGGTAGATCCTTTTTTTCTTTTTAGGTGCTAATGAAGAAACACCTTTTATTTTCTAGTTCTTTTCAGGTTTTGTTCTCTTCTTTTCTTCCTTATTGCCTTACATCAACTTCTACGAAGCATCCCTTAGATTTCCAAAAAACGAGCATTTCCAAAAAAGGACAACAAAACGCCATCTCCAGTAAAGTAGTACGCACTAAGAGACTCAATGTTCTCATTGGAGAAAACAAACATCTCAGCACTTCCCAAAATCACATCCATGCCGCTATTAACAAGGCACCATGCAACATTTTGCTGGGGATTGAAGACACTGGGATCGTTCCATAGTGCTCTTGGTATTATTTGAGAAAATACCACCTTTGCATTAGGGAAAAGCACCATTAGCTCTTCCACAAACAACTTCAATACAGGAACCAAACTTGGTGCACTGATGTTGCCCAAATGCTCTCCTCCACAGTGCATCACCAAAACATCAGGATGACCAAAAGTAGCCATGTTTCTACAAACAGCAAGCAGTGCCTACAAATTGCGGCCAGGCACACTGCACCATAAAGCCTCCACGCCTGGAAAACTAATATCTGCAGAAAACCCTCTTGCCTTTGCCTAGCTCTCCAGATCACATACAAAGGAATCTCCTACTATCCATACAGTAACTCCAACAATTTTCACTACACAACCAACACAGCAATGAAACAAAGTATTGCCATCCTTTATTTTTTTAATTTTTTTATTAACTTAGCTGAAAAATCAACTTTACAATTTATAAACTTTAAAATACAAAATGTATACAAAACAATCTTGTGATTTTAAAAGTTAAAATCCATGAAGTTCTCAAATTTAAAATAAGTCATTAAATGGAATTATACGTAAACACTCAACGTGCATTAATTATTCTTTTGGTCACTCATGACTGTTATGACTCATTAGCATAATTTCAATGCATATAAAAAATTAAGAGAAGCAATTCGATATACGGCCAAATGGCCCGTGAATAGTATTTGCTACAATTGATCAGAGGTGGCTGTTCGATACTCCCATAACATTTTTTAAAGTGCAGTGTGCGTAATCCATGTAGCCTAATACAATCAATCAATAAATGATGTAACGTTTCATTGTTCTCAGTATCCAGGCAAAATCGACAGACATTTTCACAATTAGAGATCTGCCCACGTCTATTTAAAATGTCTCTTGTGGGCCAAAGATTAAATCTTAGTCATAGAAAATCCTGTGTATGTGAAACAGAAGGTTATTGGAGCAAATATAGTTCAACAGTGCTGTATTTTTTGTCCCAAAATGGATTGTTTTTAAAATCATTATAATTTTGGCATTTTTCTCTAGTCCGAAACCAATCATATTATAACAGCTTAGTTTTCGCTTTGTTCGGATTCTCAAACAGAGTTTGGAGCAATATTTCCGTTTGGGCTAGAGTCTGAATAACTACGTAAATCCATTTCTTGACAAACCTGTGACTTGTCGTAAACATGTATTTTGACAAAATGCTTATCAACATGTTTGAATCAGGTGTCAGAAGATGTTTCCTAAATAAGGAGATTACCAACCAGAGGTATCTAAAGTACAGTGAAGTCAAACCCAGTTCATAGCGGATCCACACAACTGGGACGCAGTTTGGTAAAGCTAACAGGCGCCGCCAGTATTGACCTTCAAACTTCTACAATCTCATTTCAGTAAATATGGGCTTTGTTTCGGCCCCATATAGTAATATCGGTGTAACCTTCTGTTTATAGAATGTTATGACAGGGGTAAGCGAAAAACTTTCCATATTTTATTTGAATAGAGATCGATTGAGATATGCCTATGGTTAATTTACTCTCAAGATTCATGTAGTAGGGATTGTCATTCTTAGCATTACTAAGTACTACTCCCAAGTATGTGTACTGTTGTACTATATCCAAAACTGTACTCTGTAGCAACCATTTCCTATTTCTTACAGATCGCTTGCCATTATTGCATATCAAAATATTTGTTTTGTTCAAATTAATTGTCAGCAAGTTTTGATCAACGTACAACACCAAAGCATCTGAAAGCCGTTGAAGACCCTGAGGTGTCTTCGACATCAAGACAAGGTCATCCGCATAAAATAAAGCAGGTATTTGTTGATCATTCATTTTAGGGGCGTCAGTGTCAACCTCCGTAAAGCCATCACTCATATCTGAAATAAAGAAATTAAAGAGGGACGAGGCAAGAATACATCCCTGCCTCAGCCCTCAATAAGTCCCAATAAATGGGGTCATGTCAGCCTTCATAGAAGTTCTTACTTGGATCTTAGTATTGGTATGAAGGGCCTGAATTAGTGCAGTAAGGCTCAAGGGGAAATCCGCTCTTCTCAGTTTATCGAATAAGAGCTCTCTCAAGACTGAGTCGAATGAGGCCTAGAAATCTACAAAGGCCATGGAGAGCAGTTGTCGAATGGTAGAGAGAGGCTGTTGGATGGCTGTGATGGTTAATAAATTGATTGATGTGCCCAAGCCTGCCACAAAGACAGTATGAAAGCAATTTCGTTGTTGGTTTTTAATTGCCCACTGATTGAAGTCTCTAAGAATAAATCTAGAGAAGATTTTACCAGGGGCATCAAGAAGGGCGATTGGTCGGTAATTAGCAGGACTCGACCAATCGCCCTTCTTGAAGATGGGAACCATTATTGAATGACGACACGAATCTGGGATCTTTCTAGTGGTAATGACATGTTGGAATATGTTACAAAGAATCATTGCCCACGCCTGAGGATGTTGTTTAAACATTCTATTGTGCATGCCATCCGGGCCAGGGGCTCTCGAATTATTGATTTAGTTATATAATGCAGAATATCCTCCTCCATCTTTAACTGATACAAGGGAATATAAACTGATGTGCCGCTACTCTCAGTGACAACAGGACAAGCATAAAGATGGGTTTAATATTGAATTCACTGTTCATCTGTAACTCCATTAATTTGTACAGTCAGTTGTGTATTATGGTTGGCTGGGTTTAGAAATCTCCATATTTGCGCTGAATTTTTGTTGTAGATGGCTTTTAGCATTGATTCTCCATCTATCTGATAAAGTTGTTTTTTTTTTGGATCAACGCCAATTATTATATTTGCACTTTAAGGATCTTAATAAAGCAGCTGTTTTATGAACTGGTCAAAGCAGCACTAGCCTTTTCTGCATTCTCAATTCTCTTTTTCGTTCTTGTACCTCTACATCAAATACATGTTTTTTCTTGTAAATATTCCCTGCATTCGACGATGAGTGAATTTTGAATATCTGCAGTGCATTGATGTACTTGTCATTAGTTGAATTAGAATCGACAGAGGTTTTTGTTTGGTTTTCAATAATATTTTCATTAAGAAGATTCAGAGATTTATCATTCCAGAAAAAAACGAGTTCTGGCATTGTTAACTTGTAGCCATTCGGTATAACGCTTTTGCCTGGACTGTGAGACTAGCATTTGCAGATGCCATTTAAGTGTGAGCATCTCGTGGTCACTGTTGTTCTGTTTGATCACTTCAAATTTCTTAATTTTAGAATCAACATAAATGCAGTCTATGATAGATTTGCTTTTGCCTCGGCACGAGGAAGCAGCAGTGGGTACATCACCTTCAATACAGCCATTTACCATACACAGCTGACGGCTGTCCATAAGGCATGTCCATCTATCATAAGCTGCATTTTTCTTCTTCTTGATATTAGGTAGACATTGTAAATTCAGGTCACCTGTGAAAATAATGTTTGTAATCTCGGCAGCTACACTTATCAAATTGAGAAGTTCTTCAAGCTCATTAAAAAATCTATGGTCAGTTAAAGCAACATGATTTCTGTATAAGTTGATTAAGGCTATCACACCACCAGGATAGTATATTTTAACCATTTGTAAATGTGATTTCGGTGATGCCCAAGATTGTAAATTCAATCCTATGTTGTTTTTGGTAACAACCATGAGTCCGGAAGTTGGACGACCTTATTCTTAACTAAAACTGGAATTAGATGGATGTTATGATTTTCCCAGACTGGTTTCTCCACCAACCAAGTGTCTTGAAGGACTAATATATCATACGAGTCAATTTCACCCACACTCTCGTTACACAAATGAAGATGGCCTCGGGTATTCCAGCTTGCCAACGTGATTATTTTATCGGCATTTCTATCAGCTAGCTACAGCTTGTTGCTTGTGCTCCATTGCTCTGTTTTAGGATTACATGTATTTGTGTGATTTATAGAGAGAGAATGCATCTCTTTATTAAATCTTTGATATTGTGGGCATTCAGTAGAATCATTTTGAAATTCTGTAGTAGAGGAAGGGTTAAATACCGTCGGATCCTGTGCTACCACAAATCCTAACCTAAATAGTTAAATTTTTGCCTGCCAAATAGTGCTCCGAACCACACCCGAGCGTATCCAAAGTCTAACTATCGACAAGTCCTCATTATTAAAAAATTCCGCCTGATCAATATCTGATGAGGCTATATGCTCTAGTTGATGTAGTTCAGCAAATATATCTAGAATACTGGTACGACATAGATAGTAGGAGGAAAAAGGTCATGGGCGACACTTCAGTATCAGTCGATGGTAATGATTTGTGTTTTTCATTTTGGAAGACTTAATAGTTAGATTCAGTATTGATGGAAGCTTCTGAGTCCTGAACTGACAGACATGGGACCCCACATTTAGTAGCATTACAGCTGCTGAATTTCTGGTATGCTTGATATTCTTCTTGAGTGAACCCACCAGCTAAAATCTGTTTTTGACACAACCTTATGATCTTCCACATGATTGTGCTGTGGTATTATTGTTAACAAAAAGTCTTCAATAGACTTTTGTATCTCAGCCCTTATTTGGGGCAGAAGAGTTTCACTCGAGAGTGTTTCCGTGATATGATTATCCTTTTTTCCTTGAGATCAAATGTTTTCATTAGAATTCTTTTCAGCAACTAGCGCATTAACCCTGCTGGTTCTTTGATGATCTTCAATAGTTGTCACCAAATCATCCAAGGGTTGGTAACTAGTAGGCGGTTTCATTTTGGGCCAATTGACCTTGTTTGTACCAAAAGTCATATTTTTATATTTAGTGAGCACTGCTGTGCTAGCAATTCTATTACGTGTTTTTGGCACATTAATTTTTAGTATAAATTGGTTGATGTGTGATGAAGATGAGGGCTTACTTGCTTTTTAATTTTTGGTTTTCTTTTTGATTGGCACTATTGGTTCTTGCATATGCCTAGTTTAACATTCTGCCTTTTGCAAATTAAAAATAGAGTGTGAAATCGGTGGTGGTTGCCTCAGTTTGACAGCCAGTGATGGTATCATGTGAGGGTCAATAAGTTCAAGGGAGCTATCTGTGTTTGATATTTTCTCTATGCCGATGGCTTATTCTGATCGTATTATATGCGGAATGGTTGGGAGTGATAGTCGGCAATTTTCAGATAATTTATCTAGATTCCTCAAGGAATTACGTTTTAGCAAGTGTAACCTAGAATCCTTGTTGTTGTGAGATATCATATCTGATTCTTTCGTCGGCTCGTTTTTCTGTAGCGCATTCATCCACTGCGCGATCTGGTCAATTTGTTGCAATTCCTTTGTAATTTTACAGTCTAATGTATCAAACAACTTGACAAGAGATTGTATGGTCGTATGCATCGCCATTAAGGTTATTTCTGATAGAGGCGACTGTGTATTAGGCAAGTCATGATTAATGTATGGAATTTGTAATTCACTCTGCGGGAGACTGCTCTTACGAGGAGTGGGACGAATAAATGACAAATCTAAGGAATCTCGTTTTGAGATTTCAAATATATCTGGAGATTGAGATAAAGAACAAGGATTATGAGGTAGCCAAACGTCTTTAAGTGAGGGAGAGGAAATCAAGTCATTATTCACATTGGGCGCTCCAACCTGTGAAGGAAGAGATGTTTTATCAACTGCTGGAAAACCAGCATTAGGCACCACAGTACTGTCAGGAATATCAAGAATACCAACCTCCCTCCCTAAAAATAAGTTTGGTGAAAGAAAGTAATTGATTGCCGGTGGTATATAACAAGGTACTTGCTTCGGTTGATTTAGATCTTAGGCAAGTACTGTTACTGCAGCATCTTTCTCACTTTAGCACTGAATATGATATGGCATCAGGACACTCAGTTGGAGCCTGTACATCATTCAATTTAGTTGAGAAAAATTCAGGACTAATAGTTTCAAAAGGAGTAATAAAGCAATCAGTTTCAGACAAAGTAGAAACAATCGCGGCACGCACTTTGCAAAAGTCACGAATATCAACATTCGCAGGCTTGGTTGTTAAAGCTTCTGGAGCCTTTTTTGCTTTTCTGGCCGAAAGTATCATAGTAGCCGGCTTCAGAGGACAACCCTTAGAAATAGAAGACGCTCTGTGCGTAGTGACGTGTTTAGTTGCAGGGAATGTAAATGAGACTGCATCAACTTCACAATAGAAGGTACAATCAGAAAAAATTATATGAGTAGTAAATATATTTACCAATTGTAGATGTTAACGGGAACAATATTCACAAAATGAAGCACAATGATTGTTAATACTACCCGCTGCTCGCGTTACAGAGAAGTAGCAAAGCAGTCCTCCTCACACACTTCCGAATGCACTTCCCGAATGTGCGCACGCGGATGTGCGTTCATTCACAGGATATAGGAAGTGAGGCGAGAGAGGGAGGAGCAGACTAGGCCGGAGTTTATTGCTACACTGTAGCTAGTTAACAATGCAGGTAATCCACGTAACCAAGCCAGTAATCTGTAAAAAAAGAGATGAACAATGTCAACTTTTAAGTCCAGTCGATCTTACCCGTTGCCCATGCAACTTAGGCAGCTCGTTCCAGCATACCGTGGAGCGGCACAGTTCACAAACAGGGAGAGAAGCAGCAAAGCAGTCCTCCTCACACACTTCCGAACGCACTTCCCGAATGCGTGCACGCGGATGCGTGTGCCTTCACAGGATATAGGAAGTGAGGCAAGAAAAGGAGGAGCAGACTAGGGCGGAGTTCATCGCTACACTGTAGCTAGTTAACAATGCAGGTAATCCACTTAACCAAGCCAGTAATCAGGGAGCGGCACAGTTCACAAACAGGGAGAGAAGCAGCAAAGCAGTCCAAAGGCATAAAATAAGCAGTGTCGCATAGCAATTTGCTAGGCAATTCTGTAGGTTTGCTAGTCAAATGAACACTTGTGGAGCAAAGTTAGCTATTTAAGTTGCCCTCTTCAATGAAAACAAAGCTCGTCCCTGCATTCCTCTCTTGCAGTCAGTGCTCTCTTCACCCTCTTTTCTCTGTTCACTTCAGTGCTAATGGAGGGAACGTGCAGCAGTAATCCTCTCCTCCACTCAAGTGCCAAAGGCATGTGTAGGCGTGCTAGGCAACAATTTATTTTTCAAATAATTGCAAACCAGAAGTAATAAGGATGATACTTTTATTAAGCTTCTTATATCCTGTCTGGCATAGGCAAGTATATGTCAACCCTAGATCTTTTAAAAAGACAGTCATGCAATTCCGTTCCTAAAATGTAACTTGTTAAATAATACATTATTACAGTATTGATACTCCATGCTTTACAGTAAAGTTTAGGTTAGTGTATCTGAATTTCATAGTATCAACTATATTTCATTTTGTTGGGGAAGATGCATCATGTTGACTAGTGAACTTTTGAAAATGTACCTTATCACATGATCACATGCTTTTGATGGCAAACCCAGTTCTGTAACCTGCAGGTTGCATACATCTTGCAACTGGTGTTCAACCCATACTTCTTGAATATTATATTACCATCCTGTTGCTTTATAGCAGGTACCCTGAAAGTGAGACAACCACAAACTACAATATTCCACCTAGTTTGAACAGTTCTATGTCTGCTACGCAATCCACTCTGCTTAGTCTCTTTCTTTCCTCTTTCATAATAAATACACAAAGCAAACTAAATGATTACGCAAAGTAGTGATCAATAGTTCCATCCAATCTGTACATCCACAGATCTACTACAATACCAAACACTGTAGTTAGCCTCTAGAGCTTGCTTTGCTTCATGATTGTATTATATATTACCACCTGCTGGAGACAGCTAGCCAAACTGTTTTCAGAGCCTTTTTATCATATCTATTTGTGTCTATTCATGTAGGTAACCTTTTACATTTTACAGACACTCCGCTATGATTAGCAAAGTCGAGTAGCCATTCAAACAGTCGAGTAGACTTTATGAAGGGCGAGTAGCATTCATAAGAGAGGTTTTAAACTTTTATTTAACATCTACTTTGTTTGCAGTAAATGTCAAATAAAAGTTTCACTGTGCATGACTGGCCTCTGGGTTGCAGCAGTGTGCCAAACATAAAGTGGGTTTGTAGTGACATGCACCATTTTACAGAAATCACATTTTAAATTGGGTGTCCTCCGTTGCTATGGGTCGAATGTATTTCTCTTAGATTGAATAGGTAAACTAAGTTACCAGACCTGCATGTCTAGCTGAAGTTTAAAGAATTAGCCGGGTTTGACTCCTTTCACAAATGTCTTATTTCAGCGGTACGCAAAACGGCTGTATTGTTGCTAATTTTATGTCTTGTGTACAAATAACCTCTGGTGACATAACAATATTAGTAGAACATTGCTAATCAAATGAGCCGGTTTGCTAATGTTAGGGAGAATTCTCTTTTTAGGCTGAATTTCCTAACCTAGTGAGTCCCCCAGCAGCTTTGCTGGATTTCTGGAGTTTGTTTTTTTCATCCTGCCAAGAGTGAGACTCTTTCCCTCCCACTCTTGGACATGAATGTGGTCGATTCCTTTGAATGACAATGTGTTCTATGGGCTATGGGGTCTTTTACTCCGTAGGGCCTCATATGTTTGGCTATGTGTGTTACACCGCACCCTCCGTGCCGTAACACTGGGGTGTCCTAGAGGATCCCCACCATAGACTCCATACCCTGGGACTGACTACTGTCTCCCAGGGCATGTAAAGTCACCATTGGCTTTACTAGACCTAAATTTACTAACAGAACTAGTACAAACCATCCTATTGTGGACGTACGGGTACGGGTAATTCGATTACCCCTGGGTCTGTTGTTCGAGGGGGCACTGTCCGGTCCCCCTCGTCGAGTTTTGGCTGGTAGCAGTGGATACTACTTTTTATATTCGACCGCAAATATATTCCTATGGGATTCTTCCCATTGTTGGAGGCTAATACTTTTTCACGTTAGTCTCTAACATACCGCCGGTTTATTTGTCTTAAATAAATCCACCGGTTGGTATTTTCTGCCAGAACTCGGTTTTTAAAATAGCGTATGTGTTTGCCTCTGTAACTCCGAACCAAAGGTTGAGCCCTTTGTTCCACTTTTGTCGGGCTTCTGCACAGAAGCCCTCCAGAGTGGTGCCATTCTGTCTGGGTACCACAGGCGGTGTGGGAGGGGGTTTAGGCACCCTGGACTGAGTTGCCGTGCCAACTCAATTCGCACTCTGTTGTGATTGGCCCGAGTGGTGAGCCAACCCGCTCACCACTTAGCATGTTTCATTGACAGCTAGGCTGAATGAATGTCGGTTTTCTGCATAAAAGCAGGGCTTTTGGGACTGGAACTTCAGAAGTCGCCACAGGACCTAAGAATCCGACGAGGGTAAAGCTGAGCCGACCTGCAACGATGACACCTGCGGTGGAGCCCTGCTGAACCGTCTCACCACTCCCCGATGACAGAGGAGATCTCCCTGCTGGAGAGTCTTCTTCCCCTGACTGGTGGGAACAACCAGTCCCTTGCTTTTTCTTCGCTTCCAGGACGTCTAGTGGTCGAATTGCCCGCGCTGAGCACCCCGGCAACCGGATAGCCACTAACCACTGTACCGCGACCAAAAGGTGGTGCCTTGTGACGGAGCACTCCGCGGCCGGTCTCTTCCCTGGTGGTGCAACGATCTTCAACTTTTCCTCGACAACAGGATCCTCTCATCTTCTGGCAAAGCCCTGACTTGCATCCACCACCAGGAACAACTGCCCCCGCCGGAGCTGGCTCTTCACTTGCAAGGTACTGTGTCCGTCTGGCTTCCCTTGAAACGGTTAGCGTGAGGTGTCTTAAATCCTTACCTTTCCATATGGTCTCCTCCAGACCTTCTCAACTTTTTGTTCTGAAACTGGTCCAACCTTTCTGTGACATTTTGCTACAAAGACTTGAAGTGCATTTCCACTGTGATACTTTTGGGACATACAGCCTTGCCTCTCTCTGAGTGGGCCTGGCCTCTGAACTTTGTGATTTACAGTAGACCTTGCCTTGCTCGCCTTGCATTTGTTTCGTAAAAGTGTTGGTACTGAGTTGGTTTCATACCCTGCCTTTTTCTCTCCCTTTCCAACGAATACTAGAGTGCCATCTAGGTTAAAGCATTCACCTCTGTCTGCAAATAAGTGGTGCTGTTGATCCTAGACTTGTCGAAATATTGTTATGGGATTGATATATACTTATAGTAACTGTGATTGAAGTTGTTTGCCATATTAGTGCCAGTGTGTTTTCCTTAGATGTGTTTTAAAAAAAATAATTATATATCTTTACATCCAAGCTCTGATCAGTGT
The DNA here is from genome assembly GCF_040938575.1 of Ambystoma mexicanum. Lineage (NCBI taxonomy): Eukaryota > Metazoa > Chordata > Amphibia > Caudata > Ambystomatidae > Ambystoma > Ambystoma mexicanum. The sequence continues at coordinate 1,512,596,920 of NC_090929.1, read as the reverse complement.
CTGCTTGTTCTACTGTGTAAATTGCCCTATCTTGTATACTCCAAATACGGCCTAACTCATCTTGAGAGAAGTCTGACTGCTCAGACACAGCTACCAGGTAAATCTGGGTGGTACAGACTGCTACCAATTGGGTTTACTGCTAACTCCTGTAGACTTAAACTTTTTGCAGAGGTCCTAGAGGGAACTGCACAGGTTTCTGCCTAACAGCTAATCAAAAACATTTTAATTAGCAAACTCTGCTAATCAATTTTTGAAAACTAACTTATGCCTTCATTCCTCCTCAAACACTTCCGAGCGCACTTCCCGAATGCATGCCATCCTTTCCTGTAAAGCACACCCTGAACACCTGATTGGATAATCCCCATCGTACACTCCCATTTCCATGCCAAACATGCTAACAAGCATGTGCGATCTGCGGACTACCGCGTTGTCCGCGGATCTCGCAAGACAGGGGCAGCCCTTCTTCCCTTTCCACTTACACTTTACTCCACTATCTCATTGGCTACTGGTAAGCAGTCACACATCCGTCCACCATTCACATCGAAGACCTCTACATCTAACTATCATCTCTGGTCAACACTCCAGATTTACCGTTAAACACTCAGAGTACAGGTCTCCTGTAAATGCAAAGCACCTCCAGCAAAAAGAACTGTAAAGCTATCCAAGAATTCTTCTCCCAGATTCATCCAAATCTCCATCCATCAACACAAACTACAGGTATGAATATTTTTTGTACAGTACATTTGCAACTTTTTTATGAGTTCCTGTGAACAGGGTACCTGCCACTTATCTGCCATAACATACTCAAAAAGCATACTGTCATTTGTCCCATGACCTATCATCAAGTGGCACTTACAATGATATATGCTTTGAAAGTTTTCATGTACCCATTTCACCCATTCTAATGTTCAAACTGTTATTCTCTTCTTTCCTTCTGTCATTTGTACAACCTCTTCCCCCACTAACACACCTCCTATAAAATTCCTAAAATGCACACAGAAAGGAAAACTCTTACCAAAGCATACCAAGTACAAACATTGCATGCATATCAACAGGGTGCCTGCCACTTGCCTTGCACAGTTCACAGAATGCACAATTACTGAAAAAGAAAAACAATGTATGTGTGCATTGAGAACAGTACCATTTATAAATGTGGATAAATAAATCAAACAACTGAAATGATTTCTCCGCATGTAGCAAGGATATTTCTGCAAAAAAGTTAATGGAATTGCACACACGAGAACATTCTCCTTTCCAATCTGTACATCTTCCGGAACCTTTTTCTCGCCCTTCTACAATTTGCACTAATCTATTTCCAAACTAAATAGTCCTACAGCAACACACACACTTGATAAAGTACACCTCATACGGCACACTAATAAACCACTGACCCCTTACCAAAAATGCTGATGCTCCCAAGTGCCCATTTATATACAAAGTTATCCATTCATATACAAAGCTATCCAATTTCACACACACACAAACCCCTTCAATTTTAAATAATGTATTCTCCAAATGCAATCACTATGCATCTCAAGTGGAAAATACAACCTAGAAGAAACCTACTCTCAACATCCAACAAAGTAAGTGCAATACTATTGTAGTGTTCTGCCTCTTACTCAGACAGTACAGTGTTCTTGTATTGTAGGATACACAATCCCATAAGCCCAACAGTATTTGCTTCATTCTTACTCATTGCACCTGTAGAGGAGGTCCCAAATGCAGCCCGCACTCCAACTGTCCATTATGAAGAACCAGGAACGTTCACGCCGAGATATGTGACGTATGATCGGCAAATAAACCAACAGAGAGCCACAGTGGGGCTCTGTCCAGTACCTATCAGAAGAACGATGCTTATCGAAGTACCGGTACCGAGGAAACCATGGACAGTAAGTTACCCATTGCGAAAGCCTTATCTACAAATGAGACGAACCGAAGATCATTTAAATACAGTCCCTGAAGAAACCACAAAGGTCCGACGAATGGTGACGTCACGAGAACCCGGACTGACTCACCTATAGAAGAAATGATGACCAGAAAATGACATAAAGAGACGAAACGCCATACATAAGGATATCGTGAAAAGAGTGTGAAGCCAATGTCAAATGAAAGAAGCTTAAGCTGCAAGCATGGCAACGATATTTGACCAGTTTACACATGTACATATGCTTGGAACTGCAAGAAAGCTAAGAGAATCGTGCGGCTTGCTTTGCTTAGTAGAGGGATCGTGCGGCAAGCGCCATGTACATATCTGCCTCAAATAAAAGCACTTTATATGAAGTATACTTACACTTTGCACAAAAAGCAGAATCAACAAAAATTACTAAGGCCATTCGAGAAAGGTTTCACATTCAACGACATCAGCAGCTGAGCGGCAGAAACGAAACTCAGTAGAGGCAACTCGTGCCTAGGGAACCAAGGTTGTATCCATCAAAATGAACGAGCAGTAGTTACAATTAACTGAAGCAAGGACCAGAATATACTGCTTTCAAGGGGCAAGAGAAGAAGGCGAAGGCAGGTGGTGGGTGAACATAAAATCAAATACACAAATTGTTGAGGAAAAGGCAAATCCACAGTGTCTGAATCACATGACCAGCTGAACGGACAGAGCAAGACCCCCACACCTACGCATGGGAGAAGATATTGAGGCAGAAGATGCAGTCTTGAGGCCAACCACAGCAAAATAATTGACAGCGAAATAATTGACACATAGCCACTAAGGTGATGATTGATTCGAGGAAGGCCGGGTGAGTTGAGGGGCATCCTGCACCTGGCCGACCATTCTGTGTGCTGCTAAGCAAAGTGAAAAAGTATGCATGGTGTTGGTGCCAACCCAATCGCAGTGGACCAAGTCATCTAGGGTCCTATATTTAGTAGAACCAATAGGACGTCGTACATTTAGTGACGTCTGCAGTAGTCATTTTTGAAGGAAGGGCTTAGATGCCCACCTGACAGTGTTTTCCCAATCCCCTCACTCATTACCAATACAGATATAGTACCTATAGTAAAGTTACCTTTTCCTAACCAATAGAATTGCATTGCAACTTTTGAGTGTTACACATCAATGATGACGAATTTTCAGTATAAATGCTATAATTTTTATGAAGTTCGTTGGAGTTGAAGCGAGAAGGAAGATCGCACCATTGCTGATATTCATAACTCCCTGTTTTTTGTACTTGTCATTAAACGGACTCCCTTTGCAAAACCGTTGAGTTGTCCTTATTGATTGGTGTTGAAGTAATAAGTCTGCACCCCCATGCATTTCACGGCTGCCGCTATCTTGTCTTAAAGTGCTTCTGAGCAAACGCTGACTCTATGGACCTGTTGGAGGTCTCGGAGCACACTTGGTAGCAGAGATTGGTGGTTATCGATTATCAATTAGAATAAGACACCCATTGACCATCGACATAAAGTAACTCTGGGTCCTCAGCGATATCACAAGTCCTTTGCCATTTGGCTGAGTAGACCGTGAAGCTCGCTGTAGACAGTGGTAGAATAAAAAATAAAAATCTGCAGAACGAAGTCTTAAGGGACCCGTGTTACCCACATAACCCCTTCCCACTCCTGCGAGTAGCTGAGCGGGAGAAAAGCCGGAGAAGGTGGTGACGAAGGGAGTGATCCCGAGGATCCAGACAGGAAACATTCGAATGGTGAGTGAAAAAGACTAATGCTTTGGCAAAAGTGCATGCCTTGGAACAAGTGAGGGAACAGGTAACGGAGGGAGGCGGGAAAACCAAAATATAGTCATTAAGTAGACAGAGGGAAGATACCGGGGAGGACACCTGAGAAGAGAGGTTACCGGGGAGGACACCCGAGAAGAGAGAGGATTTGCCTTATTCCTACGCTTTTTATACAAGCGCTAGAAGAAACTTGTATCCAGAGTCCCAAATAAAGGGGAACGAATAGGCCACCACTGCAATTAAAGACGCTGTGAAAGGGATACGTTTAAACTCCATGTCGGGGTAATTTTAGAGGCAGAGATACATGTGACTAGCTGGAGTTCGTATATATTGGCAGGTTGTAGAAGGTAACCTGATGTTTATTGAGTAAAATAGAAGATACACATTTTTGTGGAAAAAACGGGATTGGAGCTTGCAGTGATTGGTGCTCGCTCATATTGTTGGAATTGTTTAAACCACGTAAAGCATTGACCAGTTATACACATAAGGGAAAAGGAACATATTTAAGCATGGAAGACATAACTCCATTAGCACACATGTGCAAACAGTTGCCGAAACATGCACCTAAGCTGAAAAAATACAGTGCAGATTGGGTTAAAGGGACTGCCCACAAAATGTTTATGCCTTGGCCACAGGGCGGGTCATAATCTAAAGCAGTTTTGCAACATATGACAACATATTTGCACGCCACATACATGGGGAAAAAAGTTAGACAAACGCCTAGCTGGTCTAGAAATGTGGAAAACGTATCAACAAGACAAGGAAGAGGAACCACCATCAGACTGGATACTTAATGTATGCACAGAGGGGGGTGAGACGCACACAGCGCCACCCGCCCCGTCTGAAACGGAAATTGAAACCAACAAGGAAGAAGGGTTATACCCGCTCAGGGAACTTAAAGCAGCTACGGGGTACAGCAACCCAGCGTATGAGTCACCTACGCAAAGTAGTGATGAAAATCAAGATAAGGATAGAGATAATATCGCCTCCAAAGTCCCAAGTGACAAGGAGCGACACGATGACGAGAGAAGAGACCAGACACAGGCAAGTACATCTCTCGACAAGGAGAGAGAAGGAAAAAGATGGAAAGGAAGCAAGGATAGAACTGATGAGATAGAAATCGCACAGGGCGAATGGATAGGAGGGCAGATTTTTTTTAAACCTGACGGCAAGGGCATTGATGACGTGAAACAAAAGGAGAAGTTAGACGATGTACAGAGGAAAGAGAGGGAAAAAGAAAAAGGATTGAGAGACAAAAGAATAAAGAAAAGAGATAGACAGAGACGAGAACAGTTACATTGAGAAGAGCAAGAAAGGCAACGCGATCACAAGCAGAAAGCTGCCACTGAACAAGACAGAGAGGAGCAGCGAAGGTTAGAGGAAGAACAAAGGATTAGAGAGAAAAGAATAAAGAGAAGAAGGGATGAGGAGATCTGAAGGGCAACCGAACATAGGGATGAAAAGAAAAAGGAGGAAGATAGAGTCAGAGAGGAAGTGAGGAAGCGCAAAGAGTTCAATGGCGATGTAGAACGTAAGCGAAGACAGAGAGCACACAATCTTGAATATCTGGAAAGAGAGGTTAAAAAACCTGAGCCAGTAGTAGATTGGGAAGATATAGAAGAATTCTTTCCTGAGTACGATTTAGTACCGGGTATGTCTAGGGCGAATATTGAGGATGACTTCGACACCAGAAGCATCGGAGAAAGCATCGATAGAATATATGACGAAATGGGGCTAGTACAAGTACCCCAAGGGGAGGGGGAAAACGAGCGCTTGAAAGACGAGCACTCAGCTTTATGACACTGAGGATATCTCCCGAAGTAGTGGGAATAGAGAACTGTCCCTAGATAGACTGGAAATAAGCAAGAACAAAGAAGACGCAAGAAGTTGTACAAGTTGGGGGCAGACAATGTCTGACACCGAAAGAGAGGAGCGTGAAGAAACAGAGAAGGAGAGAAGACACAAAATGAGAATCTGAGGAGGGAAAGGGATAAGATGGTCAGACTCTAGGGGATCTACACCGAGGGCATCAGAATTTTCCACAAAGTCAGATCGGCACAAAGCAGTATCTCATGGTCAGAGAGGGATGTCGCCACCACCTTACATGAGCCGACTAAGGTCATTGCCTGGTAGACGGCAATGCGGGAATATTATGCTTGCAATAGACAGAAGATCAATGAGAGAGGAGGGAGAGGACTGCACGTCCCAATGTTCGTTGCTCGAGAAAGAAGGGGCGAGACCACAGTATATTCCATGGCCACACACAGATCGATAAAACTTGAAAAACAAGCTTCCAATGTTGAAATCGGGAGCCGGAAAATTGATACACGAGCTAGAAAAAATGATGAGAGGGAACACGTTAGCTATCGGGGATATCAAGGGTCTCTTAATCGCCATACTTGGTGATAGAGCAGATGATGAGTGGACACGGGCAGGTTACCCTGGTGTGACCACAGTTAATACCGCGCACGACAGAGCTCCATTTAACAATTGCAGAGCCGCGGTATGGAAAGCACTATGAGTGCTATACCCAGATGCTTCCGATATGGGAGCTATCATGACACGTAAAATGAAGGCGTCGGAAGACCTGTTAATTTACATACAGAATTTTCAAGACGCCTGGGTGCTCGAGACTCGGGAATCTTGGGGGAAATCTATACCTGTGTCATACTATATATTGTGCCAAGGGCTGCCAGAACCAGTGCAGAAACAGCTTAAGAAATTGGTGGGAATCGAGGTCAAGCCATGGTCAGAAATACAGTTTACCATTGCACACTATTGCAGACTGCTGCAAGAAAAGAATCGCAAAAAGGAAGCTGCACGAAAGGGTGAAGAGGCAAAATGAGTGCAGAAGAAATTGTCAAAATATGCTCTCGAAGGAGCCATGATAACTAACACAGCTGAGTCAAGCATGCCACAAGTTAATAATCCACAGCAGAATAATCAGGGCAATACTGGGTTTTACCCCAGGGGAAGAGGATTTCGAGGGAGAGGATGGCAGAGCAGTCAAGGATGTTTCCAGAATAATCAAAGGGGTTTTCAAAATATGCAAAATGGCAATCAAGATATGTCAAATGGGCAAGTGATAAGACCACCGCCAGTATGTTGGTTGTGTGGGATAACAGGGCATTTAGCGCGCACATGCAGAAATCGATGCATGATGCAAAACGACCAAGGAATAGGAGAAGGCATGGTGAATCCACCTGCGTTTGTACAGCAGTGAGTTGCACAGAATCACACGGTGCAACAGCAAACATCAGGAGCACAGCAAAGCCCACAACCTCAAAATGTAGTGAGTTTTCCACAAGGACAGTCCCAACAGTCACCGATGCAACTGTCAGAGACAATGAGTACAGGACAGGCTGCGAACCCTGGTATGAGGAGTAACACCAGCGATGGGGGAAGTCCATTCGCCCAAGGCGGGAAAAAATTATATATGGACTAGGACAGCTCACTGGGAACCCTGATGTGTTCTATCCTATCAGTGACACCAGACCCTCACCGGAAACCAAGGGTGGATGTCATTATAGGGGATAAAGAATATTCCTTCTTAGTTGACACATTTGTGTATACGTGAAGGCAAGTTTTCCTTGCCCGGCGATGCTATAAATACTCAGAGGTTCACAGGAGCTACAAGTCGTGTTCCCTTTACAAACGCACTTCTAGTCTCTGTAGGAGAATGTGAGATGAATGTGCCTCTATTATATAGTCACAACAAACCCCAGTAAACATTTTGGGTCGAGATCTAATGACAAGGAGGGCATAGCATGTTCAACTCCAGGAATGCACTATTCAAAAATATGCAAAATCATTGGAGCATACGCAGGACACACAGTCATGAGGGCTGTACCATTAGAGCCCGAAATATTTGCGTATGGAATACGTGTGCCAATGGCAGGGTTGCCAGGTCTTACAGACAAAATCATGAGGGCTCCAGATGAATTTCTATTCAGGCCAAGAATACCTATGCACGAGGAAAGCATTTCCCTTGGTGATACACACAGCTGTAGTACGAGGGAAAATGGCTCTGATTGATGGTTATGACGATGAAGGCCGACAATGGTGCACAGTAATCACCATTGAAGAAGGATACAGATTGACTGACATCACTGATGACAATCTGTTGAGCAAGCATATATGGGAGAGACAGCAGTTGAGGTGAACCTCACTTTTTGGGTGAGAATGATCAAAAGAGAAGTGCCTAAGAGAATGATGTTAGCACGGAACCGTCCCAAATATTTTGATAACGACACGGCTCAGGTGCCTGTCTCAGTATGGACTACAGGCCCCTATGACGTAGGCTTATTGAAAGGAGTCGGAGAGGTGAAAATCAAACTGAAGCCAGGAGCAATTTTACCAAAAGCATGGCAATACCCCATGTCCAGGGAGGCAGATGAAGGGATTTTTAAGACAATTTCGGCTATGATAGAGTAAGGCATCTTAGTGACGTCAGAGTCGTCATGCAATACCGTGGTTTACCCCATCAAAAAATCAAAAGGGAGGTTTTGGAGGCTAATTCAAGATCTAAGGCCGATAAATTATATTGTTAAGGCCGAGTTTCCTTTAGTCCCTAACCCGGCGACAATTCTATGTAATATACACGTTGATTCAAAATATTTCACGGTGATTAACTTGAAAAATGCATTTTTCTCACTCCTGTTGCACCGTGACTCATAAGATCTGACATCATTCACGTTCAGACAGATGCGTCTTAAAAGCACGAGGCTACCCCAAGGGTACTGTGAGTCTCCTTCTATCTTTAACAGAGACCTGCAAATGGACTTAAGCAATATTGCATTAGAAAGTGTTGTCCTGCAATATGTGGATGACATCCTAATTTGCAGCATGACTGAGGAGCAATGCAGACACGATTCTGTTCAGCTATTGACTATACTGGCTGAGAAAGGATATAAGGTTGACAAAGAAAAGCTACAATATTGTCAACAAGAAGTGCTATACCTAGGTCAGCTGATCTCACACGAGGGGAAAAGAGTTACCCCAGAAAGAGCTGAAGCCATACTAAACACAGCCAAGCCACACACGGTAAAGCAAATGCAAAGTTTCTTAGGTCTGTGCAATTATGTCAGGGCATGGGTCTTCGACTACAGCTCCTACATCAAGCCATTGCTTCAGGCCCTAAAGAAGGCACAAGTGACAAAAGAAAAGATTGAATGGTCTGAGACCATGGAGGAAGGATTTACTGAGCTCAAAAGAGCCATTTGCACGGCACCAGTTTTAGGGATCCCCAATTATGCAGAGGAATTTTACCTGTTCTCACACACGAATGGCAGCGTTATGACAGCAGTACTCACACAGAGAACCATGTTGGGGTACAAGCCCCTGGCATATTATAGTGGAAATTTGGACCCAGTGATGAGAGCTATTTCCCGTGCGAACAAAGTTTAGCTGCCGCAGCGTTCGCCATAGAGAAGGCTAGAACCATTGTGATGGGATGCTCAATGACGTTGCATGTCGAGCACGCACTATTTGCATTCTAGAGAAACCAAAAGGCATACTGACATCTCAGAGAGCTTCTGCATATGAAGTGATCATATCAAATCCATCGATTAAAATAGTCTGATGTAAGATAGTGAACCCAGCTATGTTCATTGCAGAGCCAGCCACTAAAGGAGAGCCAATACATGACTGTGCAAATTATGAAGAATTCTATTCCCAGAGTGAAAGAAAATGCATTGGCAGAAGGAGAAAGTGTCTTCACTGACGGTTCTTCGAGAATCGATCAAAGCCATGGGCAAAGATATTCAGAAATCGCTGCAATGAAACACGCCACAAATGGAGAATTTCGAGAGCTCCTTAGTGCACGAATACCATCTCATTATTTAGCACAGGCTGCAGAATGATTGGCGTTGATACTCGGCATTGAAAATCAGGCAGACCAGGAAGAAACTGTGTACAGGGACTCCGCCTATGTGACGTCGACAGTGCACGCAGGCCTAGCGCACTGGAAAAGGAGGGGCTACCTCCGAGCAGACGGCACGCCAGTACAGCACGCAGCCTTATTGGACAGGCTGATCAAGGCACTACAGCTCCCAGTGGGCATAGTGGTCGTGAAATGCACCGCCCACACGAAGGGGACAGATTTTATCTCACAAGGAAATCAAGCAGCAGACACGGAAGCCAAGCGTATGGCATACAAGAATGAGACGATCATGGATATAGAAGTTATTAACACTAATGAGAGAATGAATGTTGCACGACGTACACCAGAAAGCTACAACAATATGGGACAGGCACAGTTGATGGAACTCCAACGGGAGGCACCACAGGAGAAAAAAAAATGTATGGAAGCGGCAAGGGTGTTCTTTAAACCCCTCTAACAGCTTGTGGCGATAATACAGCACTGGTAAACCAGTAATGCCTATAGCCCTGTTAAAATTAGCACTGGAGCAGTTACACTACCCAGCACACATGACAAAAGAGAATCTAGCGGCAATGCTCGCGGAAGGCTGGTTTATATCGAACATAGCGGAGGATGTTGCACTTTTTCTGGTGAACTGTATAATTTGCCAACAGTTCACAGCTGGGCACACGTTGAAGGTAATTAGAGGAGTCATCCCAAGGCCTAACGGACCTTTTCAACACTTGCATGTCGATTATGTTGATATGATTCAAGTATGTAACGGGTGCAGGTATTTAATTGTTGTGGTGTGTCCATTCTCTAGATGGATAGAGGCAGGTCCCTGTACACACCCAGATTCTACCTGTGCGGCCATATTTCTAGTGAGGGAGGTATTTCCCAGGTGGGAGGTATGCGAAGTCATGAGATCAGATAACAGGACCCACTTTGTAAACAAAGTTTTCGAGCAGATCAGCTTGTTGCTTGATATAAAGCACAAGTTATCGTCAGCGTATCATCCACAAGGTAACAGAATATGTGAGAAGTTCAACGGCTTATTAAAGGAAAGGATAGCCAAGTTGAAGCTTAGTCTAAGAAGGGGATGGTTGCACGGCCTTCCTTTGCCATTGTATGCACTCCGGAATCAACCCTGTTCCGACCATCATCTTACGCCGCATGGAATAGGGACAGGAAGAAGAATGCACACTGCATTGACACCCCGAGACAGAGCTAGATGTGATGCCCAGTCAGCAGGAGAAATCTTAGGGTCTGAAATGCAAAATTACTTGAATTGCATGACATCTTGTCTTACTGTAATTTCAGGCCAGCAGCGGCGACGATGAAAAGGGTGCAGGGCAGCACGGAACAAGAAGAACAAGTTACTTCTTACCTTGTAACATTCTTTCGATGGGATGTTCCTCCGACGTATTCCTTATCTTTGATAATTCGTCTCCAGCTTGCTGGCCTCGGAAATTTTTTCAGTATAGGGCGCCGCGCATCGACGTCCGCCGAGTCGATGTCCCTCAACGGCCACAGTATCAGCGCCGACGTCACCATGCCCAAAAATAGCCGCGCGCGGCGTCCGTTGCTCAGTTCCATTTTGTAGTATAAGAAAAGTCATGCCTGAATTGGTTATTGACCTTGAAGGAGCATAAGCTGCAACCGCAAGGGAAGTATTACTGCGGGGATGGATGGAAGGGCGATAAGGAATACGTCGGAGGAACATCCCATCGAAAGAACGTTACAAGGTAAGAAGTAACTTGCTTTTTGAAGGGATTGTGTCCTCCGACGTATTCCTTATCTTTGATAGACTCCCATAGCAGTGGCATGTAATTGGAGGTGGGAGTAAGAATGTCATGCACCCCTTAGGGATGAACCGAATGTAATACGGCTTTGCCAAATCTGGTCTCTTGACTAGTGGAGGAATCCAGGTTGTAAAAGTTTGTGAATGTATGTGCGGACGACCATGTGGCAGCCGCACATATGTCTCTAACCGGTACCCCTCTTTGGAGGGCCGAAGAGGCTGCGATACCCCGGGTTGAATGAGCCCTAAGATTTTGGGGAGGCTCTTTCCCTGCCAGTTTGTAACATTCCAGAATGGCCAAGATAATCCACCTGAAAATGGTTTGTTTTGTTATGGGTAATCCCAACTTGTGACCTGAGTATCCTACAAACAGTTGGTCTGCTTGTCTGATCCTAGCCATTCTGCTGATGTAAAAGCTTAGAGCTCGCCTTGGGTCCAGCCTATGTAGTCTTTCTTCCTCTTTCCCCGGATGGGGAGGAGGGTAGAACGAAGGTAAGGTAATTTTCTGAGTAATATGAAATTCAGAAACCACCTTTGGGAGGAAATTAGGCTTCACCTGTAGGACAACTTTGTCCTTGTGGAAAATTGTATGTGGGGGTTTACAGGAGAGAGCTTGTAGCTCGCTCACCCTCCTAGCAGATGTTAGCGCTACCAATAGGACAGTTTTAAGTGTGAGAAATCTCAGCGAACAAGAGTGAAGTGGTTCGAAAGGAGTGCCCATTAGGAAGTTTAAGACTAAATTTAAGTCCCATAAGGGAACCTGGAATGGTTTTGGAGGATAAACATTAGTCAATCCCTTGAGAAATTGTAACACTAGAGGTAGTTTGAAATAGGACGGTTCCTCCGCAGTGCGCTTGAAGATTGAAAGCGCTGCGAGATAGCCTTTTACTGTGCCAACTTGAAGGCCTGAGTTTGCCAAGTAAAGTAGAAACAATAACACCGTTGGTGTACCACATGAAAAAGGGTCGATATTCTCTTCTCTACACCAGCTGCAAAATTTGTTCCAACGGCAGCGGTATAAAGACTTTGTTGCTGGCCTTCTGGCCGAAAGCAACACCTCCATGACGTCATCAGGGAGGTCCCAATCCTTGTACCTCACCCTTTCAGAAGCCAAGCGTGAAGGTTGAGGGTTCTGATGTCTGGATGGAGAACCTGACCTCCCTTCTGCGAGAGAAGATTCTCTTTGAGTGGAAGACGGATTGGAGGGCAGATGGACATATCTAGAAGGTCCGGGTACCACATTCTCCTGGCCCAGTCCGGGGCAATTAGGATCATGGTTTTCTGGAATCTTCTCAACCTCCTGATCATTTGAGGAATAACAGGGACTGGTGAAAACGCGTAGAGGAGTGGAAACTCCCAGTCCACTATGAACGCGACTCCTAGAGCTCCTCTCGGGGGAAATTCCCTTGAACAGAACAGATCGCACTTCCTGTTGGTCCTTGTGGCGAACAGATCCACCTGAGGGGTTCCCCAAAGGGCGAAGATCTCTTGAAGGACTTCCTGAGCTAGCTCCCACTCGTGGGAAACTGTGCTCTGCCTGCTCAGAGCGTCCGCCGTCAAGTTCTTCTCTCCGGCTAAGTGGACTGCCGATAGAGAGATTCCTTCCTGAATTGCCCAAAACCAGAGCTGCATTGCCTCTCTGCACAGTGGCAGTGATCCTACGCCTCCTCTTCTGTTGAGGTAGTGCATGGCCACCGTGTTGTCCGTCATTATCAGGACATTTTTTCCCTGTACTGATGGCAGGAAAGCTTTCAGCGCTAGTCTGATCGCTCTCAGCTCCAATAGGTTGATGTGTAGTCTGGACTCCGATGGAGACCAACGACCGCTGAAGGTCAAGTCGTTGGCATGGGCTCCCCACCCCGTGAGTGAGGCGTATGTGACTACTGTTATCTCTGGCCATGGTTGCCAAAACAGTTCTCCTTATAAAATGTTCTCTGGATAGGCCCACCATTGAAGGTCGCGGGCTACCTTATCCGGAATCCAGAGGAGATCTGTCATTCTCCCTGAGAATTGCGACCACTGAGTTCTCAGTGCCCACTGAAGGGATCTCATTCTCAGGCGAGCCTCTGGCACAAGGAAGATGCAGGATGCCATGAGGCCTAGCAACCTCAAAAAGTCGAAGGCTGGGAGACGTTGGGCATTTTGAAACTTGCTGACCATCTGCAGAATATCTTGAGCCCTCACCTCTGGTGGCGAGGCTTTTCCCAGGGAAGTGCCCAGGGCCGCTCCGATGAACTGGAGTCTCTGTGATGGTATCATCTGTGACTTCTTTAAATTGAGGGAGAAGCCCAGTTTGTGAAGGAAGTGGCAGACATAATCTAGCTGGATCTGAGCTTGTTCCGAAGATACAGCCCTGATCAGCCAATCGTCCAGGTAGGGGTAGACGTGGATCCCTTCCCTCCTTAGACTCGCAGCCACTATCGACATTAGCTTGGTGAAGACCCTCGGGCGGAGATCAGCCCAATTGGCAGAACTCGAAATTGATAATGAGAGTCGCCAATTGCGAACCTCAGGTATTTCCTGTGTTTGAGATGGATAGGCACATGGAAATAAGCATCCTGAAGGCCCAGGTATACCAGCCAGTCCTGGAGCTGGAGGGCCTGAAGGATCTGAGCGAGAGTTACCATCTTGAACTTGTACTTCTTGAGGAACTTGCTCAATTCTCGTAAGTCCAGGATGGGTCTCAGTCCTCCGTCCTTCTTTGGTATGAGAAAGTAGGGGGGAGTACCAGCCCTTGTTCCTGTCCGCTACAGGTACCTGTTCTATGGCACCTTTCTCTATCAGGTTTATAATTTCCTGCAAGAGGAGCGGATCTGGAACTTTTAGAGAGCTGTGCCCCAGTGGATGACTCTGAGGGACGTGTAGAAAGGGTAGGTGGTAACCCTGGGCAACTGTCTCCAATGGCCAAGCATCTGACGTTATAGCCTGCCATTCCGTCAGATGGTGAGTTAACCTGCCCCCTACAGGTGTCTTGTGTGGAAAGACCTCAGAGTGGTGTGGGGCGGCTGATGCAGATGCTGAGGGTAAAGAGGCACCTGCTGCTGCTGCGGCCTTAGTACTTTTGACCCATCCACCTCGGGTGGATCTCCTTTGGCCTCTTTGAGCCGGCTGTCCTCTGCCTTTCCCAAATGCGGAATAATAGCGAAAGGACTTTCCTCTTCCAGAGGTTCCTGAGGGGCGAAAAGGAGTTTGGCGGATTGCAGCTCCTAACGATTTTGCCGCTGCTTTAGATGTTGGCAACTTTTCCAGACTGTCATCAGCCTTCTTTCCGAATAATGAAGAGCCGTTAAAGGGCATATTGAAAAGTCTGGCCTGTACATCTGGAGCAAAGCCAGACTTTCGCAACCACGCATGCCTGCGGATTGTTGTACTTGCCGCCATGGCCCTGCTGATGCTGTCAGCGGAATCGATGCCAGTTTGAAGTGACTCGCACATGGCATCTTTGCCATCTTTAATAATGTTAAGGAAGACTTCCCTTTCCTCTTTTTCGGGTATGCAGTCAGCCGCTGATGAAACACACTCCCACAGTGTGTGACTGTACCTGGCGAGCATACAGGTGGCGTTGATGGACTTCAACGCCATACTACAAGCAGAGAAGACTTTCTTCACCATAGAATCGTACCTCTTGTCATCTCTATCCTGTGGGACAGTAGGGTAAGCGGTCCTACTGCTAGATGAAGTTGTCGCTTGGACCACCAGGCTCTCTGGAGTCGGGTGTTTTGATAAGTATTCAGGGTCAGCAGCAGCTACACTATACTTGCACCAAGGACCAGGATACCTGAGAATCCTCCAGTAAGAAAGAGCCATATAGATGCAGTCAGGGATGTAGTTATAGCGAGCTACATGAAAACTAAGAATCAAGAGAAGCATGCACGGAGACAACAATGAACTAAACGATTACTTGGACAGCAGAGCATATTTGGGAAACAACACTTGATACCAACACATGAAGGAAGTTGGAAGACGAAGTTCAGAGGGGGAATGTTTTGTGTGCGCGCTCCTGCCATACAGCATGGGGAAGTCCAAGATCTTCGCATCTGTAGAAATTGATGTCCAGACAGCACACTGTCTCTCGCATGTAGCAATGTGCAAAACTAGAGGCCAGTTCATGGGTAGTGATGCCTCACTGAAGTGGGCAACTGAAAAAAACGATCCTGATGAAGATGATTATGTTCAAGACATAAATAAAAGAGACAGAGCTCATACGAGGAATCATGTGATCAGGTACGAGAAACCTAGAGTGAAAGGAGCGGAAATCAGATGGGAAGTGAACCAGAAACTAAATGTCCAAGGAAAAATTCCAGAAGAGGTTCAAAGTTGGAAACACAGAGGCCAAATGCAGATTTCGGGAACAGTGCTTTCACCAGACGGATGGGAGAAAGGAGTAGTAATTTGAAGGGCATTGATGGTCCTCGGAGGCTGCAAGGAAGCAATTGAAAATTCACAAAGAACATGCAAGCCATTATGGGCAAGGCTTGCAAAACTGCTGACATGGGTCGAAGACAGAGGAGGACCATTACAGATAGTACCACTGGAGAGCTCAAAATTGTGTTTCAGGAATGATGGCACAAGGAAGATGGTAGAGAATCAGAACTGTGGACGAATCTTTGATGCTCTAGGAATTCTGCATGGAACTGCAGTGATTATGGATCATTATTGGGCATGTGGATCCAAAGCATACATCAGACTGCCGAGAAACTGGGAAGGCATATGCACAATAGTGAATGTCCACGGTCCAGCGTTGGTGATCCCGAAAAGTGACCTGAATATTGACAGTTTCCCAAAAGCAGATGAACACCTGAGGAAAAGGAGATCTGTGGAACTGTTGACCCGAATGAAAAGGGAGAATTACTTCTATGCCAAATAAGAAGAAGCCTTTCATGCAATCCCATATGAACACAGGCTGTTTAGCTCACCTCATCAGTGTTCGCAACCATCTTCATGCCAAGATTCCTAGTTGGAGAAAATACTAAATGGTTGCAGATAACCAGATGGGAGCTGCTGCAAACCATCAACACAAACATAAAAGGATTCAACACGATCAAGGAAGAGTTAAGAGCAGTCCGACTGATGACTCTCCAGAATAGATATGTGCTTGACATGATCACAGCCATGGATGGAGGAGTTTGCGCAAAAATCGGAGAATCATGTTGCACATTTACACCTTCTCACGATGAGGAAAATGGAACTCTAACAGAAGCCATAGATATGCTGACAAAACTGCAGAACCAGATGATTGATGAGACGGACAAAGTTGATGACAGCTGGTTTGGATCACTATTCTCATGGGTTCCACAATGGACGGCAGATGCATTCAAGTTCCTGGGAGCCCTGCTAGTGATGATATTATTTAAAAATTGGTGACAAGGCAGGCGCTCTGTTGCCAGTCAAGTTTTCCTGGATTAGCTTCTCCTACAAACGCGTGCTTTCATGACTCCATCAATCTTCAGGGAGGCTAGGTTTCTTTGCTTTTTCAGGCGTGTCTTCATTTCCTTTTCAAGTGTGGCAAGTTAATTGACTCTAAGGATTCTGGTACTTGTATTTTTCGCACTTAATTTTTCTTGCAGGTGTCTGGAAACAACCCCCTCCATAGCACAAATCTTCCCCTTGATGGGGGGAGGAGGAAAGCCATGGTTGTGGCTCTCCATTGTAAGGCATGATGGCCCTGCTGCTGCTGCTGCCTTTTGAGCCCGGGACTCCTGGAACAATGTTTAAAAATTGGTGACAAGGCAGGCGCTCTGTTGCCAGTCAAGTTTTCCTGCATTAGCTTCTCCTCCATAGAAACACAGCCTCCCTGAAGATTGATGGAGTCATGAAAACGTGCGTTTGGAGGAGAAGCTAATGCAGGTAAACTTGACTGGCAACAGAGCGCCTGCCTTGTCACCAATTTTTAAATAGTGATGATATTACTAGGATTCTGTGTTATCAAGATAATATTATCTCAGTGCCAGTAAACTGCGAAAAAAGCCATAGGGATGAAGATCATGATTGATGTCGAGCCAGGTTGGAAGCCCAAAGACTTGACTGATAAAGAAATACGAGATTTTGTGAAAGCCAGCATTCATGCACCAGAAGGAACAAGGTTTCTATATCACAAGAAGCATAGAAATTATGTGGGAAGATGGGTTTCCTGCAGCCCAAATGGACAGTGTCAACTGATGGCATGGAATAAAGACGAACACGTGATAACAGCAGGAAGTCTAAAAGGAGTCATAAAAATATGGACTCCAAAGAGACATTTCTTCTGACCATCATGTATAGACACAGAAGCTGACAAAAGAATGGACCCAGGCAATGAAGTGAAGGTGAATACAGAGGAGCCAAAGAAGATGGATCCAAAGAAGGAAGTGAAAGTGGTTGATGAATCGCCCAGACGGGGGGAGTGTAGAGAAGGTCCCAAATGCAGCCTGCACTCCAAACGCCCATTTTCAAGTACCAGGAACGTTCACACCAAGATATGTGATGTATGATCATCAAATAAACCAACAGAGAGCAGCAGTGGGGCTCTGTCCAGTACCTATCAGAAGAACGATGCCTATCGAAGCACCAGTACCGAGGAAACCATGGACGGTAAGGTACCCATTGAGAAAACCATATCAACAAATGAGACGAACCGAAGATACTTTAAATACAGTCCCTGAAGAAACCACATAGGTCCTATTGGATGACGAATGGTGACGTCATGAGAACTTGGACTGACTCACCTATAGAAGAAATGACGACCAGAGAATGACATAAAGAGACGAAACGCCATGCATAAGGATATTGCGAACTTAGAGTGTGAAGGCGATGTCAAATGAAAGAAGCTTAAGCTGTAAGCATGGCAAAGTTAGTTGACCAGTTTATACGTGTACATATGCTGGGAATTGCAAGAAAGCTAAGAGAATCATGCGGCTTGCTATGCTTAGTAGAGGGATAGTGCAGCAAGTGCCATATGCATATCTACCTCAAATAAAAGCACTTTATATGACGTATACTTCCACTCTGCACAAAAAGCAGAATCAACAAAAATTACTAAGGCCATTCGAGAAAGGTTTCACATTCAACGACATCAGCAGCTGAGCGGCAGAAACGAAACTCAGCAGAGGCAACTCGTGCCATCATTGCTGCCAAAGCCAACTCCTTCAATACCAGGATCGCCAACGCTAAATCCGGATCCAGAGAAATCTTCGCTATCTTCAGAGAATTGGAGTCCCCAACTCCCCCCCCTAACCCCTTGAATAAAGACAAAGAATGGTGCAATGACATCCAAGAAGCCATGCTCAACAAACTGAATATTCTGCAAGATAAAATCATCACTCACCAAAAAGCCCTATCGCAACAACTATCCAACCTACACCAGAACACCGCCCCTTCCGGAATCCCAGCCTTCTCATTCCAGGAGATGACAGAAGAGGAAGTCCGAACCATACTCAACGCCATCAAACCCTCCAACTGTAAAGGCGACTCATGTCCAGCCCAGCTCATCAAGGATAGCGCACCTTCACTAGTACCGTTCTTCACAGCCTTCATCAATGCCTCGTTCAGATCCAACCAAGTGCCATCCTGCCTCAAAGAAGCTTGGGTCCGCCCATTACTGAAAAAACCTACACTAGACCCCAAGGTCTCCGGCAATCTGGCTTCCGGCCAAACCATGGCACAGAAACAGCACTACTGGACCTCAAGAACCAAATCGATGACCTAAGAGACGTAGGCAAACCAGCTCTCCTACTTCTACTAGACCTTTCGGCGGCATTCGACCTGGTCAATCATGACACCCTCTGCCACCACCTCTCTACAGCGGGCAACTTCTCACCAGAAGCCACCGCCTGGATAGCATCCTTCCTTAAGGGCATAGAAATGAAAGTCTTCTCGGACACAGCCTGCGCCCAGTCACATCTTACTAAATGCGGTGCCCCGCAGGGATCCTGCATATCTCCTACTCTGTACAACCTTTTCACAAGGGCACTATTTAAACACCTCGATGCAATGGGCATCACATACACAAACTACGCGGACGACACACAAGTCCTCATCCCTCTCACCGGAGACTATGAAGCCGACCAAAAAACCCTCATCTCCATCTACACCACCATCCAAACCTGGATGGCTGAGAATTGGCTCTGCCTCAACAGCGAAAAAACAGAGTTACTCATCATCGGATCACCCGCCACAATCAATAAAATGGGGCCCCAATATGACTCCTTCATCATCGACAATTGCTGCATCTCGGTCTCCAAAACAGTCAAAACCCTTGGAGTCTACCTGGACTCCAACCTCACCATGGACAGACAGGTCAACGCAATCTCTTCAGCAGCAGCCTACCACTCAAAACTTATCACCGCAGCAAGGCCCTTCCTTTCGCAGGAAAACTCTCTCACCATCGCAAGAGCTATCATAGGATCCCGCCTAGACTACTGCAATGCACTCCTACTAGGCACTTCAGCCAAAACATTAAAAAACTTCAAACGGTGCAGAACAATGCCCTCAGAGCAGCAACAGGAATCTCGAAAAGAGACCACATTTCAGCCACCAGAAAATCTGTCCACTGGCTTCCAGTTAAGGAACGAATCCTTTTCAAATCACTGGCACTCACCCACAAATGCCGACAGGACACAGCACCACGCTACCTTGCGCAGAGATTCTCTGATCCCCCCTCCAACAGACCAACTAGATCTAGCCACACCAACCGCCTAGCAATTCCAAAAAGCCTCAGAACCAGAGCAGGTGGCACTAGCTTCCCAGTCCTCGCCGCCACCAACTGGAACTTATTACCCGCTGAGATTAGAGGTATCAAATCTCACCTGTGTTTCAGGAAAGCAATAAAAATGATGCTGTTTGTATAAACCCCTCTTGGGCCCTGTCAACTGTACAACCGATGTAAATGTCAAACGTCCTTTTTTTCCCAGGCCGGGGTAGATACGATCTTGATGTAACCTCCTCTATCTACCCCTCCTGCACTGAAACTAAGTCATTATCTTGCAACAGCGCCCCGATGCCTCTGGGCTGTGTGGCGCTTTACAAATGTAAAAATAAAATAAAATAAATCCATCAAAATGAACGAGCAGTAGCTACAATTAACTAAATCAAGGACCAGCATATACTGCTTTGAAGGGGCAAGATAAGAAGGCGAAGGCAGGTGGTGGGTGAACATAAAATCAAATACACAAATTGTTGAGGAAAAGGCTAATCCACGGCATCTGACTCACGTGACAAGCCGAACGAACAGAGCTAGACCCCCACACCTACGCATGGCTGTGAGCAGGAGAAGATATCGAGGCAGAAGATGCAGTCTCGAGGCCAACCACAGCGAAATAATTGACACATAGCCACTAAGGTGATGATTGATTGGAGGAATGCTGGGTGAGTTGAAGGGCACCCTGCACCTGGCCGACCATTCTGCGTGCTGCTAAGCAAAGTGAAAAAGTATGCATGGGGTTGGTGCCAACCCAATCACAGTGGACCAAGTCATCTAGGGTCCTATAGTTAGTAGAACCAATGCGATGTCATACTTTTAGTGACGTCTGCAGTAGTCTTTTTTGAAGGAAGGGCTTAGATGCCCACCTGGCAGTGTTTACCCAATCGCCTCACTCTGTTACCATATACAGATATAGCACCTATAGTAAAGTTACCTTTTCCTAACCAATAGAATTGCATTGCAACTTTTGAGTGTTACACGTCGATGATGACGAATTTTCAGTATAAATGCTATAATTTTTATGAAGTTCGTTGGAGTTGAAGCGAGAAGGAAGAACGCACCATTGCTGATATTCATAACTCACTGTTTTTTGTACTTGTCATTAAACAGACTCCCTTTGCCAAACCGTTGAGTTGTCCTTATTGATTGGTGTTGAAGTAATAAGTCTTCACCCCCATCCATATCACGGGTGCCGCTATCTTGCCTTAAAGTGCTTCTGAGCAAACCCCGACTCTATGGGCCAGCTGGGGGTCTCGGAGCACACACCTCAACAGGTGCCCACTTCCTATTGTCATCTGATCGCCATTATAGTAACACACAGATACCAATACAGCCTTCCCAACCTAAAGTAATAACCCATTTCACATCCCACACCTCTATGTGTATACCTACCCTCATATTCAAACACTCATGCACAGTGCACACATATACATTGCACAACCTGCACACCCACACTTTCCTTTTTTCGCCAACAGATACTACAAAATGCCTATCATAAAGCAACTCCATAGAAAACAACGCAGATATCGAGCAGATCATCCTAAAAGCATACAAAATAGCCATCTGCCTCTAGCAGAATTTGTACAGAAAGTTCAAACAAAATAGCTAATACAGTCACTAACGAAAACGGAAGCACCTAACAGGAAACAAACTGTAACTCCTCTTTCAAAATGTAAAAATAAATAGAAATGTAGGAAAAAGATTGCAACTACCACTACTGTAAACAGAGCACATACAAATGGTAACATAGCCACAAGAAGCATAACTTTTTTTTAATTTTACAGAACAATTTCCACCTTCAGAACCTTATAAATACAGGGGGAAAAAAATCACACTCAACCCTTAAAACTTACCACAGAAAAAACGATCCTGGAAGCTCTTGTAGACAGTGCAATGCTCCACAAAAAGAAATTATTAATAGTAATTTTAAACAGAATGAAACCACTAACAAAGTTAATTAGTAAGCTACAACCAGTACTTCGCAACAAACGCAATATCAGCACAGATACCTTTGGCAACATCTGTACAGGTGAGCGGAGTCACACCACCAGCACAGAGCCATATTTCAATGAAGAATCATACAAACAAGAGCAAACCAACCAAATTGCCATACATAGCAGTGGGCGAGGGTATGAAAAGGTAGACAATACCATAATGGAAGAAGAAACACTGCTTTCCCAAATATCCCCATCAAACTTAGAAGCAACTCTCCATTCCACCGAACCAACACGCCCCATCTACAAATGGCCATGCACATAAATGTGTAACGTACGCCAAAACTCTATCAAATCTTTGCAGCAGTTCCTCAATCACTATATGAAAGACAACGACAAAGGAAAAATGAAAATATTACAAACTATGGACTCCTGTCCAGTGCGCACATACACAGGACTACGAGGACATTCATAAGCCTGCATTTCTGGACCTTCTTGTAAAAGCACCTTCCACCATATCAAAATGTTAGCAACACACCATTCTACTGTAAGAAATCTCGTTCACAAACTGTACTATGCAAAAAGTCCTGGTTTAGCCCTTGAGCATTTAAATGACATTCTCCTACACAGTAGAACCAAACAACTTCTCGAACAAATAGACCACATCCAAAGCTAATATTTTGGAACTGAAGAGCACGTTCAACATCCAGTAATTTCAGAAAACAGTAGCGACAACCTTGCAGATGTCAACTTTCTATTACACACATAAAAAAAGAAATAGCCAAGTTCAAAAGCACATCTGCTGAAGTACCAAACCAAGTACGTGTGTGTTGTCGCAGTACTTTTTATAGAAAGAGCATGAAAACTATAGATATAATGTACAAAATAGACAATGAGGAATCCCAATGGTTCCAATTAGCTCTCTACCTTATAGCTGAAATCAAATACGAAATTACTAACCCCTCAATAATGTGCACATACTGCACTGCAAAATTTGACAAGAACAAAATGCTTTCACGGGCTATCAGTAATAATTTGGAAATATTCCCAAACCAATCCAACAGCTTAATTTGTATGAGACCATTATAAAGCAAACAGTACACACATTTCAAGCAATAATACGACTACAACCAAAAACTGCTAAATTGCCTCCCACTGAATTACTGAGAGGCATTCATGGCAAAGTAGTTTATTTGCCTTTAGGTCTAAAAAAAAAATGTAGAGACTCTAGGAGTGCAGCGGCCAATAGAACAATCTTTGATTGTCTTAGTGAATGTTGTACCTACAAAAGACAAATAAAATTGTCAGCAACTAGTGTACTTAAAGTTAGAAAAGCCCTGCAATATCTTAAAGACAACAATGAATACTACAAAGAAATAAACATTGAAGAAAACCTCAGAGAAACAACCAGAATAATTCAGGACTCCTCAACAACTGGCCAATTTGAACTTCTAGATCCTACTGCAGCCTCCAATATTTTAGACCACTATACAATTCACCCATTGCACTCCGAAGACACCACAGACGATGCACTGGAAACATATCAAATGCGGCAAGCCAAAGGATCGCCAATCAGTATATCGGAAATAAGTGTAGAAGCACAAGCCTTTCCTCTACCTTTTCCTACTGGAAAAGGTGGAAGGTACGATGAAATATGCACACAAATAACGCATCAGAATACCGCTGTTTACGAATGTATTCTGAAGACCCTAGATTCAGACAAAACGTGGAATACATATTCCACATCCTCTTTGAAAGTGAACTAGCAACTCTATGTTATGGAGTTGCACACACATTAAAAACAGGTTCCAATTTTCAAAGCATGTCTGCTACGCAGCTACTTCAAAAAGTGCAAGAGGAAGACGAAGTTTGACATTCAAGTATTACAAATCTCTTTGCAAACATGTGTGGTACGAAAGAATACTGGTTCTGACGGCACGCAGATGTATGGTGTATGCTACGCAACCTTGGCCCGTCCACATGGTTTGTCACTTTAAGTTGTGGAGAGTATGCATGGGAAGACTTGCACACTTTCCTACGCATAGCAAACAAAAACAAAACAGGTATAGACATGCAAACACCAGGAGAACTCTGCTCTCTTGGACCTGTAAATGTATCAAGGTACTTCCATCATCGCTTCATTGCCATGCTGCACTTAATTTGTAGTAAAACACTTCCTCCCCTAAGAGAAGTGGAACACTTCATTTGGAGAAAAGAATATCAAGCCAGAGGAGCACCACACATCCACATGAATTTGTGGATTAAAAATGCTCCTAAATTTGGTCAGGACAGTGATGCAACTGTTCTGCAGTTCATTCACAAATATGTCACTTGCAAAATCCCTTCAGAAAGTACACACAGCGACCTACAAGCACACATTTTGCAGTTTCAAAGACACAAGTGTGGCAAGTATTGTCGGTGCAAATATAAAAACAAAGGCAAATACTACACCAAATGCCGCTTTGGTTTCCCTAGACCAGTTTCAGCAACAGGACAAGTAAACACCTTCATGTCTTCGGTTAGACACAGTGTGAAAGGCAAATCTCCTAAGAACACATACTGCATAAAAAGAACTGAAGCATCAACGTACATCAATGATTACAATGCAATCATTTCCCTCCTATGGAATACAAATATAGATGTGCAGTACATTGCAGACAAGTCCACTGCAGTTGCATGATATGTCACAGCCTACTTAACCAAAGCAGAGAAAACAGAGCTTCAAGACCTCTGGAATGATAGACAAAACACTGTCACAGATTTTGTACAGCTTGTACATAAAAATGCTCTCCCATAGAGAATGTGGCTGCTACGAAGCCACAGACCGTTTAACTGGCACCGCCTTATATGGGAAATCTGAAAACATAGTCTGGCAAAGCCTTGGTCCTGCTGCATCCAGAAAAAGAGTTCTCAAATCGTACCAAGACATAGAAACAATAGCCAAACACGATCCCAACAGCCAGGACATTTTGAAAAACAACATATTGGACACATACTAACCAAACAGGAGTACTGCTTTAGAAACCATGTGCCTATACCACGTAGCCCGAAACTTCTCATACAAAAATAACATTAAACCAGGTGAGAAAAAAGGTAAATACATAGTCGAAAGTTGTGAGGGCAGCCTGGTAAAACTTACCAAACGCAGCCTGATTAATAATATCAAGTTGTCATTAAAAACTCCTCAACACAAAGAACTGTACTGCATGGCACTGTACTGCATGGCCCTACTGCAACTTTTTAAACCACTGAGAAAAGAAAAAGATGTATTGGATACCTATGCCTTCTATGAAGATACTTTCAATGCAAGTGAAAGCACCATAACAGATATAAACTTTATGCAGTACATAGACATGTTGGACAATGAACGCCAACAAGAAGAAGAAATTCAAGCACGACTAAATATAGACACTCCTGAGAGCAGTCAACCTTCTCTGACAAGAAGCCGACAACCACTTGGATAGCCACTCATAGCAAATGAGGCAGAATTAGCCATGACTGAAGTAGAGAATACCATGGGCCTCATTACGAGTTCGAACGGTAGCCGTGCCTGCATTACAGGCACGACTACCGCCGAACTCGCATCCGTCACCGTCACCCGCGAATGGGCACTTACCGGCCCATTACGAGTTCAATGGGCCGGTAAGTGCCCATTCGCAGGTGGCGGTAATGCCGTGCTCCTCATCCCCATTCTGCCCGATAGGGCAGAATGGGGATGGGAGAGGGAGCAAACCACGGGCCATTACAAGATGGCCCGTTGTTTGCTCCCTCTTCCCCTCGCGGGACCCGGTAAGCACGCCTGGTTTTCCCAGCCGTGCTTACCGTGTCCCGCGAGGGGACCTCGTAATGTGGCGGAACGGGTTGAACGGCGCCGTCACCTTTTACGGCGCCGTTTAACCCGTTCCGCCAGGGTCGTAATGAGGCCCCATGTGTCAGTATGAGCAATCTGCAGAAGACTTTGCTCTACTGAAATCACAACTAAACAATGAGCAGCGTACCATTTTCCTAAGAAATTGAACATGGTATGCAGCACAAAACTAAAACGTGTACCTGTCAACACTATAAACCTGTACTACTGTATGTAAGTGGTCAAGCTGGTTCAGGCAAAACCTTCTTAATAAAAATCATCAGTAAATTCCGCCAACAATTGACAAACAACAAGCTTTCAGCTGTTGTAACCGCCCCCACAGGTTTAGCTGCCTACAACATAGGTGGTGACACTTTACACCGATTGCTACTCCTTCCAGTAGAACACCAAAAGGGATTAGACTACTACAAACTTTCAACAGAAGCTGCTATAGAGCTATGCAGAGTTTTGAAACAAATGAAAATGCTTCTAATAGATGAGGTGAGCATGGTCTCCAACCTAATGTTGGCTCTGATTCACCTCAGATTGCAAGAGGTCCTCAAAACAGGCTACGAAGAACTCTTTGGAGGAAAACATGTTATTGTTTTCGGAGATCTCCTTGAGCCTATTTTTAAAACCTTTGGACACAAACTATGCTGTGAAACTCTTGGACGCAATGGGAATGTAAATTTCTTGCAACATTTCCATTACAGAGAACTAACTGAAAACATGTGTCAGTCTACAAACCTCACCTATGCCAATATTTTTAAAAGCATTTGGATTGGTGTACTATCTAAAGAAGCTCAGTCTATCCTAAATACCAGACGCATCCATGAGCTATACGGGCAAAACCCATGTGCTACTGATGTCATGGAACAATTAGCACACAAAAATGTCAACTGTATGTCCTTAATGCCAATTCTAGCAAGCTGTGTACAAATTAATGAAACAATGCTGAAAAAGGAAATGCAAACACTAGTGCAAAATTACACCACAGACAAACTGGACGCACACGGTATGACAATACCTGTGTCAACAAGCCATAGCATGACTAAATACCTTACAAAACTCTATCTATAACAGCTGGTTTGGAGAAAATGTTAACATTGTGTTTTAACTGTAGAGTAATGCTAAAGCGTAACCTTGACGTGGAGCAAGGTTTAGTTAATGGAGCACTTGGTACAGTTGTTGGCTTTCAGACATACCCAAGTGACAACAGCATTCAGTTTGTCAACATCCACTTTGACAAACTTTCAGAAGTTAAAAGGATAGGATGCTCAACAGCCCGATTCCTTCTTTTCAACAGTTTTCTCTGTCGCTAGCATAATCAGTCACTATTCATAAATCGCACAGTCTTTAAAGAAGGCACGAGTTACGTAGCACTGTCACGCATCTGTGCACTTGAAGGACTATTTCTAGTCAATTTTGATGTAAGTAACGTCAACGCTGACATTCCTTGCATCGTAGAGAACAATAGACTATGTGCACTCTACACACCGCATCTCAAAATGTACCCCGTTCCTTAAAAACACAAACTTTGCAAAAGAAAACTAATGCAATCAGAACTTTTACATGATCTCCCAACAGTACCACCAAAGAAATTGAAATCAGCTCATACTCCATCAACTACCAAAACCACAGAAAAATGTACTGAAAAGGAAAATACATACCCAACTGCAAAAACAAAGAGAACTGCCTTTTCGAGCAAACCATGTGGACTTCCATCAAATGACTCAGACACAGAACTATCTGGTCCATTCAAATTTTCCAATACATCTGGTGTAAATTACTATGCAAATGTAGCAATCAATATTCTATTCCAATTGCCACAAATTGGTGAAAACATTTATTTAAACGGCTCGGACCAGTTGTGTTTACAAATGCTACTCCTTCACATAAATGCAACAAACAATCCTGAGAACACTTACGGTGTCTCAGGAATAAGGCAGGAATTGTGCTGGAATAGTGAGATTCACTATAAACACAGAAGAAGATCCACAGGAATTTCTAATGTACTTACAAGTACTGGAAAACAAAAACATAACTATAAATGAAATCTTCCAGATTTCATACATGTGGAAACATATATGCACTCTCTGCAACCATGTCATGCAGGAACAAGTCGCTAATGAGCGCTTTGTCTATGTATCTACACCTAACTGTGAATACATTCCATTTCAGCAACTCGTACAAAATGCAAACCATAGCATATTATGTACTACTTGCAATTCCGATAATCGTTCCACCTTACAGATACAATCACATAGCCAATGCTTAATACTAATGCTTTTAAGATACAATGCAGATGGAACCAAAAACAAGTGCAAGCTTACTAGCTTCACACACGGAAAAGTAACACTTAACAAGAAAACCTTCACAACAGTAGCCATAATGTACCACGCAGGCACCACAACCAGTGCAGGTCACTATACTGCATACATTAAAAAGCAATGTGCATGGTTTGAATGCAATGATACTTCCATTACTCTAAAGCAGAGATTACCAGCAAATCTTGCAAATGCCTACTTAATATTCTTGAAAACAAAATGTAGTCACTGATCTACACATTTTGAATAACCTACTCCCCAACACCCACCAGTACATATATAATTGCAAAAAAAGAATTACCTTCTACTCTGTGGAACTGGACGACTTAGCATACACCATCATTCTCAACAAATACAACAGTTTTCCTGCTATACAATGTTTTGCCCAATGACCCAATGATTGCAGTCACAAAAACAATAAGTATAGAAAAGACACACTAATATTGTTTCCTCATGGTACTTAAAAAAAAGTACTGAGCATGAGGGTTTAAAACTGTCCTCAGTAACCTCTGAAACCACCAACTACTAGAATAAGACAATAATAGTCTAACAATGCCCATACCAAGGCAAGAAATACGCAGATATTATTAAGTACACCCATAGTGCTGCAACGGCACTTCACAATATTGAAAAATGTAAATGTACCAACAAGAATGCACAAGCTTAAACATACCCTACAAAAATGAGAAACTGTAAACAGTTAGAATACGCCAACTGGTATCTAACTGCAACCATAATACTTCAATATCACTTGCAGCAGTCATACTATCAACCTTCATCAACCACAGTGCTACAAACTTACCCTCAACAACTTCCAAACTATCAAAAGTTATAATGCGTCAACAGGTATCTAACTCCCGCCACAATTCTGCAATATGACAGTGCAATGCAACAATACTTACAAAAACATCAACAACCACCAAACACAAATAGAAATACTGCTAATAAGAGGAAACATATAAACAGGTAGAAATCGCCAACTGGTATCAAACTTCAACCATACTACCACCAATTCCAAAAGGCAAATCATACACCATTTCAATTCCTCCTACTGCAACAGTGTACCTTAAACATTGCTGTAACTAGTGCACACGTCACTAAAACGGACTGTGCAACATAACAAATGAATGTAGAAGGTTTTTTTTTTAATCCTGCATGGATTTATTCTTCCCACAGACCCAATGTTTATGCGAAGAAACACAGGAACTGCTCACATTGCACAGTACACTTGTTTAAAGCATGGTACTTCTGAAGTACTAATTATGAGGTTCCACAAAGTATACAAATGTTTGCAATGCAATGGACTACAAAATGACGGCAGTACCTACCCTGACATGTTATATTTTCTTTTATCATAGAGAATGAACAACGATTACTCCTACATTTCCACATACCATCTACAAAAACTGCATAGGCGCTCAACAATACAAAAAGTAAGTATAAAAGTATTAGTGTCATACTTTATAATCTCCAAATTGGAATCTGTACACATATTTCTGCAATCCACATACCAGTATCACAATGTTGAATGCATAGGTATATTTTACTGTGGTGCTTGACCCCACGGCCTACACTCTTGAGTGCATACCCTACAGTCTACGGCCTCCGGCCATGCACTAAATACTCTAAACCCTGGCCATGACCACCACAGCATAATACAGCTATGCATGCAAACATCTACCCACTTACTACAAACATAACATAGCCACCTAACCCCTATCCACTTCAGTTCACATCATATTGCAGTACTTCCAGCCAATCGACAAACTCTTTGATGAATGGCCTCTGCATCCAAGGCTCTAATAACTGCCCGCAACCAATACATCATAATACAGTAAGCTACCGAATAATCTTCCCAGTAGCCACAACCCAAACATAGAATGCATCCATATCTCGTACATAACTGTACTGTGTTCTGCAGGATTTGCCTCCTCGCATGCCAGTAGCATCGTTTAGCCCATTACTTGATCTTTCTTCTTATGTAGGCCATTTCACTGGAACGGGTAGAAGACACAATGGACTGGACCACATGGTGCAGGACTCGGCAAGCATATTTTAAAGTCTGCTCTACTCTTTAAAGTATTACATTTCTGCTTTACTCTTTTAATATCTAATCGAAACACTGTTTGAAAACCATATCCCACTTATAATCTTTTTTAAAGTTTTAAAGTAATTCCTATGGTTTAGTGGAGGGGGGCCCCAAAAATGTCCGTGCCCAGGGACCCAAAAGTGCTTAACATGGCCGTGCCACCCACGTATGCTCAGCCGTCTGGCACACACAGTCTTTAACACACAGTGTCCAAACACGCACCGTTGATTCATAAGACACTGTACACAACAGTATTACATAGAGGGCGTAATTTTACAAATATTTGTTAGACCCAAGAGTCTAGGTCCTTGCCACACCCACCGCAACATAATACAGCCATGCATGTAAACATCTGCCCAGTCAAAACCCACAAGCATAACACAGCCACCTGTGGCCCTACCCACTTGAGTTCACATACTATTGTAGTACTTCCAATCAATGCACAAATTCTTTAATACATGGCCTCTGCACCCAAGACTCTTCTAACTGCCCACAACCAATACATCATAATACAGTAAAATATCTAGGAATCTGCCCAGTGGCCACAACCCAAACACATAAACCATCCACCTAAAGCCCTGTCCACTTCTGTACACATAGTATACCAACGCCCAGTGGGCACACTCCTGGACTGTTGACTCCATCACCTCCAGCCATGCACCCAACACTGTAGTAGCTAGTCACAATCACCACAACATAACACACTCATTCACACTCACCCAACAATCTGTACACTGTTCACAAACCACACACAAGACAAAAACCTGAAACCCTGTCTACTTCTAAACATACTATGCACCCTCAACAATACAAGCAGTAAGTATAGCATTATTCGTACCTTACTTCTTTGTAATCTGCACATTGCATTCTTTACACATATTTGTGCATTCCATACACCAATGTTGACAACATGCCTATATTATGTTGCTGTGTTTGTAGCCAGGGCCTAGACTCTTGAGTGCATGGCCAGAGAGTCGAGGGGCTTACCACACACAACACAGCATAATACACCCTATACAAACATCCTCATATCATCTACAATCCACTCCCCTTCCCTCATTAAGCCTGCCTGCAGTCACCACATAAACTGCTCGCCTCAGGACCTATGTTACCCTAATGAAGGCTGCCTGCCTGAGGACCCATCCGCGAACAGCCGTAGTATTTGCAGACACCGCACACACACCATGTCTTCTTCCACCTAAATAAATACATCATATGAACCATTTTTCACTCCCCCACCCTTTCCAGCCCCTCTTCCCACAACCAGAAGCCTCAAAGCATGTATTCTAGCCCCTTTCGCTGTCGCACTATCCTCGGATACAACATGGCGGGCTTTTCTGAAACTTATGATGCACAACACGCTTACCGCCAGCCAATCAGCGGGAGCGCCTTATGTCCGCGGACATCACGCCGCCCTCCGGCCCAATCAGAGTTCTGGGCGCAGAGCGGATAGAGAAATGGGACCACGGAGCAGAGCCAGATATCACTACTTTTTTGGGTCCTACATTTTACCTGTTTTTGAGAAATCTACTGGACGGTTTTTCACCAAATTTACAAAAACACGCTTTGGGGACCAAGCTGCCTGTACAGCCATAAATTTGGTGAAAATCCATCCAGCGGTTTGGGCTGTACGCATGCACAAAGTTTTTCTCCATCCAGTCTATGGGGAAAAAATGTTTGGGACCCCCCCCCCATAACTTTGCCCCCCTTGATGAAACCTCACCAAACTTGCCAAAGGAAATCATAGTGGGCCATATACTATTCTTGCAAGGTTCGGTGAGGATTCGTCCAGGGAGAGCGAAGTTATAAGCCGCCCAAAAAGTGGCCTTCCTATGGGTTTAGCAAATTAACCATAACTACATGACCACTACCGCGGGCCGTGTAATATATATATATATATATATATATATTGCTAACAATAAAATGGAGACATATACATATCGTAAAAGTACAGAGGTAAACTCGACATTACGTGCAAATAGTTGTTACAGGAGATCTACTGTTAACAACAATCGTGAGGGAGAGTTTTATCAGGCACGCAGAAATTGTAGAATACACATGTTTTGAACAAGAATGCAAATTGCTGTCAGAGAGATTCCAGAAGAGAGGGTACACAGACAAACTAATTAGGATGTCACATTACAAAATCAAGACTACTGATAGATCCAGTATAATAGTTTGTACACCAAAGGTCTCATGTGAAAGAGGGA
This sequence comes from Ambystoma mexicanum, assembly GCF_040938575.1. Classification (NCBI taxonomy): domain Eukaryota; kingdom Metazoa; phylum Chordata; class Amphibia; order Caudata; family Ambystomatidae; genus Ambystoma; species Ambystoma mexicanum. Next base: position 1,512,564,495 of record NC_090929.1, on the reverse strand, counting down.
AGCGTATTGATATCATCACCCAATATTCCAGAGACTCACACATATTATACAAAATCATGTTGAAACATTGGCACTTATTGCAAATGGATAAAGACATGTCATTTATTGATAGTAAACCTAAATTAGATTTTACAAGGGCTCCCACTTTGAGGAATAAACTCTGCCCATCATTTCTTAACACCAGTAAAAGACAGACTGGTTCTGATTGGTTGAAAGCACCTAGGGGATTCCACAAATGTGGAGCATGCAGTATGTGGACATTTGCATACAAGGATTCTGACAGCTTCATTTACAAAGAAGGATCTGAGATCAACATCAAGGATTTTATTAATGTTTAGTTTAGTTTATTTATTTATACAGCGTGTCGAACCCTGGGGTAACTGGGCGCCAGAGACTTAAAGCAAGTTACAACAAGTTATAGGCATTTTCCGAAATATACACGGCAATAAAGGTAAGTGCAGTTGACCGGGTTACATGATGGTCGTAGGACAGACACAGGAAGAAATGCAGTACAGTAGTGGGACAGTGGATAGTCAGGCCTTTGAGCAATTCTTGTTATTAAGCCAGGACTTAGTTTTGGCTCTAAAGTTCCAGAAGGAAGATTCCAATCTAAGGTTCACGGGTATAGCGTTCCATTGTTTGGCTGCTAGGACCGGGAAGCTAGAATTTGGGGATGGAGAGGCAGTGGGAATACATCGTTCTGGTTGGCCTGGCCGGTATGCGTTTGTTAAATTTATCCGCTAAATACTTGGGGGCGTCATTTGAGAGGCATTTGTGAATGATGATGAGTGATCTGAGGGTGATTCTGTCACGTACTGGAAGCCATTGGGCATCTTGTCTAAAGCCAGAGATGTGGGAGTGCCGCGGGATACACAGGGCCGCTCTAAGGGCATTATTCTGCAGCACCTGAAGTTTGTTCAGGTTGTGCTCCGAGGTGCCAAGGAAGAGGGTGTTGCAGTAATCGATTTCTGAGAGCACTAGCTCCCTGGCTAGGGCGATGCAGCTAATGGGCGAGAGACGTTGATGAGCTTATTTGTGTAGGCCGCCATGGAGGAGGCTAATGTTTGTTTATTTATTTCTCATTTGGTGCTTTTAGGTGTTATTCAACAACCTTTTGCACACAATACAAAATGATACATTGCATGCAAATATACAATTATATAAAATACTGTTAAAATTTCACAAGTAAAAGAAAGATATATAATTCATTCATAGCCTGATATGAGTCACAGCAACCATTATTTAAAAATCAAAGGATACTCAGAATACATTTTTTGCCAAACATGATGAGCAGATGCCCTAATAACATAGGACTCTCCACAGTATAAAGTGCTCCAAAACTGGTCAGGGTCATGGCTGACGAATTTTGCATAACCTTTTGCATATGCACAACTTAGAATTGGACATACAGTCAAAACATGCTGCACTGTTTCTACTTGGGTGGCACAAAGCCTACAAATACGCTCCTCTCTATCTCCCTCCAGGCACCTGTATTTACCAGCACTGGGAGAAGGTCGAAACGTAAACAGAGGATAAAACATATTAACGCCGGACGGCGGAGTGACACTAGGTATTTCCTGGGTGAATCCTCAAAAAGCACCTGCTGGGCATAACCAGAATATACACGCATCCCTGCTACCCGGCTCAAGGAAGAAATACGGTCAATAATACATGTCTTGCTACCTAAACTGCTCAGCAATAGAGGAACCTCAGATAATCCCGAGCAGGATAGTTTAATATCCCTGCAATGAGCTGCCACCATGGAATCAAAATCCCCAAACCAACAGCTTTTAGAAAAAGAGCGGCTGTGAGCTTGTGTACAATACAAAAGTGATGAAGTTGAACTCAATAACATTTTATATATATCTGCCCAGAACTTACATGCCACTACTTTCCAAGAAGAAAGTAGCGATTGAAGGCCTAGTTCCAATCTCAGGGCTTCCACAGGGACTGCACTTGGCATATTTAGTAAGGATCATAAAATGTTCCCCTCAAATTTAGGCAGCCAAAGGAGGGCCCTGAGCGGAAAAACATACACTACATACAATACGGTTGGAATTATCAACACCTTATTTGCCATTACAAAGGCTTCTATAGATCTGCCCCCAAGTTTGCAAATAACTCTCCAAATGGCTAGCCACTTGCCCCAGATTCTAGCCACTATCCAGTTCTCCACATGTGCTAGGGATGAAGAAGCCTGCAAATGTACACCAGGGTACTTGTAGGTTTGGACTCGGTCCAGGCGTACATGGTCAAGGGAGCAATTATGCTTTGGACTCCTACCACAATACATGACTTTTTATATTAATTTTCAAACCATTAATTTTAGAGTACACCTGTAATGCATTTAAGGAGCGCTGTACTCCAATTGCAGTCCAATCCATAACCACTGTATCGTTGGCGTACATGAGGCATACTGTTTTGTGCTTGCCAAATTGGGGAGGGAATTTGCATACAAGCTTCAAAGCCAAATCCAAATCTGCAACAAATAGGTTATAAAGAAGCAGAGCCAACCCGCAACCCTGCTTAATCCCAGATTGGTTTGATATCCCTCCGTCATTGCTCCCTCCTGGGAGAGTCTAACACTGGTGTCACTGTAAAGAAGTATAGCAGAGAAGCATCTATACCCCATGTTGTCAACTTATCCCAGGGGTGGAGACGAATCACGCTATTGAAGGCTGCGCTGTAATACATGAAGCAAAGATAGAGCGGCACCCCCGAATATTGGTATGCATCTGAGATAAGTGTCTGAATTATCCAGATAGAATGTGAGGTGTTGAAGCCCTTGCGAAAGCCTGACTCGTGAGGGTGTAATAACTGGGCCTTCTCCGCCCAAGCTGACAGCAGCTGTAGAAGTAATCCAGCAAAAAGCTTAGAGCTGCAATCTAACATGGCAAGTAGCCGATAGCAACCTGGGTCCGAGCGCAGATCCTGTTTAAATACATGCACCAAAATTGATCCCCGCCAAGAATGAGGAATAACCCCCTCCTTGCAGATGTGCATAAAATATCATTTTAGCAATGCAGCCCAGAATGGAGGGTCTATGTTTAGGACTTCATTGCGGAGTCCATCTGGTACCACCCTGGAGGTCTTGGTTTTCCTGATCTCTTCCAGGTCTGATGAGGCCACATGGGACCAGACAAGCATACCGTACGTAGAAGAGGGTGGTGGGACAGCACAGACCTCAGTGGGTGACCAGTAAAGTTCAGTGATAAAATTGCCTCAGTCAGCTTCTGTAACACAATTAGCCTCCCTGGGCTCTAGTTTGGCACGAAACAGACGACGCATATGCCAGAACTTCTTTGTGTCATGCGTTTTAATCCAAGTATGGACAAGTTGAGAACAGGCAGATATATGGTTAACATTATAGGCTTTAAGGCACACCTTATTCTGATTTTCTACTGTCTTTATTTGTGCCATGATGCCTTGTGGGCCTTTAGCTATACTTCGCTTAACGTGGCCTAGGGCAGCCTTAACTTCCCTCTTTTTGCCTGCAATCACAGCATCGTAGGGAGCACCAGGCTTAGATTTGATTATCCGCTTTGTTAAATGGCTCACCCCCATCCCCGGCCAGAAGACATCCCCCCGCTGACCCAGATCCCAGTGACACATATCCAGGACAGATTCTACCGTCCTGTCATCCCTATTAAGAGCATGGTTGAAGCAACACATATTAGCAGAGGTCCAAAGCAATCTTTTCCCCTGTAAGTTTACTGCAGGATTTACCTTCAAGTGTAATCCACTATTTTCCATTTTCAGCATTACAAGTAATTCGCAAAGTTGCATGATCACTCATACCAACACGCGCAGTGCTAAGCTGTGGTAATGAATTCATAATAGCTACATTTACAAAAATGAAATCGATTCTACTATTATATGTCCCATTTGACAAGGTATGCCCTATTTCCGACGGGTTAACAGACAAGGGGAACAAATCAAAGGATGCCAGTAATTTGTGCCATTATTTTGCATGTTTGATTGAGGCATCGCCCATCTGGGCCCTTGATATGACTGTTCTGGGCCCTGGATATGAGTGTGTATCCACCATACAGTCGATGTCGAAAGCCCCCGTAAGGATGATCCCACTGTCCTTTGATTGCACCAACCATGCCACCATTGTATCATAAACCATGTCCAGGAGATTGTATGTCTCTTTCCCGTTAGAAGGATAGTATAGAGTGCCCGACCCTTTGCCAATAGATCATGCAGTATCACTGCCAGAAAATGGTTATCTTGACTACTACCACACAGAGGAGAGCGGGAGTACTCACGTCTGGCTCCAATACAAAGCCCGTCTTTGGGACGTCCAGAAGGAGGAGAAGGAGGGGAAAGATGGAAGAACAAGATATAACCATCGGGAGAGAATGGAGAAGTAAGTCAAGTTTCCCAAAGACAAGATATGAGCCGACAATAGATCCTCAAGTCCCAAGGAGTTAACCATAAATGAGCGATGGCCACAAGTATTCCAGGAAAGCAAAGAAAACAATGGCAGTTGTGTTTCCACCGATCAATCTTGGTTGACTGATACCAATGACCAGATGCTGGTCACTCTCTTCTTTGAATTAACAGCCCAGATGTCAGAGCCAATCTCCTGTGTTAGGGCCCAACCAGGGCCCCTGTCCGCAACATTTAACCCATTCTCCTTGGAGACAACATTCACTGCAGGATGGAAAGCAAAAACATCAAAACCCATGTCTCTCAGAGATTTATCCTTCTTACAGATACGCTCAGCCACTAAGGGGGAGTTCAGTGAGATTAGCACCAGTTCGAGATACTGCCATATATTGGCAGTACCAAAATAGAGATTTACTTCCTGGGCAAACTCTGAATCCTCCCCAGGCCCCACTATCAGAGTAATATGAACATTCTGGCAAAACCAGTTGTTAAAGGTCCAGAGTAACGGAGAGGTTTGTATTGCCCGTCTCAATAAGGCTACTGTTATTTGGTGCTAAAGAGTTACGCTTCAAGTTCAGGCAATGATTTAGCAGTTACTGATTATTATCACTCATGAAGGAGCTCTGCAATAGGCTAACGGGATGTAGGTCGCGCACTTGGGGCTCTGCCTTCTCACTCACACCCTTCCCCACTTTGTCCTTTGGGGTCTTGTTTTCAAAATCATTTGTCAATCTCCTTTGAGCAGGGTGCAATACCAAGTTCTTACCCTGTTTGACTTAGGTTCCAAGTTAGGTTTTTTTGTTGTTTTGCCACCGTGTCCCCCTCAGCCCCTGTTTCGCAGCACGTGGTGCAGCTCTGCACAGGCACAGGGAAGGCTTAGGGAGGTTCGTTTTCCCCATTGTAGGTTGCAAACGTGCAAATCCAGGGAAAGTAGTCACTCAAGCAGGTAAACACAGTGGATATTGCTGGGCGGCCAGCCCAAGAAGGGGAGTACTGGATTAACAGGAAGAGGCTGAGTCAGGAACTCACTGTGGGCAGTCCAACAGAGTAATCTTTGCGCCAGCAAGGAATGTAAGGGGGGCAGAAGGTGACATGCCACACCAGTCAGTAACTGCCAAGAACTGCAGTGACTCTGCAGTGACTCCACAGAGCTCTGTGCTGCAGTAGGGTATTTGTAGGCAGCTCCTCCTTCTGTAGCAACAGTCACAGTGGAATGACTTCACGCTCTCCCAGCACCACGCTCGCCATGAACTGCAGACACTCTGCAGTGACTCCGCCAGGCAGGCTTTTCGGTAGTTTACACGGAAGACGAGAACACAGTGTGAGAAAGTAAACCACCTCTGCCCAACGTAGGCCAGTTCAGGCACTCCATTCTGTCCAATGTCGCCATACCCCACCTTACCCTACCTAATCCCGTTATCTCCACCACAACGGGGTACTGATTGCACTTGCCGCTGCAGTCTCAGTAAGGGATTGTGGGTTGGGGGGCTTACCTTCGAGCAGTGTGTTGATGCAGCGGAGGATTCACCAGACTGAGGGTGTTCAATGGTGCCCAAATCCTGCACCACGACTTCTTAACAACCTCCAGCCACCAGCCGCCGATAAAAGCAGCAGCAGCAAAAGTAGCCGGCAGGAGATAAACAATTCTCCCCAGCATCTGCATCCCCAGCACCATCCATCAGCGTTCCACGTTCAAGCAGCATTTCCCGAATGCTAGAGGAAAGGACGTAGTTACACAGTAACGTGTCAAGCCACACTGCACACTTCTTGTTGTCTTATCTCACAAATTAAGCCACTTCCGACACTTTTATTTTTTTACCGATTTTATTAATTGTAAAACAGCGCATGTAGTGTATGCCATCATATGCATCTGCAATAAGTTGTATGTAGGGAGCACCAAGAGACAACTTAGAATAACGCATTAGAGACATCTGCCCAGTATTAGCAGCCAGGACCCAAGACTGCCGCTTGCGTTACATTGGCAAAGAGCCATCAAATGCATAATAGAAAGGATTTGAAATTCATTGGACTGATGAAAGCAAAATGTGGTAAATGTGGGGGTAATGTCATACTTAAACTACGACAGATGGATTAGAAATGCATCTGTTATTTACGGTGCACTACGAAAAGGTTTGAACACGGAGCACGAAATTAACGTGTTCCTGTGATGCCATTTGTGTTTATTGTTTTGAGGCATTATGTTTTTCCAAATATAAGATGTCCTTTTTCTTGTTTTGTTAGTCCATTATCAATGGACATTACTTGAATATACATAGTATATTTTGTATAATTGGAACAATATGTTAATGTAATGCTGCTTGGAATTGAGCTATGGTGTACACTTCAGTGTGTATCTATCTCACCTGTATAATCTCATACTCAGGGAGGCCGATTCATGGAATAATTAGCGCGGCGCAAGTGGGCAAAAACGTGCGAATCGCAGTGGAATAGCGAAAATCGCAGTGCAAGTGCGAAAATCGCACGAAAAGCAGCGCACGTCGATTCATGGAAGGCCGTGCGCGAGAAAACCAGCGGATGTGCGATAAAAAAGTGCGCGGCGCACGTTGGCGCACGTTGGCGCACAGGCCATCTAACAGCGTGCGCCAGGTCACAGCGAAAATCGCACAGGCCACAGCGAAATTCGCACATAGCGCAGCGCACGCAATAAAAGTAGGCGGAACACGGGCGTAACACTCGGAATGGGGAACAACTTGCCAAAACGTGGGCGTCACGGGGGAAGTACAGGGCACAAGTGCGCGGAACGCCCACACGCTCGCCTACAACACGTATTCATGGAATAGAATAGGGGAAAAAAGCGCACGCTCAAACCAGCGCACAGGCACAAACACGACCGCCACAAGAAAGGAGGCGGTAGCGTCTCTGCGGCTGTAAGAAATGTGCGCCAAAAGGTGCTCCAACAAATAGCACCTATATACTGCCATGATGAATGTCCCATACTGTGGCCCTCCAGGAAAAATGACGTGCAAAGGGGTACCCACAAACACGGACACCCGCTGACAAAAAATACGTGTGCATGTATACCGGGGTGCGCGGGAAGTGTCACACGCGATTTGCAGGGTACGTGCATCACAGGGGTTCGCGTGAAGTTATTCATGCGATCGGGCCTGGGGGAGCGGGCTACGTGTATTACAGGGGTTCGCGTGAAGTTCCTCACGCGATCGGGCCTGGGGGAGCGGGCTACGTGTATTACAGGGGTTCGCGTGAAGTTCCTCACGCGATCGGGCCTGGGGGAGTGGGCTACGTGTATTACAGGGGTTCGCGTGAAGTTCCTCACGCGATCGGGCCTGGGGGAGCGGGCTACGTGTATTACAGGGGTTCGCGTGAAGTTCCTCACGCGATCGGGCCTGGGGGAGCGGGCTACGTGTATTTCAGGGGTTCGCGTGAAGTTCCACACGCGATCGGGCCTGGGGGAGCGGGCTACGTGTATTACAGGGGTTCGCGTGAAGTTCCTCACGCGATCGGGCCTGGGGGAGCGTGCTACGTGTATTTCAGGGGTTCGCGTGAAGTTTCACACGCGAATAGCCTGGAGACGTGAATTTGAGGGGTGCGCGGGAAGTTCCACACGCGATCGGGCCTGGGGGAGCGGGCTACGTGTATTACAGGGGTTCGCGTGAAGTTCCTCACGCGATCGGGCCTGGGGGAGCGGGCTACGTGTATTTCAGGGGTTCGCGTGAAGTTCCACACGCGATCGGGCCTGGGGGAGCGGGCTACGTGTATTACAGGGGTTCGCGTGAAGTTCCTCACGCGATCGGGCCTGGGGGAGCGTGCTACGTGTATTTCAGGGGTTCGCGTGAAGTTTCACACGCGAATAGCCTGGGCGCGTGAATTTGAGGGGTGCGCGGGAAGTTCCACACGCGATCGGGCCTGGGGGAGCGGGCTACGTGTATTACAGGGGTTCGCGTGAAGTTCCTCACGCGATCGGGCCTGGGGGAGCGTGCTACGTGTATTTCAGGGGTTCACGTGAAGTTTCACACGCGAATAGCCTGGGCGCGTGAATTTGAGGGGTGCGCGGGAAGTTCCTCACGCGATCGGGCCTGGGGGAGCGGGCTACGTGTATTACAGGGGTTCGCGGGAAGTTCCACACGCGAATAGCCTGGGCGCATGTATTTCAGGGGTTCGCGGGAAGTTCCACACGCGAATAGCCTGGGCGCGTGTATTTCAGGGGTGCGCGGGAAGTTCCACACGCGAATAGCCTGGGCGCGTGTATTTCAGGGGTGCGCGGGAAGTTCCACACGCGAATAGCCTGGGCGCGTGTATTTCAGGGGTTCGCGGGAAGTTCCACACGCGAATAGCCTGGGCGCGTGAATTTGAGGGGTGCGCGGGAAGTTCCACACGCGAATAGCCTGGGCGCGTGTATTTCAGGGGTGCGCGGGAAGTTCCACACGCGAATAGCCTGGGCGCGTGTATTTCAGGGGTGCGCGGGAAGTTCCACACGCGAATAGCGTGGGCGCGTGTATTTCAGGGGTGCGCGGGGAGTTCCACACGCGAATAGCCTGGGCCCGTGCATTTCAGGGGTGCGCGGGAAGTTCCACACGCGAATAGCCTGGGCGCGTGTATTTCAGGGGTGCGCGGGAAGTTTTACACGCGAATAGCCTGGGCGCGTGTATTTCAGGGGTGCGCGGGAAGTTTTACACGCGAATAGCCTGGGCGCGTGTATTTCAGGGGTGCGCGGGAAGTTCCACACGCGATCGGGCCTGGGGGAGCGGGCTACGTGTATTACAGGGGTTCGCGTGAAGTTCCTCACGCGATCGGGCCTGGGGGAGCGGGCTACGTGTATTTCAGGGGTTCGCGTGAAGTTCCACACGCGATCGGGCCTGGGGGAGCGGGCTACGTGTATTACAGGGGTTCGCGTGAAGTTCCTCATGCGATCGGGCCTGGGGGAGCGTGCTACGTGTATTTCAGGGGTTCGCGTGAAGTTTCACACGCGAATAGCCTGGGCGCGTGAATTTGAGGGGTGCGCAGGAAGTTCCACACGCGATCGGGCCTGGGGGAGCGGGCTACGTGTATTACAGGGGTTCGCGTGAAGTTCCTCACGCGATCGGGCCTGGGGGAGCGTGCTACGTGTATTTCAGGGGTTCACGTGAAGTTTCACACGCGAATAGCCTGGGCGCGTGAATTTGAGGGGTGCGCGGGAAGTTCCTCACGCGATCGGGCCTGGGGGAGCGGGCTACGTGTATTACAGGGGTTCGCGGGAAGTTCCACACGCGAATAGCCTGGGCGCATGTATTTCAGGGGTTCGCGGGAAGTTCCACACGCGAATAGCCTGGGCGCGTGTATTTCAGGGGTGCGCGGGAAGTTCCACACGCGAATAGCCTGGGCGCGTGTATTTCAGGGGTGCGCGGGAAGTTCCACACGCGAATAGCCTGGGCGCGTGTATTTCAGGGGTTCGCGGGAAGTTCCACACGCGAATAGCCTGGGCGCGTGAATTTGAGGGGTGCGCGGGAAGTTCCACACGCGAATAGCCTGGGCGCGTGTATTTCAGGGGTGCGCGGGAAGTTCCACACGCGAATAGCCTGGGCGCGTGTATTTCAGGGGTGCGCGGGAAGTTCCACACGCGAATAGCCTGGGCGCGTGTATTTCAGGGGTGCGCGGGGAGTTCCACACGCGAATAGCCTGGGCCCGTGCATTTCAGGGGTGCGCGGGAAGTTCCACACGCGAATAGCCTGGGCGCGTGTATTTCAGGGGTGCGCGGGAAGTTTTACACGCGAATAGCCTGGGCGCGTGTATTTCAGGGGTGCGCGGGAAGTTTTACACGCGAATAGCCTGGGCGCGTGTATTTCAGGGGTGCGCGGGAAGTTTTACACGCGATTTCTGCACGGTACGTGTATTTCAGGGGTGCCGGGGAGTCCCACATGTGATTTGACAGTGTGGGTCCTCCCAGGTGTACCCTGTACACCCTCCACGGCCCCTGCAGGCAGCCCACACCACAGGGGACTACCCTGCATCCCTGGTCATGTCCCGCAGGCAGCCCACCCAACATGGGCATGCCCCCCAGCAAAGGCACATGTCTCCTTGAACTAATGAACACCAACACATGTCCCCTTGCACCCCCACCCCCCAGCACTGTGGGGCACATGCCAGCAGTCCCCCACCCATGTCCAACTCATGTCCCCCACCACCCCCACCCCCCAGCACTGTGGGGCACCTGCCAGTAGGCCCCCACCCATGTCCAACTCATGTCTCCCACCACCCCCACCCCCCAGCCACCAGGGTCACCCTCCACCAGGGCCCCACTCATGTCTCCCACCACCCCCACCCCCCAGCCACCAGGGGCACCCTCCACCAGGCCCCCACTCATGTCACCCACCACCCCCACCCCCCAGCCACCAGGGGCAGCCTCCACCAGGCCCCCACTCATGTCTCCCACCACCCCCACCCCCCAGCAGTGCAGGCTCAACCTCCACCAGGCCCCCACTCATGTCCCCCTGCACCCCCACCCCCCTGCCACCATGTGCAGCCCCCACCAGGTCCTCACAATCCCCAATTATGTGCGTAATGGTCAGCCTCCACAGCCAAAAAGCCCTACCAAGTAACCCATTCACCCACATGGAAATGGAAATCACATGTTACACCCCCAATGTACATGAAGCAAATGAACCCATGTCCGTCACACACATATTTTCAAATTGAATGGGAAAACACACAACATGACATGCATGAAACCAATGAGATGAAACCACACAGTGAACAATGGAAAAAAAAATGTATTGAAAAAAATACAAATGCCAAAGAAAGAAAACTAACTACAATGTAAATGTGAAAAAATAAGCTGCATGTCCGCATAATAACACAAAACTAGAAAATCAAATCAAAAAAATTATGTCCAAAGTGAAATGTAAAAACTCTCCATGCAACAAAGAACTATGTACAAAAATAACAAGGGTCCATCATCACAACTGAACTAAGGAAACCTCCTAAAAAACCTACCTAAATATCAACTATATACAAAAAGTGGAGCAGTGTCCGTCGACTCCAAATAATAATAAGAACGAAAGGAAACCTAAAACTAAAGAACTATATACAAAGGCGGCGGGCAAGTCCAGCGGCTCACTCTGTGGTGTTCCGGGCCAGGGCATCATCGAACTCCTGTTCGATGTCCCGGAGGCGGCCCAGTTCCATGGCCCCGAGGGTCCGCAGGGACGACGCCGTGTCTTCCTCCAACCCCCTGCGGATTGCCTCGAGGCACTCGGCCCGCCTCAGGGCCCTCCGCATGGAGTTCTCCGCCCTGACCATTGTGAGCCGCGCCTCTTCCGCCCGCCGCTGCTCCGCACCTATGGCGTGGCCCAACCGCTGCCACATGGAAGACACTCTCTGTCCTGGGTCCTCCTGCCCTCCGGCCGATGCCTGCCCCTCCGATGTCGAAGGCCCCGAGCCTTCATGGCTCCCACCATCTTGCTGCTGCTGCTGCTCTGCCTCTGCCCGTGCACTGCCTCCTGCTGCCTGCACATCCTCTGCCGGCTGGGGTGCACCTGTTGATGTGGCCACCCCTGCTGGACGTCCGACTCCCGACTGTGGCAGGGATGCCTCCTCCACCAGCCTGGCCGCACTGTCAGAGGCAGCTCCACAGGGCACCCAGGTGACTGATGGGTGGGAAGATGGCACAGAGGACGACTGGCGCGTAGGGGGTCCAGTTGAGGAGGGGGTCGGAGCAAGCCCCATCAGACAGCGGAATCCGGCCTGGGTGACCTGTCCCAGCAGGCTGACGTGGTCAACGAGCCATTCGAGATGACGTGCAGTCTCTCCATGAAAAGACTGCAGGTCACCTCGCATGGCCCGTTGACGCAACGCCACACCAGCCAGGACAGGCTCAACCCGGACCTGGATGGCCACGTCCGCAGGCAGAGGAAGGCCAGTTGACGTCAGCTCATCCCCTGCCTGAAAACGGGTCTGGACGTAGGCATCCCTGCTGGTGCAAGATGATGCAGGGACAGGATCGGGGACAGGATTGCACACAGGCACCTCCGCGGCCGCCTGTGCTGCCTCCTGTCCCTGGTCCTGCACTGCACCACTAGCACCAGTGGGATCCCCACCTCCAGACCCTGTCTCTGGTGCTTGCGCGGCCCCCTCCTCCACCAAACCCCCCACCAACCTGGATGACTCCGTGCCATCTTCCCCTGTTGGGCCCTGTGGGGTCCCAGCTGCCCCTTCTGCTGCCGAGGAGTCCAACTGCAACCTCCGCCTCTTGGACCTCCCCCCCGCAGCTGCGGCCTGGGACGCGGCACCGGACTCCTCACTCCCCGACGAGATGACAACACGGGAGGGGAGCCGGGCCTTGCGTCTCCGGCTGGCGGTCGGATCCCCGCCGCTGTGCTCCACAGCACCTTCTCCGCCCTCTTCATCAGTTGACGCTGCAGACAGGGAGAAACAAAACACAGGCATCAGGGCACTGTACAATGGACACATACACGCACGACAGTTGCACATGAGTGGCATTGGCAAACCTCAGACATGTCATCACAATCCCCAACACACATGTCATTGCAACTGGCACACATGAGCCATACCACAGCCATATCGCAACTGCCACCACCATCCCTACACATACAACAGCATCAGCAGCCAAAGGGGAGCCATACATCACATGCAACACAGGAAGTGCACCACACATGTACACACACCACCACACTTGCATGCATGTCTACACCTCTGCCAAGTGTCGCACTGTTCAGACGGGCATCCATGTCACATCTGCCAATCAGGCTTCCACATACCGCTGTCACATGCATCCATGTAGCATCACTGTTGCACCTTTGACAAATACACACACATGCACATGTACACAGTGCTCATACATGCAGCCGAAAACAACATACATGCCTGACATCACGGACATGTCTACTTACATACACATTCATCCAAACATGTGTGCACGCACAACTGCATTTGCCATGCAAGCCCACACACACAAGCACCATCCATGTCTCACACATTACAGCCCTCGCATGTGTCAGCCCCACGGCCCTGTACACCCCCACCCATACTCCACCCCATACAAACAGATGTGCAACCGGCACAATGGGGAATGATCACCACACGCCCTGCTCACAACCAGGATGCATGTACACTCACCGCTCGACTCCAGACGGCTCTGCTTCTCTAGGACCTGGACGTGGAGCGCTGGGGATATGCGTTCCAGGACCCCCATCTGTTCTTCCGACAAGTGGCCCCGGCGCCCCTTGGCATCCGCTGCCTTCAAGAGGCGCCGGGCCTTGTTCAGGGTCCTGGACCTGAAGTCCTCCCAGCGCTTCCTGACATGTTGTAAGTCCCGGACTGCCACCCCCTCCGCGTTGATGGCAGTCACGATGTCAGTCCAGATCCGAGTCCGTCCTTCCTTGTCGGCGCGGGAACTTCCAAAGAGGGCATCATACTGCCCCAGGACTTGCTCCACCAGGACACCAACTTCGGTGGCACTGAAGCTGGTGCCCCTCTGCCTCTCTGGCCGGGGGTTGTCAGTGGTCACAGATGGTGTTAGCCCCGACATGACAACCCCAGAGGCAGGAGTGGGTGGGCAACTGGGTCCTGGGGCTGGGCTGTGGAGCGATGGAATTCCAGTCGGGAGTCTTCTGTTCCAGCAGGGGTGGTCACAGCAACAGCACCCCTGGCTGATGTGCAGGCAGCAAATGGCAGTGCACGTGGGCAGCAGGCAGTCAGGCAGCAGCAGATAGCAGGTGGGAGCGTGCTCGGGGCTCTGGGGGGCAGTAATTCGGCCTTCTGGGCAGGAGCGTGGTCTCCCGTGTGCTCACGCGTGGCCAGCTTGGTACGGAGTGAATTGGCACGTGAAAATCCTGCACGTCAGCGTGAAAACCGAGGAAAGGCCCTTAGCGCGTAAGCGCGTCAGCACGCATACGCGATTCCATTGGACCAAAGGCCCTCAGCGCGTAGGCGCGTCTGTGACGTGACCCGCACAGGTGTTTCCCACACAGCACGTGATGACAGAGCACACGTGGAAAGACTGCACGTCAGAGTCTCATCGCGTGTAATTGGACAAAAGTGCGTGTACACGCGATTGGCCTATGTACGTGTATATGAGGTGTGCGCGGACACTTACACACGCAAGTACGTCAGCGCACCTGTATCCCGGTGTACGGCCATTTCCACCAATCACACGCAATGAGACTCTGACGTGCAGTCTTTCAACGTGTGCTGTCATCACGTGCTGTGTGGGAAACACCCGTGCGGGTCACGTCACAGACGCGCCTACGCGCTGAGGGCCTTTGGTCCAATGGAATCGCGTATGCGTGCTGACGCGCTTACGCGCTAAGGGCCTTTCCTCGGTTTTCACGCTGACGTGCAGGATTTTCACGTGCCAATTCACTCCGTACCAAGCTGGCCACGCGTGAGCACACGGGAGACCACGCTCCTGCCCAGAAGGCCGAATTACTGCCCCCCAGAGCCCCGAGCACGCTCCCACCTGCTATCTGCTGCTGCCTGACTGCCTGCTGCCCACGTGCACTGCCATTTGCTGCCTGCACATCAGCCAGGGGTGCTGTTGCTGTGACCACCCCTGCTGGAACAGAAGACTCCCGACTGGAATTCCATCGCTCCACAGCCCAGCCCCAGGACCCAGTTGCCCACCCACTCCTGCCTCTGGGGTTGTCATGTCGGGGCTAACACCATCTGCGACCACTGACAACCCCCGGCCAGAGAGGCAGAGGGGCACCAGCTTCAGTGCCACCGAAGTTGGTGTCCTGGTGGAGCAAGTCCTGGGGCAGTATGATGCCCTCTTTGGAAGTTCCCGCGCCGACAAGGAAGGACGGACTCGGATCTGGACTGACATCGTGACTGCCATCAACGCGGAGGGGGTGGCAGTCCGGGACTTACAACATGTCAGGAAGCGCTGGGAGGACTTCAGGTCCAGGACCCTGAACAAGGCCCTGCGCCTCTTGAAGGCAGCGGATGCCAAGGGGCGCCGGGGCCACTTGTCGGAAGAACAGATGGGGGTCCTGGAACGCATATCCCCAGCGCTCCACGTCCAGGTCCTAGAGAAGCAGAGCCGTCTGGAGTCGAGCGGTGAGTGTACATGCATCCTGGTTGTGAGCAGGGCGTGTGGTGATCATTCCCCATTGTGCCGGTTGCACATCTGTTTGTATGGGGTGGAGTATGGGTGGGGGTGTACAGGGCCGTGGGGCTGACACATGCGAGGGCTGTAATGTGTGAGACATGGATGGTGCTTGTGTGTGTGGGCTTGCATGGCAAATGCAGTTGTGCGTGCACACATGTTTGGATGAATGTGTATGTAAGTAGACATGTCCGTGATGTCAGGCATGTATGTTGTTTTCGGCTGCATGTATGAGCACTGTGTACATGTGCATGTGTGTGTATTTGTCAAAGGTGCAACAGTGATGCTACATGGATGCATGTGACAGCGGTATGTGGAAGCCTGATTGGCAGATGTGACATGGATGCCCGTCTGAACAGTGCGACACTTGGCAGAGGTGTAGACATGCATGCAAGTGTGGTGGTGTGTGTACATGTGTGGTGCACTTCCTGTGTTGCATGTGATGTATGGCTCCCCTTTGGCTGCTGATGCTGTTGTATGTGTAGGGATGGTGGTGGCAGTTGCGATATGGCTGTGGTATGGCTCATGTGTGCCAGTTGCAATGACATGTGTGTTGGGGATTGTGATGACATGTCTGAGGTTTGCCAATGCCACTCATGTGCAACTGTCATGCGTGTATGTGTCCATTGTACAGTGCCCTGATGCCTGTGTTTTGTTTCTCCCTGTCTGCAGCGTCAACTGATGAAGAGGGCGGAGAAGGTGCTGTGGAGCACAGCGGCGGGGATCCGACCGCCAGCCGGAGACGCAAGGCCCGGCTCCCCTCCCGTGTTGTCATCTCGTCGGGGAGTGAGGAGTCCGGTGCCGCGTCCCAGGCCGCAGCTGCCGGGGGGAGGTCCAAGAGGCGGAGGTTGCAGTTGGACTCCTCGGCAGCAGAAGGGGCAGCTGGGACCCCACAGGGCCCAACAGGGGAAGATGGCACGGAGTCATCCAGGTTGGTGGGGGGTCTGGTGGAGGAGGAGGCCGTGCAAGCACCAGAGACGGGGTCTGGAGGTGGGGATCCCACTGGTGCTAGTGGTGCAGTCCAGGACCAGGGACAGGAGGCAGCACAGGCGGCCGCGGAGGTGCCTGTGTGCAATCCTGTCCCCGATCCTGTCCCTGCATCATCTTGCACCAGCAGGGATGCCTACGTCCAGACCCGTTTTCAGGCAGGGGATGAGCTGACGTCAACTGGCCTTCCTCTGCCTGCGGACGTGGCTATCCAGGTCCGGGTTGAGCCTGTCCTGGCTGGTGTGGCGTTGCGTCAACGGGCCATGCGAGGTGACCTGCAGTCTTTTCATGGAGAGACTGCACGTCATCTCGAATGGCTCGTTGACCACGTCAGCCTGCTGGGACAGGTCACCCAGACCGGATTCCTCCGTCTGATGGGGCTTGTTCCGACCCCCTCCTCAACTGGACCCCCTACGCGCCAGTCGTCCTCTGTGCCATCTTCCCACCCATCAGTCACCTGGGTGCCCTGTGGAGCTGCCTCTGACAGTGCGGCCAGGCTGGTGGAGGAGGCATCCCTGCCACAGTCGGGAGTCGGACGTCCAGCAGGGGTGGCCACATCAACAGGTGCACCCCAGCCGGCGGAGGATGTGCAGGCAGTAGGAGGCAGTGCACGGGCAGAGGCAGAGCAGCAGCAGCAGCAAGATGGTGGGAGCCATGAAGGCTCGGGGCCTTCGACATCGGAGGGGCAGGCATCGGCCGGAGGGCAGGAGGACCCAGGACAGAGAGTGTCTTCCGTGTGGCAGCGGTTGGGCCACGCCATAGGTGCGGAGCGGCGGCGGGCGGAAGAGGCGCGGCTCACAATGGTCAGGGCGGAGAACTCCATGCGGAGGGCCCTGAGGCGGGCCGAGTGCCTCGAGGCTATCCGCAGGGGGTTGGAGGAGGACACGGCGTCGTCCCTGCGGACCCTCGGGGCCATGGAACTGGACCGCCTCCGGGACATCGAACAGGAGTTCGATGATGCCCTGGCCCGGAACACCACAGAGTGAGCCGCTGGACTTGCCCGCCGCCTTTGTATATAGTTCTTTAGTTTTAGGTTTCCTTTGTTTTTTCTTATGATTTGGAGTCGACGGACACTGCTCCACTTTTTGTATATAGTTGATATTTAGGTAGGTTTTTTAGGAGGTTTCCTTAGTTCTGTTGTGATGATGGACCCTTGTTATTTTTGTACATAGTTCTTTGTTGCACGGAGAGTTTTGACATTTGACTTTGGACAAAATTTTTTGGATTAGATTTTCTAGTTTTGTGTTTTTATGCGGACATGCAGCTTCTTTTTTCACATTTACATTGTAGTTAGTTTTCTTTCTTTAGCATTCGTATTTTTTTCTAATACATTTTTTTTTACATTGTTCACTGTGTGGTTTCATCTCATTGGTTTCATGCATGTCATGTTGTGTGTTTTCCCATTCAATTGGAAAATATGTGTGTGACGGACATGGGTTCATTTGCTTCATGAACATTGGGGGTGTAACATGTGATTTCCATTTCCATGTGGGTGAATGGGTTACTTGGTAGGGCTTTTTGGCTGTGGAGGCTGACCATTACGCACATTGTGAGGACCTGGTGGGGGCTGCACATGGTGGCACGGGGGTGGGGGTGGTGGGAGACATGAGTTGGACATGGGTGGGGGCCTACTGGCAGGTGCCCCACAGTGCTGGGGGGTGGGGGTGGTGGGGGACATGATTTGGACATGGGTGGGGGCCTACTGGCAGGTGCCCCACAGTGCTGGGGGGTGGGGGTGGTGGGAGACATGAGTTGGACATGGGTGGGGGCCTGCTGGCAGGTGCCCCACAGTGCTGGGGGGTGGGGGTGGTGGGTGACATGAGTGGGGGCCTGGTGGAGGCTGCCCCTGCACTGCTGGGGGGTGGGGGTGGTGGGAGACATGAGTGGGGGCCTGGTGGAGGGTGACCCTGGTGGCTGGGGGGTGGGGGTGGTGGGTGACATGAGTGGGGGCCTGGTGGAGGGTGACCCTGGTGGCTGGGGGGTGGGGGTGGTGGGTGACATGAGTGGGGGCCTGGTGGAGGCTGCCCCTGCACTGCTGGGGGGTGGGGGTGGTGGGAGACATGAGTGGGGGCCTGGTGGAGGGTGACCCTGGTGGCTGGGGGGTGGGGGTGGTGGGTGACATGAGTGGGGGCCTGGTGGAGGGTGACCCTGGTGGCTGGGGGGTGGGGGTGGTGGGAGACATGAGTGGGGGCCTGGTGGAGGCTGCCCCTGCACTGCTGGGGGGTGGGGGTGGTGGGAGACATGAGTGGGGGCCTGGTGGAGGCTGCCCCTGCACTGCTGGGGGGTGGGGGTGGTGGGAGACATGAGTGGGGGCCTGGTGGAGGGTGACCCTGGTGGCTGGGGGGTGGGGGTGGTGGGAGACATGAGTGGGGGCCTGGTGGAGGGTGACCCTGGTGGCTGGGGGGTGGGGGTGGTGGGTGACATGAGTGGGGGCCTGGTGGAGGGTGACCCTGGTGGCTGGGGGGTGGGGGTGGTGGGTGACATGAGTGGGGGCCTGGTGGAGGCTGACCCTGCACTGCTGGGGGGTGGGGGTGGTGGGAGACATGAGTGGGGGCCTGGTGGAGGCTGCCCCTGCACTGCTGGGGGGTGGGGGTGGTGGGAGACATGAGTGGGGGCCTGGTGGAGGGTGACCCTGGTGGCTGGGGGGTGGGGGTGGTGGGAGACATGAGTGGGGGCCTGGTGGAGGGTGACCCTGGTGGCTGGGGGGTGGGGGTGGTGGGAGACATGAGTGGGGGCCTGGTGGAGGGTGACCCTGGTGGCTGGGGGGTGGGGGTGGTGGGAGACATGAGTGGGGGCCTGGTGGAGGGTGACCCTGGTGGCTGGGGGGTGGGGGTGGTGGGAGACATGAGTGGGGGCCTGGTGGAGGGTGACCCTGGTGGCTGGGGGGTGGGGGTGGTGGGTGACCTGAGCGGGGGCCTGGTGGAGGGTGACCCTGGTGGCTGGGGGGTGGGGGTGGTGGGAGACATGAGTGGGGGCCTGGTGGAGGGTGCCCCTGGTGGCGGGGGGGTGGGGGTGATAGGGGACATGAGTGGGGGCCTGGTGGAGGCTGCCCCTGCACTGCTGGGGGGTGGGGGTGGTGGGAGACATGAGTGGGGGCCTGGTGGAGGGTGCCCCTGGTGGCGGGGGGGTGGGGGTGATAGGGGACATGAGTGGGGGCCTGGTGGAGGCTGCCCCTGCACTGCTGGGGGGTGGGGGTGGTGGTTGACATGAGTGGGGGCCTGGTGGAGGGTGACCCTGGTGGCTGGGGGGTGGGGGGTGACATGAGTGGGGGCCTGGTGGAGGGTGACCCTGGTGGCTGGGGGGTGGGGGTGGTGGGTGACATGAGTGGGGGCCTGGTGGAGGCTGACCCTGCACTGCTGGGGGGTGGGGGTGGTGGGAGACATGAGTGGGGGCCTGGTGGAGGCTGCCCCTGCACTGCTGGGGGGTGGGGGTGGTGGGAGACATGAGTGGGGGCCTGGTGGAGGGTGACCCTGGTGGCTGGGGGGTGGGGGTGGTGGGAGACATGAGTGGGGGCCTGGTGGAGGGTGACCCTGGTGGCTGGGGGGTGGGGGTGGTGGGAGACATGAGTGGGGGCCTGGTGGAGGGTGACCCTGGTGGCTGGGGGTGGTGGGAGACATGAGTGGGGGCCTGGTGGAGGGTGACCCTGGTGGCTGGGGGGTGGGGGTGGTGGGAGACATGAGTGGGGGCCTGGTGGAGGGTGACCCTGGTGGCTGGGGGGTGGGGGTGGTGGGTGACCTGAGCGGGGGCCTGGTGGAGGGTGACCCTGGTGGCTGGGGGGTGGGGGTGGTGGGAGACATGAGTGGGGGCCTGGTGGAGGGTGCCCCTGGTGGCGGGGGGGTGGGGGTGATAGGGGACATGAGTGGGGGCCTGGTGGAGGCTGCCCCTGCACTGCTGGGGGGTGGGGGTGGTGGGAGACATGAGTGGGGGCCTGGTGGAGGGTGCCCCTGGTGGCGGGGGGGTGGGGGTGATAGGGGACATGAGTGGGGGCCTGGTGGAGGCTGCCCCTGCACTGCTGGGGGGTGGGGGTGGTGGTTGACATGAGTGGGGGCCTGGTGGAGGGTGACCCTGGTGGCTGGGGGGTGGGGGTGGTGGGAGACATGAGTGGGGGCCTGGTGGAGGGTGACCCTGGTGGCTGGGGGGTGGGGGTGGTGGGAGACATGAGTGGGGGCCTGGTGGAGGGTGACCCTGGTGGCTGGGGGGTGGGGGTGGTGGGAGACATGAGTGGGGGCCTGGTGGAGGGTGACCCTGGTGGCTGGGGGGTGGGGGTGGTGGGAGACATGAGTGGGGGCCTGGTGGAGGGTGACCCTGGTGGCTGGGGGGTGGGGGTGGTGGGTGACATGAGAGGGGGCCTGGTGGAGGGTGACCCTGGTGGCTGGGGGGTGGGGGTGGTGGGAGACATGAGTGGGGGCCTGGTGGAGGGTGCCCCTGGTGGCGGGGGGGTGATAGGGGACATGAGTGGGGGCCTGGTGGAGGCTGCCCCTGCACTGCTGGGGGGTGGGGGTGGTGGGAGACATGAGTGGGGGCCTGGTGGAGGGTGCCCCTGGTGGCGGGGGGGGTGGGGGTGATAGGGGACATGAGTGGGGGCCTGGTGGAGGCTGCCCCTGCACTGCTGGGGGGTGGGGGTGGTGGGAGACATGAGTGGGGGCCTGGTGGAGGGTGACCCTGGTGGCTGGGGGGTGGGGGTGGTGGGAGACATGAGTGGGGGCCTGGTGGAGGGTGACCCTGGTGGCTGGGGGGTGGGGGTGGTGGGTGACATGAGTGGGGGCCTGGTGGAGGGTGACCCTGGTGGCTGGGGGGTGGGGGTGGTGGGTGACATGAGTGGGGGCCTGGTGGAGGCTGCCCCTGCACTGCTGGGGGGTGGGGGTGGTGGGAGACATGAGTGGGGGCCTGGTGGAGGGTGACCCTGGTGGCTGGGGGGTGGGGGTGGTGGGTGACATGAGTGGGGGCCTGGTGGAGGGTGACCCTGGTGGCTGGGGGGTGGGGGTGGTGGGTGACATGAGTGGGGGCCTGGTGGAGGCTGCCCCTGCACTGCTGGGGGGTGGGGGTGGTGGGAGACATGAGTGGGGGCCTGGTGGAGGGTGACCCTGGTGGCTGGGGGGTGGTGGGTGACATGAGTGGGGGCCTGGTGGAGGGTGACCCTGGTGGCTGGGGGGTGGGGGTGGTGGGAGACATGAGTGGGGGCCTGGTGGAGGCTGCCCCTGCACTGCTGGGGGGTGGGGGTGGTGGGAGACATGAGTGGGGGCCTGGTGGAGGGTGACCCTGGTGGCTGGGGGGTGGGGGTGGTGGGTGACATGAGTGGGGGCCTGGTGGAGGCTGCCCCTGCACTGCTGGGGGGTGGGGGTGGTGGGAGACATGAGTGGGGGCCTGGTGGAGGGTGACCCTGCACTGCTGGGGTGTGGGGGTGGTGGGAGACATGAGTGGGGGCCTGGTGGAGGGTGACCCTGGTGGCTGGGGGGTGGGGGTGGTGGGAGACATGAGTGGGGGCCTGGTGGAGGGTGCCCCTGGTGGCGGGGGGGT
Organism: Ambystoma mexicanum; assembly: GCF_040938575.1. Lineage (NCBI taxonomy): Eukaryota > Metazoa > Chordata > Amphibia > Caudata > Ambystomatidae > Ambystoma > Ambystoma mexicanum. Next base: position 1,512,542,516 of record NC_090929.1, on the reverse strand, counting down.
GGGGGTGGTGGTAGACATGAGTGGGGGGCCTGGTGGAGGGTGCCCCTGCACTGCTGGGGGGTGGGGGTGGTGGGAGACATGAGTGGGGGCCTGGTGGAGGCTGCCCCTGGTGGCTGGGGGGTGGGGGTGGTGGGTGACATGAGTGGGGGCCTGGTGGAGGGTGACCCTGGTGGCTGGGGGTGGTGGGTGACATGAGTGGGGGCCTGGTGGAGGCTGCCCCTGCACTGCTGGGGGGTGGGGGTGGTGGGAGACATGAGTGGGGGCCTGGTGGAGGGTGACCCTGGTGGCTGGGGGGTGGGGGTGGTGGGTGACATGAGTGGGGGCCTGGTGGAGGGTGACCCTGGTGGCTGGGGGGTGGGGGTGCAGGGGGACATGAGCAGGTGTGCAGGGTAGTCCCCTGTTTTGTGGGCTGCCTGCAGGGGCTGTGGAGGGTGTACAGGGAACACCTGTGAGGACCCACCCAGCCTAATTGCGTGTGATAATTCCCGCACACCCCTGTAATACACGTACCTGGCCAAATCGCATGTGAGAATTCCCGCGCACCCCTTTAATACACGTACCCAGCCGAATCGCGTGTAGAACTTCCCGTGTACCCCTGTAATACACGTACCCAGCCAAATCGCGTGTGATCATTCCCACATACCCCTGTAATACACGTACCCTGGCCAATCGCGTGTAGAACTTCCCACGCACCCCTGTAATACACGTACCAAGCCAAATCGCGTGTGATAATTCCCACGCACCCCTGTAATACACGTACCTGGCCAAATCGCATGTGAGAATTCCCGCGCACCCCTGTAATACACGTACCCAGCCGAATCGCGTGTAGAACTTCCCGTGTACCCCTGTAATACACGTACCCAGCCAAATCGCGTGTGATAATTCCCACATACCCCTGTAATACACGTACCCTGGCCAATCGCGTGTACAACTTCCCACGCACCCCTGTAATACACGTACCAAGCCAAATCGCGTGTGATAATTCCCACGCACCCCTGTAATACACGTACCTGGCCAAATCGCATGTGAGAATTCCCGCGCACCCCTGTAATACACGTACCCAGCCGAATCGCGTGTAGAACTTCCCGTGTACCCCTGTAATACACCTACCCAGCCAAATCGCGTGTGATAATTCCCGCGCACCCCTGGAATACACGTACCCAGCCAAATCGCGTGTGATAATTCCCGCGCACCCCTGGAATACACGTACCCAGCCAAATCGCGTGTGATAATTCCCGCGCACCCCTGTAATATACGTACCCAGCCAAATCGCGTGTGATAATTCCTGCGTACCCCTGTGATACACGTGCCCTGGCTAATCGCGTGTAAAACTTCACGCGTACCCCTGATATGCACGTTACCCGCTTTGCGTTCCTTGTTTGGCAGCCCTGTGGACTGGTCCAGGGTTAGCGCTGCCCTTTGCGATGATTTAGCGATTTTGATGGCTTTTCCTTGCGCGAGGGCGTTCTTGGGGGCGTTACTGGCGCTGCTGCAGGGTCGCTGCGATACTCTGCGCCACGGCTGGTTTGGGAGCCTGAAATCCATGAATACGCTGTGCGCGGAAATCGGTTTTAGCGCACGTGCCTGGCGCAGTCAATCGCACGCGGACACTCTGCGCCAGCCGCTTGCGACACTTTTCTGCGAAATTCTATGAATTACCCTGTCAATGTTTAGCTGACAATGTAGTTAATTGTGGGTACATGATCTTATTGCCAAAAGGGCAATTATACACGTTTGGTGATACCATTAATCTAGGAACTGTACATTGGCTAAACAGCCCTCGTATGTATCTCAAGGCATAAATTAGTTTTCTAAAATTGATTAGCAGAGTTTGCTAATCAAAATGTTTTTGATTAGCAAACAGACCCATTTGATTAGCAATTTTGTACTGATAGTTAGTCACCTGAAGTTATTTGTACCCAAGACATGAAATGAGCAACAATACATCAGTTTTGCATACCGCTGAAATAAGACATTAGTGAGAGGAGTCAGGCCTTGCATATTCTTTAAACTTCAGCTAGAACTGCAGGTCGGGTAGCTTAGTTTTCCTATTTAACCTAGGAGAAATGCACTTGACCCATAGCAATGGAGGACAACAAATTTAAAATATGATTTCTGTAAAATGGTGCATGTCACTACAAACCCACTTAATGTTTGGCACACTGCAGCCACCCAGAGATCAGCCATGCACAGTGAAACTTGTATTTGACACATATTGCAAACAAAGTAAATGTTAAATAAAAGTTTCAAACATGTCTTGTAAATGTTACTCGCCCGCCGTTCATGAAATCTACTCGACTGAGCGAGTGCGTGAAAAGACTTTGCGAGCCGTAGGTGAGTGTCGGTAAAATGTAAAAGGTTAGCTGCATGAATGGACACAAATAAGTAGATCAGTTTGGCCAGCGGTCTCGTGCAGGTGGTATTATATAATACAACCATAAAGCAAAGCGAGCTTGAGGCTAACTTCACTGTTTGGTATTGCAGTAGATCTGTGGATGTACAGACTGGATGGAACTATTGATCACTACTTTGCGTAATCATTTAGTTTGCTTTGTGTATTCATAATGACAGAGAAAAGAAAGACTAAACAGTGTGGATTGCATAGCAGGCAGAGAACTGGACAAACTAGGTGGAATATTGTAGTTTGTGGTCATCTCATCTTTACGGTACCTGGTATAAAGCAGCAGGGTGATAATATAGAATCTCAAAGAGTATGGGTTCAGTCATGGGTTGAGTACCAGTTGCAAGATATATGCAACCTGCAGGTTACATAACTAGGTTTGCCATCAAAAGCATTTAATCATGTGATCGTGTACATTTTCAAAAGTTCACTAGTCAACATGATGCATCTTCCCCAACAAAATGAAATATAGTTGTCACCATGAAAATCCAGATACACTAACCTAACCTTTAGTCTAAAGCATGGAGATGATGCAGTGTTTTACAGTATCAATACTGTAATTATGCATTAGTTAACAACTTACATTTTAGTAATGGAATTGTAGGACTGTCTTTTTAAAAGATATAACGTTGACACATACTGGTCTTTGCCAGACAGGATATAGAAAGCATAATAAACGTATAATCCCGATTACTTCTGGTTTGCATTTATTTGAAACAGAAATCCTTGCCTGCACTCCTACACATGCCTTTGGCACTAAGAGTGGAGGAGATGATTACTGATGCACTTTTATTCCATTAGCACTTGAGGTGACCAGTAATAAGAGGGTCAAGAGAGCACAGAGGGCAAGTGAGGACTGCATGGCAAGCTGTGCTTTCATTGAAGAGGGCAACTTAAATAGCTAACTTTGCTATACGAGTGTTCATTTGATTAGCAAACCTACAGAATTGCATAGCAAATTGCTATGCGACACTGCTTATTTTATGCCTTGTATCTTATGAAAGGACCAGAGGAAGCACCCTTTAATACCTTCTACTCATTAAATATATTGTAAGGTTTCCCAACCAAAAGACTAGAAGACATGGGCATAATGGGCATGCCACTACTCTGGATTAAATCATTCCTAACAGACAGAACAGAAACCGTATGGATAAAACCCTTCAAATCCCCCCCACAAGTAAACGACTGTGGGGTACCACAAGGGTACTCACTATCACCACTGTACTTCAACATCTACCAGACTCCAGTAATCAGAATCTTCAAAAAATACAAAATTACATGCCACTACTACGCAGATGACACTCAAATCATCTACAAAATCGAAGACACTCAAGTCGATCACTCAACCCTAAATGATTGTCTAAAAGAAGTCTTTAACTGGCAGAACGCCAACAACTTGAAAATCAACCCAGAAAAGACAGAAATCATGATTATCTGCAAAAACCAAGAGAACAACAACTACATTCTATGGCCAACGGAAATGGGAACCGCACCGCACCAACACCATCTAAGGTAGTAACACACCCTAACCTTAGAACCACAAATAAATGCAATAATCAAGAAATGCTTCTTACTCCTTCACACAGCAAGAAGAATCTTACCTTTCCTCTCCTTTACCCACAAAACACTCACAATCGTCGACCTCATCATGTCAAGAATCGACTATGCAAACAGCCTCTATCTCAGGACACCAGAATACCCCTTGAAGAAACTACAACGGATCCAAAATACAGCAGCCAGACTGCTCCTCAAACTATCCAGAAGAGACCACATCACTCCAGCCAGCCCTAAAAACACTACATTGGCTCCCAGTCAAACATTGCATCACCTTCAAAACAATGTGCATAACACATAGGGCAATCAGAGGACAAGGAGCGGAATTCCTACAAAAGAAAATACAAATTTACAAGCCAACGAGACTCCTCAGATCAAGCAACGAAATCTGCCCTGAACCAAAACCATACCTTAAGAAATAACTTGGGGGCTCCTCATTCTCCCACTTAGCCGCAAAAACCTGGAACAACATCCCGAAAGAAATAAGAAACATCAAAGACCACCTACAATTCAGAAAATTACTAAAAACATGGCTCTTTAACATCACAGATTCAAACTGAAAAAGTGAAACAACCGAACGGGAAACACAAAGAAAAGGATGACAAATTTAGGACGACACTGAGAACATCCAGAACCGGATAAAGAAACTCTTACTACAACAAGAGAGACGACGCTAAGCCAAATAGGACACCCATGAGGACAGAAATCAGCATCCCTAGCCAATTCCAGCCAACAATCTCACCCGCTCCATAATTGCTACCAGACATCATACTTGTATAGAGTTGTGTGAACGTTAGCACTTGAACTAAGTTGTGGATATTGGCATGGGCATTGACCGAATGGAGTTGTGAATGAAGGCAGGTGCCACCCCTGGACGTAATTGCAAGCGTTGAAATTTGCCATGTTTCAAAGGGGCTAGGAGCGGTAGCATGCATGAGCAACTGAATAAGATAATGAATGCTGACCAGCTGCCATATATGGATGGAGTAACCTTGGCTGACCCATGCCGCGCACCGACTGTATTGGGAATGCTCTCTGGGCCAGATTTGAAGGACGCACAAATGCCTGCATGCCCCGCATACAGACAGATGTCACGTAGGAGGCCAATGCCCAACTTGGGCAAGATTATGAATGTGAGTGGATGCCATGTGGGAAAAGAACTGAGTGTCGGACAGCCCCAGATCTGGACGGAGACGAAGAGATGCTCACGCACCCCACCTGGAGAGAATACGGAAGATTAGCGCCTCGCTTCCAGACAGCAATGCCAATTAACCAATCCACTAACAATTTCACCCCTATGCATACACCTCTCAAACTCTAACCAAACACAACCACAAGCCTACAACACAACAATCCGCACAAACTTCACTACACTGCAACAACAAAACAAACCACACATAGACTTGCACAACAGCACACGACACCGACCGTAAAACACCCCAAGCCCAGCCAATGGACCTCCGGGCTGAGGCCGCCAACAGCACATCACTGCTCTCTTGCACTTTTCCAGCTTATTCCCACTAACTCACCCCCACCCATCCCTTTTTCAGAGCCTACAGGGCATCAGGGGACCACTCCGGTGGTGATAGTGCGCAGTACAAATATCCTTTAACATTAACCTTAAAGAATGGCAGCAATTCTGTCTCAGCAACAGATAAAAACCAATAAGCTGCTTGAGTACTCACAGAGGGGCTTGTGGCATTGACATCATTACGTAACAACGTATGACGCGGATGCGATATAAGGATAGTAACAATTGCAGACGCGAGCTACAGGCATGCGAACCACCAGGAGAATCCACACAGGACAACACCATTAGGTAAGCCCAATTAGCATGATGTGCAAGAATGTTCTTTTAGAGTAGAATCTCAAGCTTATGGGGGCATTAATTCCAAATGTAGCATATGACTCAATTTACCAATCGACACAGATTGTTCTATTATTGCTATCTGCCATAAGTGTAACTTGCATATAGGCTCAGTATTAGGAGAAATTATTCAAATGGATTTGGCACAGTTACATTAATCATTGCCATCAAAGGTAGGTACTAGTGTTAGGAAATATGCCCAATACTACAGTGGTAATCACCAGGTTATAGTATTGATCACAACATAGTATTATGTTCTTTCAAAGAGTTTAACGACACCCACAGTCAAGTGACACAATTTTCTATCAAACAACTTCAGTTTGGTCATAGCTGGATCACATTGGGTAAGTAGTGGCAAGACAATCAATACTTATACAATCTCACACATATGGGATTTCATAGCTGCACGAGTAGTCATGGACATTTTCTTACCTTATCTATTTGCCTTAACAAACGGCAGGTTTGCAAAAGAATATTTTTAGGTAAGCCCTGTACCTTTGGCTCAAATTATATCACTGGCACTGAAATAATGGGCTCCAACCACTTTACCCACAATGTTATGAATATCAATTTAGCTTAATGACTTAACTGAGCACTGTGTCACATCTAAGGAAACGCGTGTTTGGGCATAACTATGCATGTTTGTCCTATTTGGACAACTATGAGACAGGTATTTGTGTGCCTCGTCTTCTCCACTAGTTTAACGACTGCATATCACAAAAATAGTTATTGGGCGAGTGTATCAATGATACCCTAAGCACTTTTTGCATCCATACTGGCAACTACAGGTTATTTAACATCATGTATAACGCTATTAGACACCAAGTTGATTTTCAATTTTCCTTGCTTGTTTTCATTCTATACTCCTGTTGATTTACAATCATGGTATGTATTCAATGCCTTATATCATTTGTGACAAAAGATGATTGCACATTTGTGTTGTATTATTATTTTTATATGGGAGTCACACATCCTTGAAAAATACAGTTTGTCGAAACACGTGTACGTTGTGAACTTTCTTTATCCGCTGGAGATAATTAAAATAAGGACTTATGAACATCATTGTTACCATTCTACTGTCTGTATTTTTAGAAGTAATTGAAGCCAAAATTAGCATGAAGCTAAGCCCGAAGAGGTAGTAACCTCTACATCTTGTCAATCTATTGTGGTTTGGGGTTATCCACAGTTTACTAGCCACGCTGCTGGCCCTTTCTTTCTTTATACATAAATTAGATATGTATATATTGTTGTCTCAGCGCAATTGCAAACGGTTTACGCTGATCGCAACTTTACTGATCTTTTGAGTATTTGTTTGTTTTTATGGGGTAAAAGTGTCTGGCACATTATTTATATGTAGGGCTGTGGCCACAGACACTAAGGGCCTGAGTTACAAACATGTTTTAACATGAGAAAGTCCAATTGAAAGCCTTTCTGTAAATCAGGCCCTAAGTATGTAAGCCCTTGTTAGAGGACTATTGATTTCTTTTTTACATTTGGGAGACAGATTGTTTTGCAAGCTATGCAGATTTTTGAAGCTACAGTTTACTTCCATTTTCTCCTAGGGAAGAGACAATTGGGAGCATGATAGAAATCATAAATTGGATATGATCTAAAATATGATCTACAAAAGACCTCTATTAGCTATCCTTTGCATAAATAGCCATATTTTAGTCAGATTAAGCTTGTGATACATGGTCTTTTCTTTCGAGCTATTGTGTGACTGACAATACGTTTCTTAAAAAATTAGCACACGGTGGACGGGCAAATCATTCATTGGGGCATGCTTGCTGAACGGAGTATAGTATTTTATGTTTGTATATATTGGCAGAGAAATTGCGTTTGGATCTGAAATACCTCAGAAGAGGTCACAAAAAGCCATGTTAATGTGTGCTGTACAAGTGTACATAGTAAAAAGAAATCCTGCTCTCCCTGAGTGGAGGATTAGAGTTAGTTAACTTGAACAAAAAATAAAAATCTAGGATGCAAAACCTTTTTTCTGTTGTTTTTCTTTATATACTAGCCAACAAGGCTTTGCATATGTACACACATCACATATAATTAATTATACTTGTTAAACAACTAAATTAAACAACATATCACTAAAAACAAAAACAAAATTACATTTAAGAATATATACCTAAAACATCCAATATCAGATGACAACAGCTAAAGGACTCCATGGGAATGGGGACCACGGAACGGTGCTGGTGCTTCCATGAAACTCTGCGAGCGGGTGCCGTTCCGCCCACCAGGTCTGGCCCTGGCGTCGGTTGGACGGCACCCACCTGCAGAGTCGTAGTGTGCCGGTCCGGTAACAACGATGCCGGTAGGCTTACGGGCACCGTTGTTACCGGACCAGCACACTTGAGCACACTTGTAATGAGGCCCACTGTGTCTTACTGTGTTTTAGCCACCTCCACCCGCCGAACAACGAACAGCACTCAATGAGTTTGTGCGTTAGCAGATGCGAGCGCACGCTGTTTAAATAATGCTCCTGGGATGCTGGGTGCGTGCTTATGTGGTCGCTAAAATTATAAACAGAGAATCAGGCTATTAGGAATGTCCAACAATCAAAGGAGAAAAGCCAATTGTAATAGAAGGCTTTAACTCATACTACCAACAAACTCCAAGAAAGTTCAGAAACTAAATCCAGACCAGTGACAGGGTCCAGCGGGGTCCAGCGAACAGCACTCGATGAGCACTCGCTTGATGCGTTTGCACAGATGCCCGCGCAAGCTGTTTAAATTGTGCTTCTGGGATGCTGCGGGTGTGGCCTATGTGGACGCGCCAACAAACTCCAACAAAGTTCAAAAACTAAATCCAGTCCAGTGACGGAATCCAGCAAACAGCAATCGATGAGCACTTGCTTGATATAAACTTCATTCTTATTGATAGTAGTTCCTATAAAGACTACTTTCTGCCTGGGCAACCATCCAAAGAAAATGTTCTTTACAAACTGAATCACACACAACACCACTCTAAACTCTCTTTCTTCAAAAACTATCTATCTTCATTTCAACAAATACTTGTAATACATTCTAAAAGACAGGAACACATTTTGCTACCTCACCATTACACGTCTTTTAACATTCATCTAGTCTTTGAGGTTAGGTTCTCATCTATTATTACGTATTAATTATTTACATAATTAGAGTACAATTGTAGTTGTATATTCCACATCTGAATTACACCCCTAGTCCATACGTTGACATAATGTTTGGGCCCCCATCCACATTCATCTCAACAAATTACATATGGGCCTTCATCACGAAAGAGATGCACTTAAAAACATCCTCCATTAATTCGGCCACAAATACCAATCTGTCTGCAGTGTTCCTCTTTTTTTAAAAGCTCCTTTCATGTATTCAATGTTGAATCTGTGAGTGGGCACACAAGGAAATCTTTGTCTAATGATCTTTACTGTTCACGTGTGCCCTGCATATAGTTTCCCACTAATGGAGTACTTACCCCAATATCAATTTTAAATCTAAAACAGAATTGTTTGTAACACATACTTCTTTGCACCAAGGATTCTATGCAGTTTAAAAGATGCATTTTACCTCAAAGTTCCTCATCAAATCAGGCAGTAATAATAATGGGTCTCCTTTGTGTGGCATTGCTCTACTGATACCAGTGATCATAGCATAGCTGAAGTGCTATTTATTGAATTCACAAGATACAATCCTACCTGGGAAGATATGTAGATGTAAGAAGAGGGACAAACTCTGATGTGTGTACGCTCTTTCCTATTTTGTTGGGAGCCATTTTAAATTTTATCATTATTATAAACTGGTATACAGTGCGCTGGCATAGGCAAATGGCAGCATATACAAGCTGCAAACATTGGAGAAATTACAAACTGGATTTGCCCATCTGTCCATGGTGTATGTCCATACACAAAGTTCATCCTCTTAGAACAGGTAATTGCAACACAATGAAAAAAGAAAAAACTAAACATGTGTGATTAACGTAACCAAAAATCAGGCACATTTTCAAGTATTGGATATGCATGTAACCTAGGGATAAAAAATTAAGTTGCAAGCTACGAGCAAAGCAAAAAGAAGTCACTCACACGCTCACTTACCTACATGCACACAGCACATCCTTTTTCACTTGCCAATTGTAAATTATCATTCATCCATTTTTAGTGGTGAGAGCACATTTCAAGACCTGATTGAAACATAGCATACACGCTCTACAACAGCCTATCATCTTTACCCACAACATCTCCTATACAGAGACTATGCCACCAACTCCCTGAGCACCCGGTCCTTTCATGGTGGTGCTTCAACTTGACCTAGCCTTTGTGGTTGAAATTAAGAGGAGTATTTCTTTCACAAGGCTTTCACAGTCAAGAGGTGAATGCCTTCTCTGAAGAGCCAAAACGCTTGGCAGTTGGCATCTGAAAATGTTCTCCAACCTTTTCCTGACTACAACCCAAAGTGTTTGAATCATCGCCCATGACCTCGTCATGTGACCCACTGATCATGGAAAAGTATAGTCAAGCCAGTGAATCTCTGATACATAATGTAAGGCATGATTGTGGCGTAAAATAAATAAAATATAGATTTTTTAATAGCATTTCTGGAATTCTTACGCAACAAGATGTACCCTTGATCAATCCTGATCCCCAGCTCCTCCCTACATGTGCCAGGGCGGAGAACCTGGACAAATTATTACCGAAGGCCAAGAGACTATACACCATTTTTCTTTACTTAGGTATACATCTACAGTCCCATCAACCACCTGCACCCACCATGTTCATTTGTGGATGGGGATCAAGGGTTTTTTTCTCTTTCTTCTATCGTTCTAATACCCATGAGTGGTGAAGCGAGTCATTCTGTCGAAATGAAGGTACCTTATGTGCAAAGATTCCCAAATGGGACTGTTATGGTTTTCAAATAAGTCTCTTATCTATTGTTGTTCCAGTTTATCGCATACCAAGTGGGAATATCTGTCCAAGTTCCCATGTCGCCCATATTTGGTGAGAATTAAGGGAGAGGATTGATTATAGTGGAATCCACAGGAAAGCTAAGGAGTTTAACATTTCAATGTGTACCCTTTGATGGGCTGGGTTTTAGCTCGTTTTATGATTCCCTGCCACAGGAAATGTAGCCCTGTGTTAGGCAGAGAGGAGCTGCCTATGCCACCTCTGCTGTATTCCAAACTGGCAAGAACGTAAAGACGGAGGACTAGATGACCGAGGAAATGCAGCAGGATGGAAGGACAAAGGGAATACAAATAAAAATTCCCAGTGATGCTAGTGCGTCCAGCCCGACCGCGAGGAGAAAAGGACTGAAGGGCGATGCGATAGGGCGGAGCTCAGGAGGGTGGGATTACAGCCACGTGCAGTACCCTACATGAAAATAAAAGAAGGACAAACATTCTAAATGTTTTATGCTTTTTACAAAAGTGCTCCGGTCCCACCCCGAAGGACGGAGTGTCCCACAAGTATGGAGGAAAGGGGACGGGACGTAAGAGTATAACCATTTCAGTTTTCTGGCCCTGATCTGTGTGCATTGTCAGTGTTGCTGGAAATGTACTACTGGCTTTAAAATCAGATGTAATGCAGTCATTTTGAGCAGTATCACGGATATACAAAATGTTCTTTGAATTGTATGGGTACAGAGACAGACCCCAGTGCAAGGGGTGGCCCGGAAGCAGTGTGGGAGGGTGGCAGCGTGAGCAGGTACCTGGGCCCGGAGGACAGAGGGTGGCCAGGTGCATGGTGTGTGGTTGGTTGTCAATTCCCATACCCAAGTATGTATATTGGGGAGCTGCTGGGCAGCAGGTGTGAGTAGATCTAGGTCACCTGGCCTAAGCCCCGCCCACCTGGTGCCTTCCTGCTTGCCGCTCTTTTTTACCACTTTGCAAGCCCCGCCCACCTGGTGCCTTCCTGCTTGCCGCAATTTTCCGTACTTAAGGAGCCCTCCAGCCTCTTTTCCTTTGCAGCTGGGGAGTAGGTGTAAGTGGATCTAGGTCATCTGGCCTAATCCCTGCCCACCTGGTGCCTTCCTGGCTACCGCTCTTTTTCACCACTTAGCAAGCCCTGCCCACCTGGTGCCTTCCTGCTTGCCGCTCTTTTCCCTACTTACAGAGCCCTCCAGCCTCTTTTCCTTTGCAGTTGGGGAGCAGGTGTAAGTGGATCTAGGTCACCTGGCCTAAGCCCCGCCAAACCTGATGCCTTCCTGGTTGCTGTTCTTTTTCACCACTTAGCAAGCCCCGCCCACCTGGTGCCTTCCTGCTTGCTGCTCTTTTTCACCACTTAGCAAGCCCCACCCACCTAGTTCCTTCCGGCTTGCCGCTCTTTTACCTACTTAAGGAGCCCTCCAGCCTCTTTTCCTTTGCAGCTGTGGAGCAGGTGTAAGTGCATCTAGGTCACCTGGCCTAAGCACTGCCCAACTAGTGACTTCCTGGTTGCCGCTCTTTTTCAACACTTAGCAAGCCCCGCCCACCTGGTGCCTTCCTGCTTGCTGCTCTTTCCCCTACTTAAGGAGCCCTCCAGCCTCTTTTCCTTTGCAACTGGGGAGTAGGTGTAAGTGGATCTAGGTCACCTGGCCTAATCCCTGCCCACCTGGTGCCTTCCTGGTTGCCGCTCTTTTTCACCACTTAGCAAGCCCTGCCCACCTGGTGCCTTCCTGCTTGCCGCTCTTTTCCCTACTTACAGAGCCCTCCAGCCTCTTTTCTTTTGCAGCTGGGGAGCAGGTGTAAGTGGATCTAGGTCACCTGAACTAAGTCCCGCCCACCTGGTGCCTTCCAGGTTGCTGCTCTTTTTCACCACTTAGCAAGCCCCGCCCATCTGGTGCCTTCCTGCTTGCCGCTCTTTTCCCTACTTAAGGAGCTCTCCAGCCTCTTTTCCTTTGCAGCTGTGGAGCAGGTGTAAGTGCATCTAGGTCACCTGGCCCAAGCACTGCCCAACTAGTGACTTCCTGGTTGCCGCTCTTTTTCAACACTTAGCAAGCCCCGCCCACCTGGTGCCTTCCTGCTTGCTGCTCTTTTCCCTACTTAATGAGCCCTCCAGCCTCTTTTCCTTTGCAACTGGGGAGTAGGTGTAAGTGGATCTAGGTCACCTGGCCTAATCCCTGTCCACCTGGTGCCTTCCTGGTTGCCGCTCTTTTTCACTACTTAGCAAGCCCCGCCCACCTGGTGCCTTCCTGCTTGCTGCTCTTTTCACTACTTACAGAGCCCTCCAGCCTCTTTTCCTTTGCAGTTGGGGAGCAGGTGTAAGTGGATCTAGGTCACCTGGCCTAAGCTCCGCCAAACCTGGTGCCTTCCTGGTTGCTGTTCTTTTTCACCACTTAGCAAGCCCCGCCCACCTGGTACCTTCCTGCTTGCTGCTCTTTTTAACCACTTAGCAAGACCCACCCACCTGGTGCCTTCCTGCTTGCCGCTTTTTTCCCTACTTAAGGAGCCCTCCAGCCTCTTTTCCTTTGCAGCTGTGGAGCAGGTGTAAGTGGATCTAGGTCACCTGGCCTAAGCACTGCCCAAATGGTGCCTTCCTGGTTGTCGCTCTTTTTCAACACTTAGCAAGCCCCGCCCACATGGTGCCTTCCTGCTTGCCGCTCTTTTCCCTACTTAAGGAGCCCTCCAGCCTCTTTTCCTTTGCAGCTGGGGAGCAGGTGTAAGTGTATCTAGGTCACCTGGCCTAAGCCCCGCCCACCTGGTGCCTTCCTAGTTGCCATTCTTTTTCACCACTAACCAAGCCCTGCCCACCAGGTGCCTTCCTGCTTGCCGCTCTTTTTCACCGCTTAACAAGTCCTGCCCACCTGGTGCCTTCCTGCTTGCCGCTCTTTTCCCTACTTAAGGAGCCCTCCAGCCTCTTTTCCTTTGCAGCTGGGGAGAAGGTGTAAGTGGATCTAGGTCACCTGGCCTAAGCACCACCCACCTTCTTAGCCCTGCCTCTTCCTTCCTGCTCTTAACTCTTAGATCAAGGGTGTCTCTCGCTCGGGCTTCCAAAGCGAAGGGCAGTCAAAGAAAAGGGCAATTCCTGTTTGGATCTGTTCAGACCAGGAGACCCCGGGTCCAACCCCTTGCTAAGACAGCAGGTAAGCATGAACCAACATGTGTTTACACCCTCTGTCCCCACAGGCCATCCCCACCCTCTCTGGTCCCCCCGTGTTGTTCCCTTGTGCCCCCCTCTTCCCGCACAGCCCGACCCTTCCCGCACATAGGGGTCTGTCCTGATACATTCTGGTTTCACCATCACGTCTTGTGGCCAATGCTGGATTTTACTTTTATGAACTTCATTGATTCACGGTGCGTCACCCTTTCTCAACTCTCATGCTGGACTTCCTTTGCATCTTCTGCTCATGGTGGCCCTGAATCATGCCGTTCCCATCTTCATCTTGTATCCTGGCTTGCAACATTATGTGTTACTACTGACTTCTGCAATTGTATTTGCTCTCTCCTCTTTCTTCTCCACTCTTTTTGACAGCTTACTCTCTGTACTCTCCTCGCCTACCCTCTCCCTTTTCCTATCTCCTCCCCTTACTTTCTTCTATGCACTTACTCTATCAGAATTGTCCCTGGACCTAGTATGATGGCAACCTCGTCTGTCGTTCCCCCATCCCCTTACTGTTCCCCCCCTCCATCCAGCACTATCTGAAACGTTGTCAGGTCTGGTACAATAGTCGCTTGTTTTGTTCCTTCCCTCCCTTTCTGCACCCCTCTCCCTCACCTTTTGTTTTTCTCCGGCTCTACCAGAAATGTCGTAAGGTCTAGTATGGTAGTCGCCTGTCTGCTTCCATTTTCTTCCCACTCTGCACCTCCCTTAATTTTCTATGTCTTAGCTCTTGCACTATCTGAAATGTCGTCAGGCCGAGTACGATATTTAATTTCACATCTGTTCATGGCCTGTAAGAATGTCATTGTATTTTTCCTTGTTCCCTCCCTTGCCTTGAAGCGCTTTGAAACACATTGTATATAGGCGCTATATAAATAAACTATCATATCATATCATATCTCTATCTCGGAATCTTGCAATGTCCATTTCAGTCTGTTTCGTTTTCTTTTTGGAGCATTGCAAATCATAATTTTGTTTTTTTTTCAATATTAATTGTAAGCTGATTGATAGTTATATAAGAAGATAGAGCCTGCAAAAGGTTTTGTAGACCAACACAGGTTTTTGAGATTAACACCAAGTCATCGGCATAAAAGACCAGACACTTTCTCTTGTCCCAGCCTTGGAGGATCAGTAATTACACCTTCCAAGGTCTCAGGCATATCCGACAGGAAGAAGTAAAAGAGGGCTGAGGCAAGTATACACCCCTGCCTCAACCCCCTTGCAGTTTGCAACAACCTGGAAAGCATGCCATCTGCATTCCATCTCACTTGAATCAGGGTTCCTGTGTGTAATTCGTTGATAATATTCATAATGGTGGTCGGGCAATGTGCTTTCTGTAATTTTAGTAATAGGAGTTGACGAGAGATAGAGTCGAATGCCGCGTGAAAATCAATGTACGCAAGGTACAGAGGCTGATTCGACACATGAGAGTAGTGCTTAATAGCATACAGTGTTGATAGGTTTATGGATGTCCCCATACCGGCCACAAAGCCGGTTTGAGGGGGATCACGCTTACAACACTGAGTGGTCCACGAATTGAAATCTCGTAACACAAACCGTATAAAGATCTTTCCTGCCACATAAAGCAATGAGATCGGTCTGTAGTTTCCAGGTACAGACCGATCCCCTTTTTTATAAATTGGGATTATCACCGCCTAGCACCAAGAGGCAGGTATACTCCTCTTCTGAATGATGTTAGAGAATATGTTATGCATGATTATGGACCAATTTTGTGAATGTGCCTTTAGCATAAAATTACTTAGGCCGTCTGGCCCTGGCGCCCACGAACCACTTGACTTCTTAATGAAATTCTCATTGTCTTCTACTGAGATACAGAGACGCCAAGGCGACCAGGATGTTTGTATGTTTCGTATAGGATTCTGTGTTGAGATGTCATAAGGCATGAAAATGCTATACCCACTGCTGTTCAGATACTCCGTTGATTTGGCCATGGATCTGGGTATTGCCTATTGCCTGATTGAGCATAGACCAAATGAGCGCTGTGCTGTAAGTTGTAAAGGCCTGCAGTCTGTCTCGTTGATATTTGGATGCTTGCCGAACACCAGTCCAATTTCTGTATTGGCATGTGGCCGCCCTTAGCGCCCCCGACCTTTCAGCTTCGGGTAGGAGTTTAATGGTCTTTTTTTCCGTCGAAGATCAGCTTTCTTGTCTTTTTGTTCCAGGTCAAAACAGTGGGCCTTCTGTGTCAAATTATCAGTAGAGGCTGTGTTATTCGACTTGAAAGGAATAAGTGCCAGTGTGTAAAAAGTGTTTCCATAAAGAGATGCATTCTTTGAATGGATATCGTTCAATTGTAGTAGTTTTGATTCATTCCATTTGAATCATGTACCTGTACTAGTGATATGGATTTGATGAGTGAAATGTTCTCTTGCCTCTTCTGGTTTATCGCAGTGCCACTGCCAGCGCAACATTAACAAATTGTGATCGCTGTGCTTTTGATCAATCACTTCGAATCTGTCTACTTGGTTGTACCACTGGCTATCTATAAAAAGATAGTCAATTGTGCTTTTCGACAGTCGTCTGTTCTATGTAGCTCGTGGAGGCAGATCCCCTGGTAAGGACCCATTTGCCATTATGAGGCCCCTTTCATTCATCAACGTAGACCATATGCAAACTGATGTATGGTTGGTTATTGTTTTGTCAAGACAACGTAAGTTCAGGTCTCCGGCTAAGATATGATATGGCATTTATAACGTGCCTATACACAAGTCTTTCCAGGCGTGACGAGGCAAGGGAGGAGGAACAAAGGGGAGACAGACAACGATCCTACTAGGCCAGGTGTCATTCAGATCCCGCAAGTGCATGGGAAGGGGGAAAGTGTGTGGGTGGTGGGGAGGGGGAGGAGACAGTGCAGTACATGGGATAATAGAATAAATAACAATAAGTAAAAAGTACGGCCAGCAGGTGGCAAGTGCAAGGGTAAGTGCAGATATCAGGTGTCAAGTGCTGGTAGTGGGACTCTAGGGATACAGACAAACAGTCCCCAAGTGCAGGGGTTGCCAGGAAGGCAGTGCAGGTGTGTGTGACTGGCGGTGGAGCGACCTGGGCCCGAGATCAGAGGGTGGCCAGGTAACCAGTGCAGTTTCACTTTCAGGCCGGAGGTCAGCAGGGGAGAAGAGGAGAAAAAGCAGAAGCAAAGAGAGGTTTTGAGGTGCTTCGGAACCGGAGATGATTCTCCTCAAGTTTCAGGGAGGCTGTTCCAGAGGGAGGCCCCAGCCGAAGAAAGAGATCTACCACCAACTCGTTGCTTGGAGAAGCGACTTACCCTGAGAGAGTTGGAGGCGGATGAGCGAAGAGCTCGAGAAGTAAGATATTTAGGAAGAGAGAGTTGGACGTATTGAGGCCCCAGAAGATGATATTAGTGACCTGTCGGTCAGCTGAGATAAAATCTAACATGTTTTCCAAGTCTCGAAAGAATTGTTTGTCTGGAATACCTACAGGGTTTCTGTAGAGATTAATCATTGCTATCACACACTCCTGATGAACAATCTTGACCAGCTGCATGAAGTTGTTTGGGGTTGCCCATGATTGTAAGGTAAATCCTGCGCTCGTCTTCACTGCAACAAAGAGCCCGGAGGATGGACGACCTTTTGCTGGAAGAAAAGCAATACTATGATCGTTTCAGATGGGGATATTAAACAGCCAAGTTTCTTGGAAGGCGAGAATATCAAAATCATTTATTCAATTTTCAGACAAGGTCATAAGATTGGCATGCCCCAGAATATTCCATCTAGCCAAGGAGATTGTTTTTATATTTCCAGGCTCTCTTTAAAGTTTCGACTCCTCAGTAATGCGTGGTTATGTTTGCTGTGTGTTTTTAAGGTTCTGAGGCGCTAAGTTTTGGCAGGCACACACACACGTTTCTACTTTGTGGTGCGAGATATTAGCATTGTCGTTACTTATGAGGTCCTGTGATATGATAAATCCCAGCCTAAACAAGTCCACTTTTCCCAACCAGATCGCATTTAATACCATGCCTGAAGGAATCCACAGTTTGACTGTCGTTGGATGATATAGGTTTATAAATTCTACTTGATCAATGTCGATCGAAGTTATGTCATCTAATGTTGGAGTGTCTTCGAAGATGCTCAATATGTTTGTCCGACACAAGGTAAACTGTTTGCGTGGTGCCGGCCGGCATTTCATGATCAATGTATGCTGTATAGATTTAGTTTTATTATTGTCTTGGGTTCGCCTGCTGACATTGGTTGTAGTAGGCACCACATGGTCTTGTGCCTTGTTGTGTTGCTGTATTGATTCCATGGCCTTGCATGGTCATTCGTTTGTCTGACAAAAGTGACTTCTTGGGTGAGTGGCTACTGCCTGGTGAGTGCACACTCATTCTTTTGCTGTGGCAGCACCTTTGCTCCTAGTAGCGTTTCCCTGGGTGCTCTTTGATGCTTGGTGCGGGAGGTGTGTTCTGTCGGAGGCTAAGTATGCTTCAACAGCCTCTCTAATCTCCTTGCTACGTAATCCAAGTATAACGACTCTGCTGTTAAATCAGTATCCGATTTCTTGTTTTTCTTTTGTATTTGTTGAATCTGGTTGAAAGTAACTATACTTGGTTTTTCTTTCTTTAGTTTTGTCATCTATGTGTTTAGATCATCTAATGGAGAATATGCTGCTGGAAGGCTGCCTCCAATGTGCTCCACCGCCTTTGTTTCTTTCTGTATATTTTTGCATATCTTTACAACAGCAAGGCTGGCATTTTGTAATTGTTTTTGGGCTTCCGTAATCGATCTGATAAATTGTTTTGATGTCGATTTGGAGATGGAACCTATGATTTTCATGTTTTTGGGTTTCTTGGTTTGTGTATTCTTTGCCATCGTTCCTTTACCAATCTTGCCCTTCCAATTCTGAGGCTGGTCTGTTTGAAAAATGTCATATGTTTGTGTACTAGCCAGAATCATTTGAGCCGAACTTTCTTTGACTGTAACCTTATCTCCTTCATTCACAGCTATATGTAAATTATCCTCTGTTATCGGACGGATCACGGCGTCAAAGGAAGGGAGGACAGAGGTTGACGCACTCTTGTTTATCGAAGTCTGCGTGGCAATATGTTGATTAGACATACCAATTTTGGTGCGTCCCTTTAGTGCCATTAACTTATCAGACTTTGTGTGTTCATATTTAGAGATCCAATCTGTGATTTGTTTGATTTATATCACTTGCTGTGTCAATTTATGGTCCAAGGTTTCAAACAAACGCCCCAAAATGGTTAAAGCCATGTTTATTGCTGTCAGGGTTATTTCAAGCAAGGGTGGTTGTTTGTTATCATCTTTATATTTTGGTGCCGTAGGTGGACCCCTTGAAGTTGGAGCAACGAAGGATACTGACACATTTGATAGGTCACCGGCATCCTGATGGAAAATGGATAGTGAGTGTGAAAGGCTCTGAATGTTCCCAGATTCTAACTTGCTTGCAATGAGATCTCAAGAATAGGGGGGTGCACCGAGTCTGTGGGAGTAGGAGGGCTGAGGGTCTGTGGCGTTGAAAAGTTCACATAACCATACGGTATGGAAATGTGATCTGATGAACTGATGGATCTATTTCTTTCAGGTTGTTTATCCTCGACCTCCCTCGTCCTTGTGGGTATCACAGAGCTTGTTATGCCCATTTTGCTTCTTAGTCTCTGCGCAGCACTGTACTCATAGCATTCGCTTGGATTTGTCGCCAGCAAATCATCAAGTCCTTCTTCGATCGTAGAGTCGATTACCATTACTTATTTGCTGCAGTCTTTTACCGGCTCTACATCACTGTGGTCTATTGTTTTTGTTGTCAAAGAAGGAGCAGATTGCAAACCGAGTTCGCATAGGCTCTGTGTAACAGAGAACACTCTAATATCTGCCACCCCCTCTTTTTTTGTGTTTACCGGGGTCAATGTGATGGCTTTTTTCAAAATATGCCTCACTGAATGCGGACTGGGGCAGTGAGTGGTCTTAGTGTGGGAAGTACTGTTTGGATTATTTGTTTTTAGAGTATATGGCGTGATAAACATTTGCTCAAAAAGAGTGCCACAGTCTTATGTTGTTGATTACTATAAAATCAACGATGTTAATGGACGTCGCACCACTAGTAATATCGAATTAAACACGTGTGAATTGCGGTACCCGAGATGTCGCGGGATGATTATGTATGGATTATGTGCATGCTTATTCACCACCGCTAATCAGTACATATCTAGCCACAATGTATTAACAATTTCAATCAAATACAACTATAATCGCAATTCAATGTTGACTTACTTAAACCAAGAATGTTTTGTTTCCTCTCAGCTTCAGTAACCGTTTAGCTGAGAGTCTCCCCAGCCGCCCCCAGCCACCTCTAGACAGCCGCAGACAGCCCTTACAAACAGTGCTTTCACAAGAAGTGCGCGCACATGAAGCGCAAGTTTTTTTGTATAAATACATTCTGGGCAATGTGGGGGGAGGCACCAGGACTTAGAAGAAAATCCCCAAAAGTCTAATTTGTTCACGGGTCGCCGGCGTTGTTGAGCAGCAGGCAGCAGGTAAACAGGCAAACGAACATGGCAGGAGCAGAAAGGACAGCATCTCCAGCCGCAGACAGCCCTTACAAACAGCGCTTTCAAAAGAAGTACTTTACTTTAGTACTTTACTGACACACATTTGAGAGCAAATAAAAATCATGACTTCTCCTAGCAAAATATTTGTCAATGGTTTAACACATGTGTGCTATACCGTGATAACCACAGTACACCATCATTTTATAAGCAGGTTATCATACCGTCAAAATATCAATACTGTGACACCCCTAACGTCAATTAGTACCAGGATCTGAAAGTAAGGTTGTCAATGACTATGGGTAAAGGCCTCTGAGTACCATCATTGAATGTTAATGGCCTTCGGCATTATATTAAAAGGAAGAAAGTTCTCCAGTATTTAGCCACCAAAAAGGCAGACATTGCGCTACTGCAGGAGACGCAGTTTAGCAAACTGCAAGCGGCCAAACATCGCAGGGAGTGGGTTGGGAAGGTTTAAGATAGCAGCCTAGAAAAAAGGCAGGAAATGTGGGGTGGCAATCCTCATCCATAAAGCAATCCAAGTGAGGACCATGAAAATCTGGGAAGATGATGGGGGGGGAGGATTGTCGCAATAAAGGCACACATGGGTAATGATACTAGTCATTGGCTTGACCTATGCCCCCACGGCAGACAAACAATTCTTCTTTTTAGATGGAATTTACCAGGGGATCCTTTTTTGGACAAATCTGCTAATCCTAGAGACAGGAATGCAAAAGATAGAGAGTACCTGCAGCAGTTACTGACAGACTGCAGGCTCTGTGACCCCTGGAGGCTGCTCAACCCCGCAGGCAGGGACTTCATGTTCACGTCGTGTGTGCACGTCACGAGGTCCTGCATTGATTATTTTGTGTTGTCAGCCACAGCTGCCCATAATATAATACAAAGTGAAATTCTGCCGCGAGGGGTGTCAGACTATGAGGTAATTAGCCTAGTTTTAGACACAGCACTGGTCAGGCCACATACAAAGAGATGGAGAATGAATACTAGCTTGATTAAACAGCCATGTGGCAAGCAAGCCCTTAAGGACATGGTAGAAGGGTATCTGTCTTTGAAGGAGGGATCAGTTAAGAGGGCTCCTAGGCCATAAAGACCGCATATGGAAACTAAGGCACAATAACCATATACCCAAGTGACACGTCAGACACGAGATTCGTTTTCCAAACAAGTCTGGTTTATTTCAAAGTATTCTCAGTCGGCCGACTGGGTCTCAACGCCTCACGACGTGTGTTCCCAGACCTCGTGTGATGCGAGAGAGCGAGCAACGCTCAAGCCGCAATATATATACATTAGATATAATCTTTACGAAGGCAATTCAATCCGCCCACAAACATGTCGTACAGGCTAGGGTTCAGTGATTGACAATTATGACAAGTTGTGACCAGTCTTCATTCAGTCTAAACATAGTTATTCTAGCAAAGGCAGCAGAGACAGCTTTCTGTTATGGGGAACATGGAGATCTTAGCTCAGCAAAGATATCATGTTCTTACTACGTTATCTGTGTGTCCCGGTTCACGAGCTAAGGGTCAGACAGTTCTGAAGCAGAAAATACCACTCTCCGTAAAGGAGCACCGCTAGGAGAATATAATTCATGATTTAACTGCCTTTACTACAGCGGTTGCAAGACAAGCCGGCACCTGGACTACTGATTAGATGCAGCTTCTGCTCTACTTCAAGGACTTAGTGAGAGAGAAAAACAATGTATTTCTGCACAGTTTGACATTCCTGTCTGTGTTAGTATTTCAGCATTCAGGCCGTGGCCTCGCACCGTGTGTGAGTTCGAAGCATAGAATACATTTGCAAAGCGCTTTGACAAAAAGGAAAAAAGCAAATGGCCGGCATTTCACAAAATGGATGCCCTCTGGTTACATTGACGATTCTAGGATTGCGATGATTGTCACATGATGCGATTGGTTTCTGGCCAACATACTATAGGGTTGTTTCTGGTCTAACAAACCCTTCTTTTGGCCATAAGCCAAGAGCATCATCCATACATTGCGTCTTCATCGGACCACGTGTCCAATTCCGAACTACCCATACTGCTGTAATCGTCATCAGAAATATTAATTGCCATAAATTCTTTAATTATTTCATTTTCGTGTTGTGCACCTTCACTTAGCATGTGAGGAGGTTTCGTTTTGATCGCATGTGAACACTCATTTGTAATTTGGGAGCAAAGGACTGGCAGGCATTGTATGCAACAACAGCAGAACATGAGGATTCCAAATATCATAACCAAAATTGCAATTAGTTTCCATCCCCATGATCGCAGCAGTTCCCAAAACCATGAACTTACATTCAGATTCCAATCACCTGTGGGAACATGAATTTCAGAACTTAGGACATGCAATTTTTTTATTGCTTCAAATATCATGGGGGAGGAGTCACTTACGAATACACAGCATGCTGACGCCACCAATTTGCATACCCCTCCACGATCAGCCAAAAGTTTTATCAAGGACCATTCTATTTTGAAGTGCAATTAATCTGATTGCTTCTTGTTCCAATGTCGTATTATAGAGTATATCTGTAGTTCCGTTTATTGTTTTTTCTAACACCCTGGACAGTTTCCTTATATTCCACGAATGTATTGCTTGTCCCCAAAATGGTATAAATGATCTCGCTATATCCCCTACGATTTGCCCTGCGGTATCATCTCGACGTGGCAGAGATCTAGATAGTTTTGCTATCTCTGAAGTTTTGGAAAGAAATACACCAGGCAGAAGTATACCTAAATAACAGGTCCCTTCCCAAGTTCTCGGTAACCATGGGTAGGCCTGATCTCCACATATAAAATAGACAGAACCTCCTATATATAATGATTTCTCTTCTTGCTCAAGCACAGCAATATTCATGTATCTAGTGAATGTTCCCACTGGGTGGGAACCCTTTTTCCGTAAGCAAAATGGGACAGAACGTGGACTATGATTAATAGTATAAGAGGGAGGCACAGCATCGTTATTTCCTACCGGAGCCATTTTAAAAGTGATTAGGAACTTGTAAGGCCTAGAGAGCCTATATACTGGACTTGTTGTTACCGGGTTTATTCTACTTCCGCTTGTAAATACGGAACAACCCAACAGTTCCAATACCAATCTTTCAAATTCATTTATGTTTGTTCCATCGAACTGACCAGTGACACTATCATTCAATTTTCCAAAGAATAGTGCTCTTAATGATGCGTAACAGGCGGTATTAAGTGGCAACGGATGTACATACCAACCCATTCCTCTTTCCCCATGAAGGGGTAAATGGGAACAGACCTATTCAATATAGCATGGGGCATATTCATAATCAGTAGCAATGTATTATTGTCATACCCTTTTCTATGTTTCACTTCTTGTGAGGGGAGAGTATAAGAGAGCACATGCACTGGGCTGCTCGTAGTAGGAGCATTGTTAGCAGTCAAAAGAGTTCAAAGGATGTACATTTCTAGATACCAAAATATTGGGATCAGTGTAATCAAAATGCAAAGCGGTATCATAATCATTAGCATATCCTTTCCGAACCAAGTCTTTCTAGGAACAGGTTTAGTCTCTATTTCTATATCATCAACAGCAGTGGTGCAGGAGAGAGCAGGAGTGAATATAGACATTGTCTGTAATGTTTATCTAAGGAAAAGTTTTCCAATGTCTGTTGAGGAAAGTTCTCCACAGCAACACACATTAGCAGCAAAGCATTCAGGCCAGTTCAGGCTAGCCTGCTTAACAGATGACAGCAAGCTGATGTGAATTTGCAAAGAGCTCCAAAAAGGCAGGAGCAAGTATCAATTTGATAGTGTCAGTACCATATGCCCCCGCATGTCCGTGCTAGGTTGCAATGGTCCTTCACTTTTCAATGGTAGCACCGAGAAACCGCGTGTCAGAGCTTTCAATGGATGCAGCTTGATACAGCTCATACGCTCCTTTTCCCTAGGCTTCCGTTCCCACTTCATCCATGCTGGGAACAAAGGCAAAACAAAAGCTGATCACTTCCGATTTTGTGAACGTAGATTGTACCTCAGAGCCAATGTTCCCTCTAAATTTTTTGGGCTGTGTGCGCTAAAGAATAGTTGTGTGCGGGCTGTTTTTCAGTCATGTGCGCAACTGAGTGATGCGCTGCCAGACCGGGGGTGGTCGGCGGTGGCGCGGCAGCGCGGCGCCCCACCAGTGAGCAATGCTTAGTGATCAGATTCCACAGTGTGCAAGCGAGGAATGCGAATTTGTGGCACAACAAGCTCTTCTTCAAGGGACATTTGGATGCTCTATTCTCCTCCCAAGACTTAAGCTCATCTCAAATTGTGCCCTTATCCACAGTCGTTAAACATCCTGCCCTGCCATGCCCAGCCAGTATGAAATGTCAGTATATCTTCTGGCATTTCTCCAAGGACAACTTAAAATAATTCTTCTTTTATACAAATCATTTCTATCGCTGCTGCCACTTTGGGGATGACATCATGGGCTGTAGCTAGGTGGCGCATTGTACAAGTGGGCAGGTTGAGATTCAGCCCTCCCTCACCCCCCGAAATGTTGGGTTATGTTGATGACATTACCTGCCTGACATACACTACAGACCCTTCGGCAGGCAGGGCACAGACAAAAAACGGTGCTCGCCGCAGCTGCACAGTTAACAAAGGCTCTGCAAGTACTAATGTAAAGGGTTTCATTGTTAACTTAGCAACCACATTCGTATGCATTTGTTTTTAGGCAATTGATGGGGTTAGTATTTGCATGTCAGGGCAGGGACTGGGAGTGATTAGAAGGGTACTGAGGGGCAGGAGACAGCTCATTCTCACACAGCACTCCTTTACTGTGTGGTTTCAGATGGGTAGGAGAGAGTTAACTGCCAGTAACAT
This sequence comes from Ambystoma mexicanum, assembly GCF_040938575.1. Classification (NCBI taxonomy): domain Eukaryota; kingdom Metazoa; phylum Chordata; class Amphibia; order Caudata; family Ambystomatidae; genus Ambystoma; species Ambystoma mexicanum. The sequence continues at coordinate 1,512,517,239 of NC_090929.1, read as the reverse complement.
TGAAGCTGCACTAGAATAGTCTCTCTCATTAGAATGTGTGAAGAAGTTAGAGGACCCCGGTCCCCAAGTAAGTTTGCTCTCTGACCCCACAATCTATGAGGTTGGCACCTGACCTCTCCCACATTTAAAAGGTTAGACCTCCTCCCCCCAACATTTTGACTTAGGTGCACCCCAGCCTCCTTGTAGATCGCTATATGCAATAACAGCAGGTCCAGATCCATATTGTCAAATAACTGTGAATGCAAGCAGACGTCCAAGGCCAAATGATAATATGTTATTGTATAGCACTTAGGCTTAAGCTCTTTTTTATAGAACAAATATGCATACAATATCACCCAACCTGTGTTGGTAATCATTTATCGACCTCAGAAGGATGAAAGGCTGAGATGGCCATACTGGGATTCGGACCTGCAGATCACACACACATTACAGCAGCGAGCGATCAACCCACTGGCCACTGAGTTATCATATCGGCTATAGTAAAATGAGCAATTAATGGACTGGATATCATTAAACTGGTAACTGAGATTTAACAGCAGACCAGTTAAGTTAATCTGGGCTTAGTGCGCTTTACAAATGTCACACTCACAATAAATAAACCCTGTAATGGACGCTAGGTTGCACTAGTTGCAAGTCTGCCCGCCACCAGCAGGCCAATCCTATGCGCCACCTCAGGGGGTTGTTTTGGGACATCCGCACAAGTCTGGGGTTAGGCGCCTGTGCACTTCACCCCTCCTGTGAATGATGGCCCTCTTGACTGCAGCAACATTCAGGGGCTCTGTGCGCAACCAACCTACTCACACACATGACTTTTTAATTTTTTTATTTCACCAATCCATCAGGCCTGTGGACCCCTGAGCTGCCCAGGGCTGGCCCTCTTGACTGCAGCAAAATAAACTCTGCTGCACGACCAGGGGCTCTGTGTGCAAACACCCTGACTTGCACACTAAACTTTTTCTTTCTTTCACCAATAAATCAGGGGTATTACTCACTGCTGAGACCTGCATTGGATTCGGCTCCACAACGGCCCGGAGGACGTCTTTGAGAGTTACACTCTCTAGTGTCTGCCTTAGAAAAGAAGAAAGGTGATTGTGGCGGCAGAGCTTTGTACTTTATTATTGCTATCTGGAGGGACTACTTGCACGTTTGTGCTTGTGAACTTACGCACACTTTGTGCTGTTGAACCTAGGCATTGTGCGCACTAGCACACTAGCACGCTAGCACGCTAGCACGTTTTGTGCACAGTGTCCTTGCATTGAATCTCGTAACATATCTAAAAAAAAAAAAAGTGTATTTTTTTTTTTTGTACCTTTCGTGTTTTTCGTGTTTATACCTTTTTTTTCTTTTACTTACTAGGACTACACTACACTGACCAACTCCTCCCCTTTTTGTGACCACGCCTTTCCATTTCCTTCATCTGCCTCTGAGCCTGCGCACCCGCGCTGCGCACCGGTGCAAGTACTTCAAGTACTGTTTGCTGTTCGCGGTGTGCGCAGCGCGGTGCTGGGCCAGTTATTATTCTTTTCTGATTCTATTAGTAAGTGAATTGGGTTTTTATTGTTTGTGGTTTCAACAGTATCAAATGCGAAGGTAGTCATTGAAAATTGTCTATTGCTCAGTGCTGATTGCACTTTGACTTTTGCTCTCGCGTTGAGCGGTGTGACATATTCAAGTATAGCTGTTGCTCGGTGGGGCCCTTGCTCACCTTAGCTCACCTTAAGTGTATCTTTCTTCACCATGCTTCCATACACAGCATACAAGCTTACCACAAACATGTCAACTATTGCTCCACTGGTGTTGATGTCACAGACCCAATCTTCATCACCAAAGACAGCGGATTCTATAGTGGCACCCCAAACATTTTTTACTGCTATGTCTGTCACCCCTGCAAGCCTGCCTAAACAAACCCGTTTTCCATTTGAAGAGATACATGGTGGTATAAGTATCACATCTTTAGAGTCTTCTGTCGTTGTCCCTTCAAGTATGACTTCTACTCCTTCTCCTCTCACAGTTGGCAAAATCAGTTCCTCGCAGCGTACACCATTGAGGTGCTCTAATCCTTGCCCAATTTCTGATCGAACTATGATTGAATCTATCAAGTCCTGTCATAAAGTATACGATGCGAATATGTCTATTTCTCCCATTGCTTTCCCACTCTTATTGTCTGATCCTCAAGTCATATCCATTCATGAAAGTTCATCTGAGTTTATTCACACGAACAGCGAGGCGCAACGTATCAGCAGTGTCCCTGATGACTCTACTGTTCCGCCCTCAGACATTGCTCTTTCTATTCTCAACTAGTTTGCTCTACCAACACCGCGCCCTCTCCAACCACAGCTGCTCAACAATGCTGCTCAAACCATATCAATGATTCAACCCACATTAATAGCCATTAACACAGCAGTGTATAGTCTGTGTAAACTCTTCGAATCCCTGGATACCAAAGTGGCTCGCCAATCAACCCAATTCGAAGATCTGATGCAGTGGCTCTCGATGCAACAGCTCACCAAAACTGAGGTCCACAAAGACAAGTTAGACCAGTCAGTGGTTATGTTGCCCAGCCCGTCGATTCTTCGTGATGTTACTTCACCCATTTTACCAACCTCCACTGATCCAGTGAAAGAAGCACCTTCACGCCCACTGATACCCTGTCCCTTGCCCTTAATTCAAGGCATTATTGGCCGAGACCCGGTGCCTGAGAATCATGATTCCATTCCAATCCTGATTCCAAAAATGAAAACTGGGGCTTTAGAGGGTATAATTGTACCATCCAGCGGTGTTTCGATGGACACACAAGGACTGAGCGATTTAACACGTCCAACAGTTGAGAAACCAAAAAAGAAAAATAATAAAAAACAAACCTTTATTCCAATAAAAAAAACGAAAAACATGATTGGAATTAAGCATCCAAAGAGCACCTTGTCTGCCTTTTTTAAAGCCCTTAGTAAAAAGAAAACAACTATAGCTAACTGTGAGTTGGGTGATATGGAAACTGTTGCTCCTACACATCCTGCAGGGCCTGATGCGGCAGGTACTCCTCTAGTTTCTCCCAATTTTGGCTTGACCCAGGATCCCCCGTCTGTGCCCCGGTCCCCTTTAACACAACTGGTACAAGCTTTAAGTGAGTTTCAGAAAACACCTACACCATTTCTAATTTCAGACAAAAGTACCACTGTTCAAAATCTTCTCCCCCCACGTTCAGTGCAAACACAGAAATCACTCAAATCATCAATTAAAAGCAGTGCTGGTTCGCTCCCTGTGAAGTTATGTCCTCAGCAACTTCCCGCCCCTGCTCAAGTTCCCTGTGATTTTGTAAGTCACCCCAAGATGGTCACGTTTGCGCCTATGCCCAGTGACACACATACTATCAATGCCAATAGCATCCAATCTTTGACAGATGAACTTAAAAAAAGAAAGTTGATGACTATCTTTCCGCCAAGGTGGTATCGGTGTTTACGCAAGCCCAGGGCGATTCTATAAGATCACTAGCATACCCAGTTAATGTGAATCAAACCCCTATTAATGCACCTCCCGAGGTGGCAAGAAATCTCAGACCAAGTTGGCCCTCCAATATAAAAGGGTCCCCGCGTAACAACAACAAGCGCTGGTCTTCAGGGCAACCCAATTCGGACGAGCTCAATGCCACACTTTAATTCTCAAATGTCGAGAGGGTGGCAATCAAATGTATGATCTTAATCGGCAAAGTGTCCTGAATATTTTTGGTGACATTGATGAATTACGTAATATCACCTCACGCGATATTGATTGGGACGAATTTATCTCCGAGGACACCTTGTCCATAGTTAGACTCTGGATTCCATCAGGCATAGTGCTTCAATCAATATGGCGCAATAAAATGGTCTTATTTAATATGGGGTTTTTGCTGGCAGAGGAACCAGAATTCGCTCGCTTGCCTTTGAACACTCCAGTCATGATCCCCAAGATATATCAGGGCTCCCGTGGTGAATCCAGAGAAACGTGGACATCTGAAAATTCTCGGCATTAACCACCAAAAGGAGAGATCAGAAACACATTGTTATTTGTCAGCTGGAACACAAGAGGGCACAAACATCTTCATTCCTCTTTTAAAGAAATGCCTTTGTTATACCACCTCATCGCTTTACAAGAGGTATGGCTCACCAAAGCTCCGATATGGGACAGCTATGAAATAGCCTTGATTCCTGCAGTATTGACTGCAGGCAGACCGGCATCAGGCTTACTGGTGGCTGTGAACATTAAATTAGGGTTTACAGTCACTGTCTGGGCATCTGTAGGTGCGCACATACAGCTTGTAAAAATCCGTAATAAAGTCCTAGTCTTTGCTGTAGTAAATATTTACCGTAATCCGCTCAGCATGCCTGATGAAACCTTTTTTGCAGGACTACATGACATGCTTGATCTAATCTCACTTGACAAATCAATTATGTATACCATCATACTTGGTGATTTGAACCTCAACTGTTGGAAGTTGGGTGCCAAAACTCAAGGTGCTCGAAAATGGGAGTTGATTATGTCCGAACGCAACTATCATATGGTCAATGGCTCAGTACATAATGATGTCCCCCCGCATTACACTTGGCATAGAGGGCAATCAAATAGTATCATAGATTATATTTATGTCGACACCAGGCTTTTCCAACAAATAGACCACTTTGAGATTATTGACCATCCTAAAAGCGATCATTGCCTCCTGTCCTTACAGTGCACGTTCCAATATACAATGCCAACTAGAGATTCTTATTATTGTGGCAACGTGGGAGTAAACAACTCACGCACACGTCTCAAATGGACTGCAAACTCCCTGAACCAGTTTGAACATCTCATAACGAATAGGGCCCTCCATTGTAATAACATCGAATACATAGATTTGCTACGCTCATTTGCTCAGACCATAAATATACTGCAATCCGACTCGATCAAACATTCACATACCTTTGATCAGGTAGTTGCCAAAAGAAGGACAGAATTTAGGATGCTTAAAAGAAAAATTTTACTCTCAATTAGTGCGGACAAGTGGCAGGCATTAAAATCTGCAAAATGCCAATATAAGAACTGGCTCAGTGGGCGCAAGTCTTTGTTATTCCAACGAGATAGTGAAGCCATGAGTAGGGCTATGAGTAATAAAAATTCGGCTGGCATGTGGTCGCTGCTGAATAGTCACTCATACCATCACCAAGCAGAGGCCCAACTGAATGGGGTCTCTGAACATATGTGGATCAAGCATTTTTCAACACTATATGCTGACCCTTGTTATAACCACACTAAATATTTGCCAGTGTCAACATCCAGTTGGAATTTAAAAGTCTCGGTTGAGCAAATTTTTGACCTAATCAAAAAATTGAGTTCTTCAAAAGCAGAAGGACCAGACGGGTTGTCAAACCATATGTTTAAAAATCATCCAGACATTTGGTCTAAGATCTTATTTACAATCTATAGTGACATATTAAGCACCCGTTTGATTCCTACATCATGGAAGTCCTCAATCATAATTCCAATCTTTAAAAAAGGCGACCGGTCACAACCTGCAAACTATCGACCGATTGGGTTACTAGATGCCCCAGGGAAAATCTTTACCAAATTGGTACTAGCCGATTTCAATACTTGGACAGGAAATAATAAATTCAGGGATTCCAACCAAACTGGCTTCATGGCAGGAATGGGAACCAACATCAATCTCATGACCTTGAATGCAATCAAAGCTCAGTGCCAAGAGACAAAACAACAGTTGTTCTTGGCTTTTATTGATCTAAATGCAGCCTTTGACTCTGTGAGTCGTCCTTTATTATTAAAAAAGCTCTTGAGAGACGATTGCCCAGCGTCCCTGTACGATATTATACACTTGTTGCATCATGACACGTCTATACGAATACGCATTACACTAGATGGTCTTCTAACAGACAACATATCGACCTATCGTGGTCTAAAACAGGGCTGCTCCTTAGCCTCAGCGGTGTTCAATTATTACATCCACAATGTTAAATTTGCCCTTTCAACGGTCATCTCCGATTCTCCCAGACTGTTGACCCAGGAAGTTCAATCGCTTATGTACGCAGACGATCTAGTGCTTATCTCTAGAACTCAGGTGGGGTTACAACGGCTTTTAAATACGTTCTATCAGTACGTACAATCTAATGAACTAGTTGTCAACACGTCTAAAACTAAGATCATTCAATATTCGCCCAGGCGCTCAGGCCCAGTCTCATTTGTGTGGTCTATAGGCTGCACCCCACTCGGCGTAATTCCAAGCTATTGCTACCTAGGCATGATATTTGAGGGTCAGTTGAAACCCCATGGGCAGCTAGAGAGGATTGAGTCCAAGCTACTTTCATCCATTTCACAAGCCCGTGTCATCATGTATAAATATGGCAAATTTTCCATCGTCCCAGCATGGCATTATTGGACCAAGAATGTCATTCCCATGCTATTATATGGCTTGGAGACTCTTCCCGCAGATTCTGCATTCAAGTTCGAGCAGTGGGAAGCAAAATATTGCCGCACAATTCTTCATTTACCGCAATGCGTCCCTACCTCATGGATGAGATATGAGCTTGGCCTAACCTCTCTAGAAGCCCATTACAACTGGCGTTTATGTTCATTTTTTGGGAAATGCCTGCGGTCGACTACCGCAAATGTATTGCTTAAAACACTTTCTTGTTACATTTTCTAAGCAAAGAAATCTAGTTACATCAAAGATTGGCTAAATCGTGTGTATTTGATAATGGCTAAAGCAGAAGTTACAATTGATCTGTTGTTGTTGAATCCTGATAAAGCCAAATCTAAAATTTATCAAACAGATTGGATCAACACATGCGAATTATGCATAATGTATCGAGACAACGTCATTGCATGTTTCCCACCAAAAAAACTCAGAACATTACCATTGTATCTGATACGTTCACCAGCCCTAAAATATAGATCAGGAATAATGCGTTTTCGTTTCAATTTATGGGCAACTTTGGAAGTAAGGGCAAAACGCAGATTGGTAAGCCCAGAACAAAATGTTTGTAGATTCTGTCAAGAATCGCCTAGAGGTGAGACATTAGTTCATCTATTTACAGAATGTGCCCCACTTACCTCCAAAAGACAAATAGCCTTTGCAAGACATTGTCAATACCTCGGAAACATTACACAGGTCGAATGCTGGTCGGTCCTGTTGGGGTCAAATAACTTAGCAATCCAGATAGCAGCTGTTAATTTTCTCACCAGTCTTAAATTAGATACTTAACAGAAAGGAGCATTTAATTAAATGTTGTATGTGAATTTTTCTTCTATTTCTTCTTTTGTTTTATTCATGTCATAATTAATGTAAATAATGTAAATAAGTTTTTTATTTTTTTTATTTATTGTGACATGTTTGATGTATGCTAAATCATGTTAAATCCTGTATTTCTATTTTGTCTTTTTGATAGGTTGATTAAATTCAACCAAATCAATAAAAAAAATGTTTAAAAAAATCAGGGGAAAGCGCGAACGCAGTCCCCCACTACCAGAAATAATGCAGTCGAGTATCCTGCATTTGGGGACATCGCAGGGGTCAGCAAATCCGACGTGCAATGGGTAAGCCTCACCCTGGGAGATCTGCCTTTCTGATCACAGATGCTCCCCTGCCAGGTAAGTAGGAGTTGCGAGCAAGAGGGCAGGGGCTGGGCCTGTTCTGGAAGCCCCACTAAGCGAGGGTGAGAAGGCCGACCCTGATCCAACCCCAGCACTCCCGGAAGCCCTGAGCGTCTGCAGAGCTGCCTGTCCCACGTGCAAGAGGAATCTCCGGCATGCAGAGCCCAGCAGAAGAGGCACATTGTAGCACAGTTCATTTCTCCCATCAGGCACTGCTCGGCCTGAGATTTGCATAAATTCGGGCCTGGCCGCCAGCCAGCAGACCCAGTCGGATAGCGAGCAGGCCCGGTGCAGTGGGCCCACTGGCCCGTCGGCCCCAGGCGGGTCCATGGCCCACCTGAGCCGACGGGTCTCCCCGTTTAACAAGAGCATCTCAGGTGGGGTGCCCCCCATCAGGACACGGCAATGCCGTGAGGGCAAGGCCCGATCGTGTCGGTGCTCGGACGGGGCTGGCGGCAGCGGCAGCCGATAGCCAGTCTCAGCCCCTCCAATCCCCAGGAGCTGGCTGGGCCTTCTTAGGGTTGGATGGCCTGGGCACGAAAACAGAGCCCGGGCAGGGCAGCTTCAAGAACTACCGGGGCACCTGATAGCATGGGACGTATATTGGGGGGCCAGCCGGGTGACATTCATGGGGAAACACACCATAGCGGTTTTTGCCAAACCCATTATACGATGAGACGAGAGTCTTCCTTACCTTGCAGCACAGTAGCAGGCTGGCTGTTGGCTGCTGACTGTGGCCTGGGTCGTCATCGCCTCGCCTGGTGGTCCTCCTCAGTGTGGCTGTCCTGTGTGTGGGCACTGGGCTGGCGGCCTCCAAGTTGTCTGGTGGTGACTGGTGACTGAGGTCCACAGGTGCACCCCAATAAATCATGCCCAGCAAGGGTCAGGGCCAGGGTGGGTCAGAGGCCCAATAGCATAGTCAGTCACGTGCGTCACGCTGTGATGGACCTGGCGGCTCAGAGTCTGGGCCGGCACAAATTTTCATTGGCTTGTTCTTCCACGGCGGCCCCCCCTGTCCCCCAGGCACAAGTGGAAGTTGTTTCAACTTTGTAAAGAAGTGCAACAACACATTTGTTGTTACTTCCTTCAAAGTTGAAGCAATTAGTGTGCAATGTCACTGGGCCCCAGCTCAGCTCTGCAGGCAGGCTGCCCCCCCAGGGTCAGGACTCGGAGGGAGGCGGCAGGTGTACAATTGCTTTAGTGTGTGCAATTGCTTCAGCCGCCTCCCTCCACAGATCAAAGTAACCGTTCAACTCGGCCGCTGCCGGCCCGAGCAGAGCGCGAGCCGAGCACCACACGGCACCGGCCCCCTGAAGTGGCGGCACGGGCGCCGGTGGCCCGCCCACCATTTTCAATGATGCTGCTTGCTGCACATGCATCTGAATGCATCATAAACTATTATGCATGCATGATGCAATCATCAAAGCAAGGTAACAACATCTAGTGTTAGTTACCTTGCTATGATGATGAATTGTGTGCAGTCACTGCAGAGTGCAGTCTGCAGACAGTGCCGCCGGTGCCTCCTGGCTCTTCCCCTGCCCAGCCCCAGGCGGCCCAGCCCCCAGGTGTCTGACTTGACTTCCCGACCACGGGCTGAAAAAAATAAAAATCATTTCACCCCAGGAGTCTCACATGACTTCCCGGCCACAGGCTGGGAAAAAGAAAAATACAAAATGATGATTGGAGTGTGCGGCAAAATAAGCACTATGCGCGGCTCACAATCAAAAGGTGCGCGGCCGCACAGGCGCGCACCTTACAGGGAACATTGCTCACAGCTCCAGGTACAGTATGATCGATGAACAATGCACTCTCATTTCCAGATGCAAGATCAGTGCCAGCTTGCGATGCACTGCGTGATGATGAGGCAGCAGTCGGACAAACTTGAGGCCCCTTTGGCCTTTCGATCTTTGTTGCAATCTCCCCAGGCCCTTTCACGTGCTTAGGAAGCACCTCTGGCAGAGAACTGGCGATGATATCTTTGTGATTGAGTGCAGCTGTCTTTCTTTCGATTTCAGGATCATCAAGCTCTTTCTCATGTGGCAAAGAAAACGGAACTCCTTTTGTGTGTGTTGCGTGGATCCAGTGCTTGCGTCCATTCACTCGGACTGCAGTCTGCGTAGTCAGTAGCACCTGGAAAGGCCCCTTACAGTGTGGTGCAAGTGAAGATTTTCTTTCAAAATTCTTGATTAACGTCCAGTCCCTAGGCTGCAGACAATGTCCTGGGCCGGTCTATCTGACAGGAAGAGCCTCCTGCACCTGCTGATGAATCAAACGCAAGTTTTGAGTCAACTGTCTACAGTAATCAATAAGTAATGGGTACTCTATATCCCTCAACCGTTTCGGCCGAGGGGCATTCCAAACATTAGCTGGTCTCCCCATCATGATTTCGTAAGGGGAGAGACCAGTCCTTGCCTGTACAGTTGTTCTCATGCAAAGCAAAGCTAGTGTTAATGCATCAGCCCATTTCAAATTGCTCCCCGCACTTACTTTACTGATTTTGTTTTTCATGATACCATTCTGACGTTCCACCAAACCGGCACTCATAGGGTGTCTGGGCGAATGGAATCGTTTTTATCAATCTGGACACCTGCACAAATTTGCAAAATCACGGCTGCAATAAAGTGTGGGCCGTTATCTGACCATATGACCCGGGGTAGCCCGAAACGGGAAATGTATTCTTTTAGCATGACTTTAGCTGTGGACATAGCTGTACAATCTTTCAGGGGATAGGCCTGTACCCATTTGCTAAATGCGCAGACCCCCACGAGAACATACTTCTAGTTTTGGCATATCTCCATTTCTATGAAATCAAAATGGATGACTTGAAACACTTGTGTATAGGCGCGTTACAAATTCCATATCATATCATAGACAGTGGGCCAAAACTTCCTACTAGCGTCACTGTTCCCTTTCCAATGTTATGTTGTAAACAGGTCATACAACTCTGAACCATTCTTTCAGCAGTTTTTCTAATGTGTGGATTCTGCCATACAGAATCCAGATGTTGAATCATTTTTCTAGCACATATGTGTGTTGGACTGTGGGCCATAGTGCCCATTGCCATTACATAGCCATTTGGCAACATCCATCTGTTATTGTGTTTGTCCAGCCAGCAACCTTCAGAATCTAATTCTGCTGGACCCTCAAACCAGTTTTTATTTCATCTATAGTAGCTTCTGCTTGCATTTTCTTACTGTGCAAATTCCATTTTCTATCATGCAGGGTACTTCTACTTTTTCAACATACATTTTTGTGTGTAAATCAGTGGCAGTTTGTTTCGAAATTTTGTCTAAAATGCATTTCCCTTTCCAACGTTACATGTTACTTTTTATGTGCTTCACATTTCATTATTGCTAATCGCTTGGGAAGCGCAAGTGCTGACAACAGTCTCACTACCCAAGTGCCATGTTAGATTTTGGTTCTGTGTGATGTCAGGAAACCCCTTTCAGCCCATAATCAACCAAAATTCTGTACCACCCCAAAGGCATACTGACTGTCAGTGTATATGTTTACATTAAGGTTTGCAGAAATTTCACATGCTCTTGTTACCGCTATTATTTCTGCAGTTTGTGCTGAGTTATATGGGACTCTTTTGCTTTCTACAATACTTTTCAGTGTAGTGATGGCATAAGCAGCAGTTGAGGTGCCATCTGGTAATTTAAAACAGGAACCGTCACAAAACAGTTCTCCATCTGGCTCTTTCTGTGGGGTGTCAGTTAGGTCAATTGTTCCTTTTGTCTCTTGTTCAGTAACCATTAAACAATCATGGGGGAATTGTTTTTCACCCACTTTCTCATTTGGAGGGGCACTGACTCGGCCGGATTTAAAGCGCAACACCTCATAATTTGGATATGTGGTGCAAATACAACTATTTCATACCTTGTTAATCTGGCTGATGTAAGGTGTTGCGTCTGTGTTCTATTTAAAAGAACGTCCACAGAGTGAGGTCCCATGACGGTTAAAGCGTGACCTAAAACCATTACATCGGTTTGTTTTATTGACGCAGCGACAGCTCGCAAGCAGCGCGGCAAAGCACATGCAATAGGATCCAACGTGGAAGAGAAGTAGCCGCATGGTCTATTTCTCCCTCCTTGTTCCTGAGTCAAAACAGCCAAAGCACATCCGTTATTTTTATGCACAAATAACTTAAAACTCTTGTCATAATTTGGTGTGCCCAAAACCGGAGCCGAACATAATGCAGCTTTGAGCAGGTCAAATGCTTCTCGACATTCCATGTTCCATGGCAAAGGTAAGGTAACATCTTTCCTTGTCAATGCCACTATTGGTTTCACGATCATAGAAAAATTAGCAATCCAGTGCCTACAATATGAAGCCATGCCAATTAAAGCCCTGACTTCTTTCTGTGTATTTGGAATAGGCATATCAGAGATGCTTTCTATTCTTTCTGGTGTCAATCTTCTTCCCTCCTTCGAAAGGAGGTAGCCCAAGTAGGCCCCTTCCATTCAACAATACTGGAATTTTTTCAACAATGCTTTGTGTCCATGTGCTGCTAAATGTGTCAATAATGCAACTGTACTTTCTTTACAAATTTCTTCTGTGTCTGCTGCTATTAATAAATCGTCAATGTACTGTAATAAAACACAACTTGTCGGTAGTTCTAGCATATCTAATTGTTCCTTTAATGCTCTACTGTAAATACTTGGACTTTCAGTGTAGCCCTGCTGAATTCATGTGAATGTAAATGAACAGCCTCCTAGAGTAAAAGCAAATAAATATCTGCTATCTGGATGCACTGGGATACTAAAAAAACGCATTCTTCAAATCTAAAACACTAAAATATGAAGTAGAAGCTGGAATCATTGTCAAAATCGTAGTCACATCCGGGACTAATGGAAATTGCAGATCAACCACTTTATTTACTCTGCGTAAATCAATTATAAAACGGTATGGTATGTCATTACCCCCTTTCTTGTAAACCGGAAGAATCAGACTACTGCAAGTACTACCAGAAGTTTCTTCAATAACGTTTCTTTTAATCAAATCTGATACAATGCATTTCAAAGCCTTTTCTCCCTCAGCTGAAATGTTATATTGCGGAATACGTGGAAATGTAATTCCTTCTTTCAAAACAATCTTTACTGGCTCTACTTTCAAACAACCAACATCATTGTCGTTCACTGCCCATATACAAGCCGGTACTTTACTCAATTCATTCGGTAGTGGCTTAGATAAAAATTGCGATACAGGAGTCTTTTGTGGTGAAATTGTCAAATAAACTCCATCAGGAGTACAATAAATGACCGCATTCAATTTCTTCAACAAATTTAATCCCAACAAATTTTCCTTGCAATTATTTGTCAAAAGAAATGGGCAAGACTCTGTGAATGGGCGTAGCGTTATAGGTACCGGTTGTGACACTGGACTAATTACTGGTGTACCTGAGAACCCTACTGAGACATTCTTATGCCCTGACAGTGGTATATCTGGAACCCGCTGATGGTCAATCGAACATTTTTGTGCACCCGTGTCCACTAAAAATATGTGCTCACTATTCGCAACCTTCATTTCTACGTAGGGCCCTTTCTGGTCTACGGGAATAGATACTGGTTCCAAACCCGATGCGTTCCCACCACCTCTATTATTGTTTGCTACTTGCTGCAACAGTACTCTTGTTTTCAAATTCCCTTTGTCCCTCAGTTCCTTGTCCTTTTCTGAATTTACTCTGTTCTCATAATACTGGGCCATATGTAATACTTCACTTTGTGTTTTTGCTTGTCATGCACTTTCAGATGTCATTATTAAACTTTGAATTTTCGGTAGCAACCCTCGCACAAACTTATCAACAAACAATCTCTTCCCGGGTTCAGTACTTAGATCTTGACCACTAAAATCTGCAAATACTTATTCAAATCGATTAAAATAATCTGTTGCTCCTTCCACTTTGCCCTACAAACAAGCAGTCAATTTATCCCAAACTATTCTCTTTTCGGGTCCCAAAGTTTTCAATTTCTCTACTATTCGCGATGGCAAAGCCAACATTACTTATGGTGGCTTCTCTCCAGCCTTTTTCTCACTATCAATTCTAATCAAATTCTCTCATGTGTCACCTAATATCGGCGCGTCATTTATATTTCTAACCTGTTTCCATATGTCTACAGGAAGATTCACGGGAAACAATAAATCAATGTCACTCAATGTAAAAACAGATGAATTCAAAACAGATTCAATTTCCTAGTAGAATCCTGACGGGTTCTTCCTAATATCAGGGATCGTCTGCTTTATAGTATTTACCTCTTGCCTCGAAAATGGGACATGTACAAACTGTGCGATATAATGAGCTTTTATCGTTCTCGCTGGAGACGCTCCAGAGGCAGCAACTTCTACTTTAGGGACAAACGTGGGAGGCACTTCCCTCATGGGTAATTGCAAACCAGGAGATTCTACATTTCTTTGTCTATTAAGCAACAAAGCTAAATCAAGAGAAAAAACAGTAGTTCCAGTTTCAGGCGAAAATGCTCTTTTGTAAATGGTCATTAAATCAGCGGGTGCACATATCTTATTCTTCATACATTCATCTTGTAGGTACACTACCATGACCTGTAATACCTTTCTCTGCATTTCTGGTGTATACTGACTAAACGTGTAATGCACTTCAATTGGGGAAATGGAGACATCCGTAATCCATCTAAGCGCATCTCGTGTACAAATTCGCATTTCTTCACAAACAGGTTTCAACGACGGAAAAAAACGTTGCTGGACATACGACATATGCTGTTCATCTTTTTTCATTAATTCTTTATGCAATTGATCAAGTTCTCGCTTAAACACAAATAAGCGGCCTACGTGTCCTCGTGCTTTCGTCGCATTATCTCGCAAATTCGAAAGTACAACCAAATCACGCAACTATTGCGGTACCACTGTATCGGTCAAATCACTCCATATTTTCACAAGATAATTCCCCATGCATTCTAACAATACATGTTGTTCACCAAGGCCTCTATGATCAGATATGGAACTTTGCACAGCCACTTCATTGCCATCATCAATATATGTTTCTGCCCATTCTTTCAGTTCTGCTTTCCTTTCTTTGCTAATCACACTACGCGTCTGTCTAATGCTTCCTTGCGCGGCCCCATCTCTGTAGAACTGCCTGGTAACGCGGCTAACTCATGCTCTGAAGGCGGTGGAGAAAATGATGTCACAGGTACAGGAGGAGAGGAACTGCTTACTGCGGTCTGTACTTTGATGTTCATTTCTCCGCTCACTCAATATTTTGTTTATTAGTTTTTCTGATGTATGAAAGTCTTGCTTAGGATATATTTTCTGCACATCGAATTGGAAAGCCCTGTCCATGTTCCTAATGGCTTCTGTCTGCTGATGTTGGTCATGCTCTAGCGCTTTCTCTACATTTGTTTTATGTCTGCGCGCATGTTTCTCTCTACTTCTCAATCAGCGATTAGCGTCCTTCCTCAGTCTCTTACAAAGTCAAGTCAAATGCTGCTGGTCGGGCCTTTTTGGGTAGCCATACTGATTCTAGGTGTTCTATACGTTCTAATTCAAAGCTCCCATTATTAGGCCACTGAAGGTCTGATACACGTCTGGTCTGCCTATGCCAAATCGCATTAAATACTATTTCCCCTATACCAAAGTTTATGTACATTTCATGTGCCGGCGATCCTTAGGGTGGCGGAACCTGGCCAGTTTCCAAAGATTGTCTACCGCAGCGAAAAAAACTCACTAAACAGGAAGACGATTTCCCAGGCATGGTTAATTCTTACCCTTTTCTTGCCCTGGGAGTTTGATCTTGCAAGAGCAACACTTAACCAATATCAGGACTATTAAGAATCGGAGCATGACTCACCTGATCAACCAATTCGTCACTCAGGACGCAATTCGTCTGTATACAGACGCAACAAGAATCATCGTGACTGCGTGTCTGGCTTAATCTGCCTCGTTCCAGGACCCTCGCCTTGATGGTATACGGGCACTGCTCGTCGATCAGGGATCGGCTGTGTACAGATCTGCGGAGGAGTCTCTCATCACTTCTACAGGGGCACCCAGAACACCTTCCGATCCCAGCTCGACTGCCTCGTGCGCGACTCGTTTTTGCCTTCTTCAACTTACAACATATACGATGGAGCATTAGTGGGAGGGCCCCTATTCAGGCGCCATATTTGTTAGGCCATAAAGACTGCATATGGAAACTAAGGCACAATAACCATATACCCAAGTAACACATCAGACACAAGGTTCATTTTCCAAACAAGTCTGGTTTATTTCAAAGTATTCACAGTCGGCCGACTGGGTCTCAACGCCTCATGATGCGCGTGCATGGAGCGCAAGTTTTTTTTGTATGAATACATTCTGGGCAATGTGGGCGGAGGCACCAGGACTTAGAAGAAAATCCCCAAAAGTCTCATTTGTTCACAGGTCGCTGGCGTTGTTGAGCAGCGGTAAACAGGCAGACGAGCATGGCAGGAGCAGAAAGGACAGCGTCTCCAGCCGCAGACAGCCCTTACAAACAGCGCTTTCACAAGAAGTACTTTACTTTAGTACTTTACTGACACACATTTGAGAGCAAATAAAAATCATGACTTCTTCTAGCAAAATATTTGTCAATGGTTTAACACGTGTGCTATACTGTGATGACCACGGTATACCATCATTATATAAGCAAGTTATCATACCGTCAAAAAATCGTTACCGTGGGGGCGCTGTTGTGCGCCGAACAAGATGGCCGCCTGAAACGTGAGCTCCGAGGCAGGCAGATCACTCGATCCTGATCTTGGGCATTTACGATCTACAACTTGTACCAGACTGCTACGATTCGCGACCTGCTGGACCAGGGACCAACTGGTCCAAATCCTGAAGAAAATCGGCGCCGTTAACACTGTAATCGGGAACTGCTGTAACCATCCCCCATCGCCCGCTAATCTGCGCGCCAAAATCCGGCACTTGGGGAGAGTCAGGCGGTCCAGGCCCTCGGTACCGTAGCGCCCCACCACCCCCGTGGAGGCCCGTGTGGCGGTGGAACACCTCTGAGTAGATGACCAGGAGCGAACCACGAGATTGCTTGGGCCGTACGGCGCCGGCGCGGAGCACCGCAGATACTAGAACTGTAACCAAGCTGGGCGGCTTCTACTCAGGCCCTCATCGACTCTTATATCGGCCTTCACCCTGCTGTCTCCATCGCTGGGCCCCCCGCCCCTTTTTCAACGAGATTCCAGCGCTCGGGGAAGAGCTGCGGCACACCAACGGACGCCAGGTGCTGTGCTCCCCCGCTGTCGTGGGCTGGGTTTCCGGACCCTTGGCGCCTGTAATGTACGTGGGGGTTGGGGATGCTGCTAACCCCTGGCCTCCCTGAAGCGGAGAGGGGGACAAATTGATGCGTGGTTCCGCGGCAGTCACCAACCATCCGTACCCGATAGAGGACGACCTGCTCCCGCCGAGCGAGGTGCTGTGACCCTCTCGCGGACCGCACTAGACTCTTGTCTGCGCTTGGAGGGGCCTGGACCCCTGGCGGCCTGGCCGTGGCCTGTTGGGATCCCCCGTGGCCCACGTTATCCGGCCCCGCCGCCCGGCACCAGACACCTTGCGACACCCGAAGATTTGCCTTGCCCCCGCCTCTCCTCCTTCCAGGGCGCCAGACTTCGGGCTCCCGGAGCTGCTTGGGTTGTACCCTGCCAGTCACTGCCGTCGAGGCCTTGATCCCCTGGGGGCTGCACTTCGTTGATCCTGTCCGCGGAGGCGAGGGACACCATCGGCTCCCCCTCTTTTCTCCTGAGTCACATCACCGCCACAATGACTAAAGGGACGGGGAAAAAACAGAGCTCCATAAACATGTTTACGAAGACTCCGGTCGGCCCTGCTGAAGAGGTCTCCGAGCAGGCCCCTGCCACTACCTCATCCGTTGCTGTCTCGGAATCTCAGAACATGATGGACTTTATCCGTGAGGGTTTTACCACGCTCCACTCGAAGTTAGATGACATGAATGGCACTATCTCCTCTATCAAGGCCCACATTGAGAGGACTGACAGTCGAGTGTTGGAGGTCGAAACCAGGGTGAGCTCTGCTGAGGACGGTCTGGGGGCGCTGCGTTCGGAGGTCACGGCTCTATCCAACCGCGTCCTCGAGGTGGAGAAGAAAAATGAGGACTTGGAATCTCGCTCGAGGCGTAACAACCTCCGTATCATTGGGGTCCCTGAGAGTGGCATCGGAGAGCCGATGGAAGACTTTGTGGAACGCACATTACTGTCGCTTCTGGATTCACCTAAGCTCTCTCCTCAGTTTGCTATAGAGCGGGCACACCGGGCCCTGACGCCTAAACCCAAGCCGGGTGCACCTCCGCGACCCATTATAGCTCGTGTCCTTAACTTCCGGAACCGCGATGCCCTCCTCAGAGCCGCAAAACTCAAAGGTGAACTTCTACTGGATGGAGCAAGGATACACCTATACCCTGACTTCTCGGTGGCTGTCCAGCGGGAGCGTTAGACTTTCTTGGCTCTGAAAAGAAGGCTTAGGGATCACGGAGTCAAGTACTCCATGTTATACCCCGCTAAGCTGCGAGTGGAGCACAACAATCAGGTATCATTCTTCACGATTCCGGAGGAAGCCTCCAGGTTTATCGACGATCATTTCCCAGGCTGACTTTCCTTCCCAGCCATTCCACTATAACTACTCGGCGTGCCCGTTGGGACGCGCCGCCACCGGCTTTCCCCCGACGCCAAGAATATACCACACTTGTACCTCTCAACAATTATCAGTAGGATTACTCTGCACGACTGTGCCAAGGTAAATCGTGCCAATTATAGTTGTCAAGTTACGTCCGAAGCATCATTGTAGGCACCATGTTCTCGCTGGATCTGCCACATGCCCGGAGCGGCGTCATCAGTCCGGCCCACAGGCCCCCAGGCGTTGATGCCACTGGTTTGGATTTGGTTAAGGGGTGTTGGGGTTGTCATTCCTCTTGTTGGGGGAGGGAAGTGGGTGGGGGTGGGTTGGGATGGGGGTTTTGTTATAAAAAAGTTTGGCATTGGCAGCGAGGTCGGAACACAGGGTAATGCAGTGTTAATGAGGCTACAGGGCCGCTACATCAGCCCACTGGACATTATTATCCCGGCGATATGAGCGTCACCGCTCCTCTGACGGAGAACAATCTAACCTTCATGAGCTGGAATGTGAGGGGTCTGGGCAATTTTTAAAAAATTAGACAGATACAGCTGCAAGCGGAGTGGCATGGATCCAAGATCCTTTTCTTACAAGAGACACATGCGCGTTCTGAACATTGTTTGAGATTTGCAAGAAACTGGGGCCCCTAGAGATACTTCACCAACTTTTCTACTCAAAGCTGTGGGGTTATGACTATTATTCATAAGAGCCTTAAATTTACACTGATTTCTTCACAAATAGACCCTCAGGGTAGATATGTACTACTACCTGCTACACTCCAGAATAGGGAGGTGATCTTGCTGAACATCTATGGCCCCAACATTGATGACTCGGAGTTCTTCACACACCTCACATCCCTCCTAGATGGTTTCCCTTTGGTTCCTATCCTCTGGGGTGGTGACTTCAACACCATTTTTGATACAGACCTTGACAGATCTGGGTCCAGGCCCGCCAATTTACCAGGGCAGCCTATGCTACACTGTCATCCCTCCCCCGCCTTACGGTTGTAGACGCATGGAGACTGCTCTACCCTGATTCCTGTGTCTATTCCTTTCACTCTTCAGTTCATGATTCCTATTCCCGGATCGATAGGTGGGTAATTTCAGATTTATTGATCAAAAATGTGGTACAATTAACGATCCTCCCTAGGATCCTATCTGACCACTCCCCGGTGACCATCACCATGGGTTGGGGACTGGACGGTGATCGTACCAGACGCTGGAGGATGAAACCCCATTCTCTCCTCGACCCTCTGTTCAGATCGGAGCTCGAGGTAGTCATTGAGGAGTTTTTTTTCGAAATAAACAAGGACTCGGTATCCTCCCAGGCCACCCTATGGGAGGCCTTTAAGGAATATATTAGGGGCATAGCACTGTCCAAAGAGAGTGGCATACTCAGAACAATTCGAAGGGATATCGCTGTCAGCGAAACCAAACTGTCGACCCTGGAGGCCCAGTGCTCACGGTCCTCAACCCCTGCGACCCTTGCAGCTATAGGAGTGGAGCTGGACGTGTTTCGCTCCCTGGCGGAACGGGAAGAAAAATTTCTGGATAGCCCCGGCCTGGCGAGGAGATACGGAGAGGGCGAGCGCCCTGGCCGTTTCCTTGCTAGACTCGTCCGTCACGAGCTGGGTGCTCCACATATACCTGGGATTGTTCGTTCGGATGGCTCCTTAGCCACCACGTCACAGGCCATCAACTCGGAGTTCTTCGCCTTTTACGAAGCCCTGTACTCCAATTCGGACGAGGCCACGGAGGCGGACTCCTATCTTACGGCTCTCCCCCTAACGGTCCTCTCTCCCGAGACCGCTGGTTCCCTTGACTCTCCACTCACCCCGGAAGAGTTTACGGAGGCCATAGACTCTCTCTCCTCGGGGAAGGCCCCCGGCTCTGATGGCATCCCGGTTGAATTCTATAAATGTTATAAGACTCTCTTACTCCGTCACCTAATAGCTCTCTGGGAGCAATCGGTAGAGGCAGTCACACTCCCCTCATCACTCCGCGAAGCCACAATTACGGTACTGCTTAAACCTGGTAAACCTGCCACCCAGTGCAGCTCATATCGCCCACTTTCCCTCATAAACTGTGACACAAAAATTGTCCACCCCGATGGCTGACGGCGGCTTTGGGGCCCCCGATTTTCTTAAATACTGGTTGGTCTCACAAATCCAATACACGTCCTACTGGTTGAACACAGCAGACCCTCCCCCACATGTTAGACTTGAAAGGCTGGCGGTCAGCGACCGAGACATCCGCTCCCTGGTGATACAGCCCATTCCTCTTGTACGGGATACACTGAATCTGGTGGCTTGCACTCCCTGGCGCTAACAAAAACGTGGAAATTGCTAGATACTCCTCATCCTTTTCATGGCAGTCTCCCACTGTGGAACTTTCTCACCGGGATCCTACGAGTACCGCCGTCGACTGCACGCAGATGGGCTGAGGCGGGATACGAGTTGCTCCGTGACGTATTCGAGCAGGGCAGCTTTGTTGAGTGGCCTGACCTGCCCTTTTCTATTGTTCGCCTGTGTTCTGCTGCCAAGCTGTTTAATAAAAAAAGTTTTTAAAAAAATCAATACCGTGACACCCCTGACGTTAATTAGTACCAGGATCTGAAAGTAAGGTTGTCAATGACTATGGGTAAAGGCCTCTGAGAACTATCATTGAATGTTAATGGCCTTTGGCATTATATTAAAAGGAAGAAAGTTCTCCAGTATTTAGCCACCAAAAAGGCAGACATTGCGCTACTGCAGGAGACACAGTTTGGCAAACTGCAAGCGGCCAAACATCGGAGGGAGTGGGTTGGGAAGGTTTACCATAGCAGCCTAGAAAAAAGGCAGGAAATGTGGGGTGGCAATCCTCATCCATAGAGCAATCCAAGTGAGGACCATGAAAATCTAGGAAGATGATGGGGGAGGATTGTCGCAATAAAGGCACACATGGGTAATGAGAGCAGTCATTGGCTCGACCTATGCCCCCAGGGCAGACAAAAAATTCTTCTTTGCAGATCTTTACAAAGTGATAGCAGAGACAGGTGGAAGCCCTGTGCTGCTACGTGGGGATTGGAATTTACTAGGGGATCCTTTTTTTGGACAAATCTGCTAATCCTAGAGACGGGAATGCAAAAGATAGAGAGTACCTGCGGCAGTTACTGACGGACTGCAGGCTCTGTGACCCCTGGAGGCTGCTCAACCCTTCAGGCAGGGACTTGTATGGGAGGACAGGTCGGTAGGACCCCCCCTCACCTACATCGCCCACCTACATGAAGCCCATGACTCGTCGGCAGCCCCCTATGGACCTGGGCCCGGGAGGCAGGGCAGCTGCAGATCGACACGTGAAGCTGCACGAACACATAACTTGGTACAGCATAGACACCATTTTGGAACGAGCAAGACTCCATTTTGTTAAGGGTGCTAAATCCCAACACATGCAGAACAACTCACATACACAGAGCTACAGCTTGGCCCCCACTTGACCGCACACAGAGAGGCCTCCACGTCCCCCAGCCTCCACCTCATGGCAGATCCACTGAAGGCCCGTTCTCACAAGCAACCAGACGCGAACAAATAACAAAACAAACACTGTATCATTTACCTTCCGCAGTACATCATTGCCCCACCCATGACCAAACTCATAGTTAGAGCCTGGAAAGTAACCAAGACCATCCCAGCCCTACTTGCCCCAACCCTGCTTTTAACCCCCAGGGTTTGTGATACATGGAGCCCAGTACCCCCTTGCACACCCCAAGGCATCGTGCGCTTTGATATGATCACTTAAAAATATGTGTCGTGTTGACTAACGTTTGCTGCTATTGTGAAAAGGCAGGTTAAGAACCAACATGTAAAGCACCTGTATATGATGTGAAAAGCACATGCCTGTATTACAATCAAACTGATAGGTAAAACACATTGCTCTCTTTGCTCTTAAGCACATAACCCAACCTAACGCTACCTCATGTTTGTATGTCAACAGCTGATATGTAATGTTTGTGCTAATGACAAATCCTTGGCATTGTAACTCTACTAATGTAAACACATGCGAATAACCTTAATGCCCCCAGCTTCAACACTCGCCCCACATTAAAGGCACGGTGCACAGTCCTGTGCATGAAGACGCATTCAGAGCTGCAAGGCCATTTCCCCCCTCTGCCCGCCAAGGGTGGCCGGGGCTCGTTGGTGTTCGAACAGCACAGCCTCGCCTCCCCATATTCTTACTTGACCCGTTTCAAGTATTTACCTCCCCAATGTCAGAGGCCGCCACGGCTTGGCCATGTGAATTATGAGCTACCTGGTCCTGAACCCCACCGCCTCCAGGGCACTAGTTACATGCCCCCCATGATCCACTGGTATTTTTGTTAACCCCAAGTTAATGAGCTTTGGAGTTAAGCATCCATCCTTAGATTAACATATCATAAAACCATCCCTCACTGCATCTATCAGGATAGAGTGACCGTGCAGCCTAGCCTGTGCCCCCTGATGTGACACCTAGACTCGTGGGATCCGGCTCTTTTATCAAGGGTGCCGTTAGAAAGATGTATTAGTGAACTTCCAAGTGCATATCAATGTCTCTGTCTCCTTTCCTGATCCTAGGTCAATGTATTGCAGGATTTACAGGACACCTGAAACTGTATAGTATAAGAATGATTGTGAGTGTGTGGCCACAAGGGCAAAGTGTTAGTACAGCCACCAATCATCAATACAAGTTGCGTCCGGCCTGACAGCTCCACCCCGAAGAGCCCAGCTGACCCGTCTACCCTGCGTGGCACCGCACAGACGTCCACCAATCCTGGAGCAGCACAAGTATACAATGTATATAGCTTAGCCAACGCCACCCAATCCCTAAGACTATGTGCCCCCTATAGCTTACATCATGCATGACGTAGTTTTGTAACAAGTAGGACTGCCTTTGCTATTGTCAGACAGAGCGCTCTCAGAGTTTGCAGAGTCTTTTGCATGCCCTATATTGACTTAGATAAAAAGCCCTTTTACTTCACCCGCACTTGGTCGTGGTCTCATTACCTTCTGGGGTGTGTCCTTTATTGCCTCTCATTAAGGGGGTGCCTGTTGGGGACGGTTACATTCAGTGGGGACCCCATAGACGTGATTTGTCTTAATTGTCCCCTTTGGCACAAGACGTCCCCGGCCCCAGTGGAGACGCACAGCGTGCCCGTTCAACAGAGCTGCCCGCCTACGGCAACTGGTACGCTTAGACGTGCACACGCAGTAGGGCGAGAGGGTATGGGTCCCATCCCAAAAAAACGTTAGTACCGCTTGCCGGAGCCGGGGGCGGCCAGTGAGTGTGAGGCAGCGCTGCTTGGACGGACCAAGTCCGGAGAGTCTCGGATCAAGACGGGCATGTGAGTATTGAGTGCGAGTGACCATAAAAGGAGTGAAAAAAGGGAAGTCAGGTGATACGAGGTGAAGTGGGGATAATCTAGAGGGTATTTTCAACCTATAATAATACTATTTCTCTTTCTCTGCATATGGCCATTAGGACAATAAGGTGAAATAAGGGAAGACACAGACAGGAACCTAGCTCTGCAAAGGGGTAGAGGGTGGCGCTGCATAGTTCTATCTTGTCTAGTGCTGGGAATAAGTTGAATAGTCGAAAATACAATTAAGGGTGTCTGAGACTAAGGGAGACACGGTGAATACATTAGAAACTGCTTTCTATCTTCTTCCTCTTTTATTCTGGGTGAATCAATACTAGACAAGGTGACATAGCCCCTAAGGGTCAAAAGAACTAATTGAGTGAGGGTCAGAGGGCCTTGCCACAGACAAAAGCATAGGACAAGACAGGGAGGGTCCTTGTTATATGTTGTATGTAAAAAGTATGTTAAATGTTCGTTCTGTGTTGCACATGCTATGCTATTAATGTTTCATAAAATTGGTTGTAAAGAAATGATGTTATGATATTAACGGTTTATGTAGTACGGTCAGTGTAAGTGTGACCTGGTAAGATTTAACAAAAATATTGAATGAGCATTTTCTGATTGGTAAGAGTTCTTTAGTGATAAGAAACACACACGCACACAAGTACAGTGATAAACAGGTATAATACCGGAGGGTAAAACCGACGAGAATATAAAATGGGGGCAGAGACACCTTTAGCCCACATCTGTAAAAATTTACCAGGTAATGTGGAAAGAATAACCAAGTACCATGACCAATGGGTCACAGAACTAAAAGGAGAGGGTTTGCCCCAGGTATGGCCACAAGGAGGGCCATTTGATAAAAGTGTCTTGCATATGGTAGCCACATGTATATTCATAAAATACAAAGGAAAACAACAGTTTCATAATAGAAGAGAGATACTAGATCGGTGGAGGCTGTTAGAAGATGTGCCAGCCCGCCCTCACTACCACTCCGTTGACAAAGAACGAAGGTAGAAGAGAGGATGGGGGAAAGAAGGGTCAGTAGAAGTGACACGGTTATACCCACTTTTAAACAAGCCAGTGCCCGCCGAGGGGTATAGTGATCCAATGTATGTGTCCACCACTGCCCCCGCAGCCACACCGTGACCCACAGCCCTGCCACCATATGATTGCCCCAGAACTAGTGGGCAGGTAAGTACCCCAGCAGTGGATATAGCAAAACTAACAGAAGATTTAGATTTTAGGCTCTCAATGGCTAGAGACGAGCTATCTAGAATACAAAACATATGTGAGCAGAGTGGGGCAAGTACATCCAGAACAGAACCTATGCCTCGAGCACAAGCACTTGACAGATCCGCTGAGGACGGGTGGAAAAAGGGGGAGATACTATTCAGAATACAGGAAGAGCCAACTAGGATAATAGAACTGGATGCACATGATCTTGGAGAAAACACAGAGGAGGGAACAGCTGCTGAGGGAAGGGAAGAACTGTGGTGCGACAGAGGAAGATGAGCAAGAAGCTGGGAGGCTAGGAATGGCAACAGGAGGGGGATTAGAGAGGTTTGACGAGACACCGCGGGGAAGAGCAATGGAACAAGAGTGGACAGGGAGGTTAAGAAACAGGATGGGAAGGATGGCACCGTTGGGAAAGACAGAATCGAAGGCGAGTATTGGAAAGGGGGGCAAGGGAAAACTGCAACTTCCATTGATTCACAGAGGTGGGGGGGAGACCAAACTACTTACTGTCGGCTCAAATGAATAAGGCAAACTTGCTAAAGTCACGGCCCCCGGTATCAGGAGGGGCAAGTAAGTGGATATATGCCTTTGAGAAACATACTGCAGGCGTATCCCTAGCCGTAGGTGATGTCAAGAGTTTGCTGGTATCAGCAGTGGGTGACCAAGCAGACAGGGTGTGGGCAAAAGCCGGTTTCCCGGGGGTGACATTAGATTGTGACCGCCATAATGGAGCCTCCTTCAACACGGTACGTGCAAGAATCTGGAATTCATTAAGAGAGACCTTCACAGACACCCCAGATTTACAGTCAGTGATGCAATGCACCATGAATGATGGGGAGGGGGCTATGGATTTAATTTCCCGGGTGCAGGAGATGTGGAGAAGAGAAACTGGTATGGTCTGGGACCAATCAACATCACTATTTTACTTCATAATAAACAGGGGACTCCCAAAAGAAGTTCAAAAAGTCCTCGACAAAATAGCAGGGATTGAGGCAAAAGGCTGGACTGAAATACAGAGCATAATAGTGCACCACTGCAAGAGAACTAAAGAAAGGGAGAAGGAGATAGCACAGAGAAGGCTGGCAGACGAAGCAAAATTAATACAAACGAAATTGGTGAAGGTCGCCGCAGCTGTAGCAGCAATCGCCCAAGAAAGGGACGCAGAGGAGGGGGGGGATGGTAGCGATACAGTGGAGGATGGCTGCAAATTGGGCAGACAATGGGCAGAGACAGTGGAATGGGCAAGAGGAGTACAGAGGATCGCAGTGGCAAGTGTGGGTTCCCCGCGGAGGAAGAGGTGGGTACAAGGGGCGCAGAGGGGGTGGTCAAGGGTACAGAGGGAATGGCGGGAATGGGGGGCAAGGACCGAGGGGGGGACACGGGAACTGCTGGAACTGCGGGAGATGGGGACACTTATCACAAGAGTGCAGGAGCAGGCCAAGCCCAGCTTACCAAGATGATCAACATTATGGGCACCCGCACCCGGGAAGCCCGTATGGATTATCAAGGGAAGGTGGACGGGAGCAACAAGAACAAAGGGGCTCAGAAGAACACAGGGAGCGACCACACAACATCCAACAGCACCCACAAAGCAGCGAACTTATACCATACACACATGGTAATCCTTTTTCCACAACCACAAACGGCGCACCCGCACCATATGGAGGAGTGGCAGTGGTATCAGGCAATGTTTACAGTCAAGGGGGGACCACAAGACGCCCGGCATAGGACAGCCCACAGAGAGCACTTGCGTGTCCAGTACTATCAACAGCCTTCAATGCAGCCAAGGAACCATTGATAGGGGTGGAGATAGGAAACAAACAATTTATCTTTATGGTGGATTCAGGAGCCGAGAAATCATGTTTACGTGAAGGTCGGTTTCCGCTATCTAATCGTAAATTGGAGATGCAGGGGTTCTCTGGGGCGGTGGTCGAAGTTCTTTACACATAAGATTTGCATGTTACAGTGGGGGGAAAAACAGAAAGAGCACCCCTATTGTATTACGAACAATCCCCGGTTAACTTGCTAGGGAGGGACCTCCTCAGCAAACTTAACATGACCATATCGTTTACAAAAAGAGGGATAGTTTGCTCCACGCCAGGGATATGCCCCATGCGTGTAATGCTGGTGGTACACGCGCAAGCAACAGCGCCAGAAGTGCGCGGCATACCAGTAGATCCAGACATGTTCCTCCAAGGGTTAAAAACGTTGGCCCGGGTAGTCCCACAACTAAAGAAACTGGAATGGAGGGTACCCGCAGAGTTAATCTTTCGTCCTATAGCTCGCCCAGAGATAATGCAAGGAACAGTGATGTCATTAGATAAACACGCAGTTCAAGTCCCAGCCAAAAGAATAGCAGTGAGCGCAATGGACATACGCGGCTGTCAGTGGCGCACAGTATTGTGCACCAATGCCGACATTGCACTGCGAGATTTATCAGATGAGGATCTCTTCACTGATTCAGACAGTGACGGGGAAATAATAATGGAGATAGCAATCTCTTGTGACATCATGATACAGGAAAGACAAGAGCCAGTGCAACTAATGGCTGTAGTGGGAGCCCCACCGTCTTTCTTTAACACCGACATGCAGTCAGTGCCAGACAAGTTGTGGACCACAGGCCCGCATGATGTGGAACTATTACATGGGGTCACTCCAGTTAAAATCAAACTCAAACCAGGAGCCATACTACCCAGAGTGAAACAATACCCCCTATGCCGGGAAGCAGAAGAAGGGATAAAAGAAACAGCCAGTGCATTATTAACACAGGGAATAATAGTGCGATCAAACTCACCATGCAATACCTGTATCTACCCTATCAAAAAAGAGAAGGGAGGGTCCTGGAGGATGATCCAAGATCTACGCCCACTCAATGACGTCATCCAGAAAGAATTCCCTTTGGTCCCCAATCCTGCATCTATCCTGTGTAGCATTCCAAAAGATGTGTCTCACTTCACACTAGTGGATTTGAAGAACGCATTCTTCTCCATACCACTCGCAGAGGAGTGTAGGTATTTGACAGCATTCACCCTGGGTGGAAAAAGATATGAGCACTGCAGATTGCCCCAGGGCTATTGCGAGAATCAACAGAATACTGCACGAGGATCTCACGAATATGACAGCAGACAGAACATTTATTCAGTATGTGGATGATTTGCTGATCTGTGGGAAAAACGAAGAGTGTAGGGAAGACTCTATTGCCCTCCTGACATTATTGGCCCACAAGGGTTACAAAGTTGACAGAGAGAAGCTGCAATACTGCCAACGAGAAGTGTTGTTCCTAGGGCAATTGATTTCAAAGGACGGCAAGAAAATAATACCAGACAGAGTAGCCGCCATTACAGCTGTAGGGAGACCGAAAACAGTGAAGGAAATGCAAAAATTTCTCGGCATGTGTAACTACAGCCATGCATGGATATTAGATTACGCCGCATAAACAAGACCATTGCTGCAGGGACTTAAAGAGGCACAGAGAGAGAGCTCAGACATACAGTGGTCTGAAGAGTTAAGTGATGCATTTACCTCTCTCAAAGAACTGATTTCGAGTGCACCGTTACTCGCGAATCCAGATTATGAGCGTGAATTCTACCTGTTTTCACACTGTAAGGTCTACCTGTTTTCACACTGTAAGGGGTCACTCATGACAGCAGTACTAACACAAAAGATATCTTTGGGACACAAGCCCCTGGCATACTACAGTGGCACACTGGATGCAGTAATGCAGGGACAGTTCGTGTGCGAGCAATCTCTCGCAGTTGCTGCATTCGCCATTGAGAAAAGTGCAACAATAGTGATGGGATGTTCCGTCACACTATTTGTAGAGCACTCCCTCTTCGCAAAATTAGAAAGATCCAAAAGCACACTGACCACACAGAGAGCCACAGCATATGAAATCATCTTATCAAGCGCCAACATACACATAGTGAGGTGCAAGGTGGTTAACCCCGCCAGATTCATCACAGAACCTTGCACTGTGGAAGACATGCAGGCACACGACTGTGCAACATACTAGGGGGAAGAGAGTGGAGCAGTAATTGTGAGTGAAAATGCACTGGCTGAGGGGGAGGTATTCTTCATAGACGGGTCAGCATCAGAAAATTCAGAGACAGGAGAAAAACAATTGGGGATAGCCATTGTATGGTTAGAAGAAAGTGAGTACGAAGTACTAGTCCAAAAACGCCTGCCCACCCATTTTTCAGCACAAGCAGCAGAACTAATAGCACTCATTGAAGCACTACATGCAGCAAAAGGGTGTGCAGTCACAATTTACACAGATTCAGCGTATATGACCACTACAGTACACGAGGACTAGCACGGTAGGGATGGAGGGGATTCCACAGGGCTGACGGCTCACCGGTGCAACATGCAGAACTCCTCAAAGAACTCATCGAGACATTAAAAGACCCCACCATGGTAGCCATAGTGAAATGTCAGGCCCATACAACCAACACAGATTTCATCTCTTTAGGAGACGCGGCAGCGGACGCTGCCGCCAAAGAGGCCTTGTACTTAGTTAAGGAGAGAACAGGTGAGTACTTGATGCGCAAACAGGTAGAGGAGGATCTCCCAGATGGCTACAACACCATGTTCGTGTCACAGATACTAGAACTACAAGAGGGGGCAACAGCAGATGAAAAAGAATTGTGGGAAAAAGAGGATGCAGCCAGTCAGCAACAGATCTATTATGGCGGCAAAACAACACAGGAAGGGTGGTGATGCCAACCAAATTATTGGAAATATCTTTCCAACAGCTACACTTTACAGCACACAATGCAAAGCAACACATTGCCGCAGAGATACAAGAACACTTTCAAAACTAGCAATGGAATGTACAACGTGCCAGATATATAATTCAGGCATGACCTTAAGAACACTGCAAGGAACAATACCAAAGCCAACAGGCCCCTTCAGGGAGCTGCATATGGATTGTGCAGATATGGGAGAAAGGTGCAACGGAGCACGGTACATGATAGTGGTGGTTTGTCCATTTTCCAGGTGGGTCGAGGCAGGAGCCTGTGCACGCCCAGATGCTAAGTGCACCGCAAAGTTCTTGGTGAGGGATGTGTTCCCACACTGGGGAATTTGTGATGTAATTCGCTCAGACAACGGCACACATTTTGTCAATGACCTTTTTAATGAAGTAACATCATTGTTGGGGATAAAACACAAACTATGCTCGATTTATCACCCGCAAAGTAACTGTGTGGTGGAGAAAATAAACGGCCTCCTGAAAGGAAGACTCTCAAAATTGTGCTACTCACTTAAAAGAAATTGGGTACACTGCCTCCCCTTCGCCTTGTTCGAGCTGAGAAATCAGCCTAGCAAAGACCACCACCTGTCACCACATGAAATTGTGACAGGGAGGCGCATGCACACAGCACACTCACCACTCCGCAGACATTCAGATGCCCACAGAAGCGCCACTGTACTGGGAGAAGAGTTTAATGAATACTTGACAAAACTTACCAAAGCAGCCTGCATGATAGCAAGACAGCTTGCACCACCATTTACAAATGAGGAGGGAACCGAGACAACAAAATCAAGAGAAGAAAATCCCACAGGTCAGTTAGAGCCTGGGGAAATGGTTCATGTTAGAAGTTTTGTACGTAGGTGGAATGCCCCAAGATTTCATGGCCCATACGAGGTAGTATACTGCACGCCCACGGCGGTAAAAGTAAAGGGCCTGAGATATTGGATACATTTAACAGACATAAGAAGAGCCTATGACAGTGTCACACAAGAACGAAGGGGCACAGAACATAGAACATAGAAGGAGTGCATGAATAGACGAAAGGCAAAGAGATGGCCATATCACGGCTACAGACACTGGTACAAGCTCACAATAAGATTTGCTGAACAGAAATGTTATGTGATCTAATAACTGTTCAGAGGTTCGAAAATGTAAATAGTGTAAATATTGCTCTCTCTATCTCTCTCTCTCTTTCTTTCATGTTACAAAATATAAAATGGCATATATGATTGTTCGAGGATGCTTAACACGCTTTTATGTTTTAACATAGGAGAAACCATGGCAGCGAACAGGCAGACTGCAACAAATAGTGTTAGGGAAGATAGAAATAGAAATGTGCATTTTGACTTGCGTAGATATTTGTATGAATGTGCTCTGACTGTATGTGCAATAATCTTCTTTACAATGATGTTCGGCCTCATTGTTTACTGGGTCGTTGCATTCATCTCTATCGAGACAAATAAGGGAGGAGGAAATGGTACCAAGAATGAATACAGCTTGGCCCCCACTTGACCGCACACGGAGAGGCCTGCACGTCCCCCAGCCTCCACCGCATGGCAGATCCACTGAAGGCCCGTTCTCACAAGCAACCAGACTCGAACAAATAACAAAACAAACACTGTATCATTTACCTTCCGCAGTACATCATTGCTCCAGCCATGACCGAACTCAAAGTTAGAGCCTGGAAAGTAACCGAGATCATCCCAGCCCTACTTGCCCCAACCCTGCTTTTAACCCCCAGGGCTTGTGATACATGGAGCCCGTGACGCCCTTGCCCACCCCAAGGCATCGTGCGCTTTGATATGATCACTTAAAAATATGTGTTGACTAACGTTTGCTGCTATTGTGAAAAGGCAGGTTAAGAAGCAATATGTAATGCACCTGTGTATGATGTGAAAAACACATGCCTGTATTACAATCGAACTGATAGGTAAAACACATTGCTCTCTTTGCTCCTAAGCACATAGCCCAACCTAACGCTACCTCATGTTTGTATGTCAACAGCTGATATGTAATGTTTGCTCTAATGACAAATCCTTGGTGTTGTAACTCTACCAATGTAAACACATACGAATAACACTAATGTCCAAAGCTTTAACACTCGCCCCACATTAAAGGCACGGTACACAGTCCTGTGCATGAAGACGCACTCAGAGCTGCAAGGCTATTTCCCCCCTCCTCCCGGCAAGGGCCGCCGGGGCTCGCTGGTGTTCGAACAGCACAGCCTCGCCTCCCCACATTCTTACTGGACCCGTTTCAAGTATTTACATCCCCCATGTCAGAGACCGCCACGGCTTGGCCATGTGAATTATGAGCTACCTGGTCCTGAATCCCACCGCCTCCAGGGCACCAGTTACATGCCCCCCATGATCCACTGTTATTTTTGTTAACCCCAAGTTAATGAGCTTTGGAGTTAAGCATCCATCCTTAGACCAACATATCATAAAACCATCCCTCACTGCATCCATCAGGATAGAGTGACTGCGCAGCCTAGCCTGTGCCCCCTGATGTGACACCTGGACTTGTGGGATCGGCTCTTTTATCAAGGGTGCAGTTACAAAGATGTATTAGTGAACTTCCAAGTGCATATCAATGTCTCTGTCTCCCTTCCTGATCCTAGGTTGATGTATTGCAGGATTTACAGGACACCTGAAACTGTATAGTATAACGAATGATTGTGAGTGTGAGGCCACAAGGGCAGTGTTAGTACAGCCACCAATCGTCAATACAAGTTGTGTCCGGCCTGACAGCTCCACCCCGAAGAGCCCAACTGACCCGTCTACCCCGCGTGGCACCACACAGACATCCACCAATCCTGGAGCAGCACAAGTATACAATGTATAAAGTTAACCAACACCACCCAATCCCTAAGACTATGTGCCCCCTATAGCTTACATCATGCATGACGTAGTTTTGTAATAAGTAGGACTGTCTTTGCTATTGTCAGACAGAGCGCTCGGAGTTTCAGAGTCCTTTGCATGCCCTATATTGACTTAGATAAAGAGCCCTTTTACTTCACCTGCACTTTGTCGTGGTCTCATTCCCTTCTAGGGTGTGTCCTTTATTGCCTCTCATTAAGGGGGTGCCTGTTGAGGATGCTACATTCAGACTTTATGTTCACGTCGGGTGTGCACGGCACGAGATCCTGCATTGATTATTTTATGTCAGCCAGAGCTGCCCATAATATAATACAGTGTGAAATTCTGCCGAGAAGGGTGTCACACTATGAGGTAGCTAGCCTAGTTTGAGAAACAGCACAGGTCAGGCCACATACGAAGAGATGGAGAATGAATACTATCTTGATTAAACAGCCATGTGGCAAGCAAGCCCTTAAGGACATGGTAGAAGGGTATCTGTCTTTGAAGGAGGGATCAGTTAAGAGGGCTGCTAGGCCATAAAGACTGCATTTGGAAACTAAGGCACAATAACCATATACCCAAGTGACACGTCAGACATGAGGTTCTTTTTCCAAACAAGTCTGGTTTATTTCAAAGTATTCTAAGTCGGCCGACTGCGTCTCAACGCCTCACAACGTGTTTTCCCAGAGAGATGTGAGAGAGCGAGCAACGCTCAAGCAGTAATATATATACATTAGACATAATCTTTACCAATGCAATTCGATCGGCCCACAAACATGTCATACAGGCTAGGGTTCAGTGATTGACAATTATGACAATAATGACACGTTATGACAAGTCTTCATTCAGTCTAAACATAGTTATTCTAGCAAAGGCAGCAGAGACAGCTTTCTGTTATGGGGAACATGGAGCTCTTAGCTCAGCAAAGATATCATGTTCTTAGCAGAGAAACATTCCTTACTACGTTATCTGTGTGTCTCAGTTCACGAGCTAAGGGTCAGACAGTTCTGAAGCAGAAAATACCACTCTCCGTGAAGGAGCACCACTAGGAGAATAAAATTCATGATTTAACTGCCGTTACTACAGCGTTTGCAAGACAAGCCAGCACCTGGACTACTGATTAGATGCGGCTTCTGCTCTACTTCAAGGACTTAGTGAGAGAGAAAAACAATGTATTTCTGCACAGTTTGACATTCCTGTCTGTGTTAGTATTTCAGCATTCAGGCCGTGGCCTCGCACTGTGTGTGAGTTCGAAGCACAGAATACATTTGCAAAGCGTTTTGACGGAAAGGAAAAAAGCAAATGGCCGGCATTTCACAAAATGGACACCCTCTGGTTACATTGACGATTCTAGGATTGCGAGGTTTGTCACATGATGAGATTGGTTTCTGGCCAACATACTATAGGGTCGTTTCTGGTCTAACAAACCCTCCTTTTGGCCGTAAGCCAAGAGCATCATCCATACATTGCGTCTTCATCGGACCACGTGTCCAATTCCGAACTACCCATACTGCTGTAATCGTCATCAGAAATATTAATTGCCATAAATTCTTTAATTATTTCATTTTCGTGTTGTGCACCTTCACCTAGCATATGAGGAGGTTTCGTTTTGATTGCATGTACACACTCATTTGTAATTTGGGAGCAAAGCACTGGCAGGCATTGTATGCAACAACAGCAGAGCATGAGGATTCCAAATATCATAACCAAAATTGCAATTAGTTTCCATCCCAATGATCGCAGCAGTTCCCAAAACCATGAACTTATATTCAGATTCCAACCACCTGTGGGAACATGAATTTCAGAACTTAGGACATGCCATTTTCTTATTGCTTCAAATATCATGGGGGAGTAGTCACTTACAAATACACAGCACGCTGACCCCACCAATTTGCATACCCCTCCACGATCAGCCAAAATTATATCAATGACCCTTCTATTTTGTAGTGCAATTAATCTGATTGCTTTTTGTTCCAATGTCATATTATAGAGTATACCTGTAGTTCCATTTATCGTTTTTTCTAACACCGTAGACAGTTTCCTTATATTCCACGAATGTATTGCTTGTCCCCAAAATAGTATAAATGATTTTGCTATATCCCCTATGATTTGCCCTGCGGTATCATCTCGACGTGGCTGAGATCTAGCTAGTTTTGCTATTTGAGAGGTTTTGGAAAGAAATACATCAGGCAGAAGTATACCTAAATAACAGGTCCCTTCCCAAGTTCTAGGTAACCATGGGTAGGCCTGATCTCCACATATAAAATAGACAGAATTTCCTATATATAATGGTTTCTCTTCTTGCTCAAGCACAGCAATATTCATGTATCTAGTGAATGTTCCCACTGGGTGGGAACCCTTTTTTCGTAAGCAAAATGGGACAGAACGTGGACTATGATTAATAGTATGAAATGGAGGCACAGCATCGTTATTTCCTACCGCAGCCATTTTAAAAGTGATTAGGGACTTGTAAGGCCTAGAGAGGCTATATACTGGACTTGTTGTTACCGGGTTTATTCTACTTCCGCTTGTAAATACGGAACAACCCAAAGGTTCCAATACCAATCTTTCAAATTCATTTATGTTTGTTCCATCGAACTGACCAGTGACACTATCATTCAATTTTCCAAAGAAGAGCGCTCTTAATGATGCGTAACAGGCAGTATTAAGTGGCAACAGATGTACATACCCCATTCCTCTTTCCCCGTGCTGGGGTAAATGGGAACAAACCCAACAGTTGGACCTATTCAATATAGCATGGGTCATATTCATAATCAGTAGCAATGTATTATTGTCATACCCTTTTCTATGTTTCACTTCTTGTGAAGGGAAGAGTATAAGAGAGCACATGCACTGGGCTGCTCGTAGTAGGAGCATTGGTAGCAGTCAAAAGAGAGTTCAAAGGATGTACAGTTTCAAGATACCAAAATATTGGGATCAGTGTAATCAAAATGCAAAGCGGTATCATAATCATTAGCATATTATTCTTTACAAACCAAGTCTTTCTAGGAACAGGCTTAGTCTCTTTCTATATCATCAACAGCATTGGTGCAGGAGAGAGCAGGAGTGAATATAGACATTGTCTGTAATGTTTATCGCAGGAAAAGTTTTTCAATGTCTGTCCGGGAAGGTTCTCCACAGCAACACACGTTAGCAGCAAAGCGTTCAGGCCAGTTCAGGTTAGCCTGCTAACAGATGACAGCAAGCTGATGTGAATTTGCAGAGCTCCAAAAAGGCAGGAGCAAGTATCAATTTGATAGTGTCAGTACCATATGCCCCCACTTGTCCGTGGTAGGTTGCAATGGTCCTTCACTTTTCAATGGTAGCACCAGGAAACCACGTGTCAGAGCTTTCAATGGATCCAGCTTGATACAGCTCATACGCTCCTTTTCCCTAGGCCTCCGTTCGCACTTCATCCATGCTGGGAACAAAGGCAAAACAAAAGCTGATCACTTCCGATTTTGTGACTGTAGGTTGTACCTCACAGCTCCAGGTACAGTATGATCGATCAACAATGCACTCTCATTTCCATATGCAAGATCAGAGGCAGCAGTCGGACAAAGTTGAGGCACCTTTGGCCTTTCAATCTTTGTTGCGATCTATGCAGGCCCTTTCGCGGGCTTAGGAAGCACCTCTGGCAGAGAACTGGCGATATCTTTGTGATCAAGTGCAGTTGTCTTTCTTTCGATTTCAGGATCATCAAGCTCTTTCTCATGTGGCAAAGAAAACAGAACTCTTTTCGTGTGTGTTGCGTGGATCCAGTGTTTGCATCCATTCACTCGGACTGCAGTCTGCATAGTCAGTAGCACCTGGAAAGGCCCCTTACAGCGTGGTGCAAGTGAAGATTTTCTTTCAAAATTCTTGATTAACGTCCAGTCCCCAGGCTGCAGACAATGTCCTGGGCCAGTGTTTCTGACAGGAAGAGCCTCCTGCACCTGCTGAGGAATCAAACGCAAGTTTTGAGTCAACTGTCTACAGTAATCAATAAGTAATGGGTACTCTATATCCCTCAACCGTTTCGGCCGAGGGGCATTCCAAACATTAGCTGGTCTCCCCATCATGATTTCGTAAGGGGAGAGACCAGTCCTTGCCTGTACAGTTGTTCTCATGCAAAGCAAAGCTAGTGGTAATGCATCGGGCCATTTCAAATTGCTCCCCGCACATACTTTACTGATTTCGTTTTTCAAGATACAGTTCTGACGTTCCACCAAGCCGGCACTCATCGGGTGTCTGGGCGAATGGAATCATTTATCAATCTGGAGACCTGCACAAATTTGCAATATCACGGCCGCAATAAAGTGCGGGCCGTTATCTGACCATATGACTCGGGGTAGCCCGAAACGGGAAAAGTATTCTTTCAGCATGACTTTAGCTGTGGACATAGCTGTACAATCTTTCAGGCGATAGGCCTCTACCCATTTGCTAAATGCGCAGACCACCACGAGAACATACTTATAGTTTTGGCATCTCTCCATTTCTATGAAATCAAAATGGATGACTTCAAACGGCATTGACAGTGGGCCAAAACTTCCTACTGGCGTCACTGTTCCTTTTCCAATGTTATGTTGTAAACAGGTCATAACATTCTGAACCAATCTTTCAGCAGTTTTTCTAATTTGTGGATTCTGCCATACAAAATCCAGATGTTGAATCATTTTTCTAGCACATATGTGTGTTGGACTGTGGGCCATAGTGACCATTGCCATTGCATAGGAATTTGGCAACATCCATCTGTTATCTTGTTTGTCCACCCAGCAACCTTCAGAATCAAATTCTGCTGGACCCTCATACCAGTTTTTTATTTCATCTACAGTAGCTTCTGCTTGCATTTCCTTAACTGTGCCAATTTCATTTTCTATCATGCAGGGTACTACTTCTACTTTTTCAACATACATTTTTGTGGGTAAATCAGTGGCAGTTTGTTTCGCAATTTTGTCTAAAATGTGTTTCCCTTTCCAACGTTACATGTTACTTTTTATGTGCTTCACATTTCATTATTGCTAATCTCTTGGGAAGCGCAAGTGCTGACAACGGTGTCACTATCCAAGTGCCATGTTGGATTTTGGTTCCGTGTGATGCAGGAAACCCCTTTCAGCCCATAATCGACCAACATTGTGTACCACCCCAAAGGCATACTGACTGTCAGTGTATATGTTCACATTAAGTTTTGCAGAAATTTCACATGCTCTTGTTACCGCTATTATTTCTGCAGTTTGTGCTGAGATATATGGGATTATTTTGCTTTCTACAATACTTTTCAGTGTAGTGATGGCATAAGCAGTAGTTGAGGTGCCATCTGGAAATTTAAAACAAAAACTGTCACAAAACAGTTCTCCATCTGGCTCTTTCTGTGGGGTGTCCGCTAGGTAAATTCTTCCTTTTGTCTCTT
This sequence comes from Ambystoma mexicanum, assembly GCF_040938575.1. Taxonomy (NCBI): domain Eukaryota; kingdom Metazoa; phylum Chordata; class Amphibia; order Caudata; family Ambystomatidae; genus Ambystoma; species Ambystoma mexicanum. The sequence goes on along the minus strand of NC_090929.1, from coordinate 1,512,479,390 downwards.
GTTCAGTAACCAATAAACAATCATGGGGGAATGGTTTTTCACCCCCTTTCTCATTTGGAGGGGGCAGTGATTCGGCCAGATTTAAAGCACAACACCTCATAATTTGGATATGTGGTGCAAACAGAACTATTTCATACCTTGTTAATCTGGCTGATGTAAGGTGTTGCGGCTGCGTTCTATTTAAAAGAACGTCCACAGAGTGAGGTACCACGACGGTTAAAGCGTGACCTAAAACCATTCCCTCAGTTTGTTTTACTGACGCAGCGGCTGCAGCAACAGCTCGCAAGCAGCGCGGCAAAGCACATGCAACAGGATCCAACGTGGAAGAGAAGTAGCCGCATGGTCTATTTCTCCCTTCCTTGTTCCTGAGTCAAAACAGCCAAAGCACATGCATTATTTTCATGCACAAATAACTTAAAACTCTTGTCATAATTTGGCGTGCCCAAAACCGGAGCCGAACATAATGCAGCTTTGAGCAGGTTAAATGCTTCTCGACATTCCATGTTCCATGGCTAAGGTAAGGTAACATCTTTCCTTGTCAATGCCACTATGGTTTCACGATCATAGAAAAATTAGCGATCCACTGCCTACAATATGAAGCCATGCCAATTAAAGCCCTAACTTCTTTCTGTGTATTTGGAATAGGCATATCAGAGATGCTTTCTATTCTTTCTGGTGTCAATCTTCTTCCCTCCTTTGAAAGGAGGTAGCCCAAGTAGGCCACTTCCTTCCGACAATACTGGAATTTTTTCAACGGTGCTTTGTGTCCATGTGCTGCTAAATGTGTCAATAATGCAACTGTACTTTCTTTACAAATTTCTTCTGTGTCTGCTGCTATTAATAAATCGTCAATGTACTGTAATAAAACACAACCTGTCGGTAGTTTTAGCATATCTAATTGTTCCTTTAATGCTCTACTGTAAATACTTGGACTTTCAGTGTAGCCTTGCGGAATTCGTGTGAATGTAAATGAACAGCCTCCTAGAGTAAAAGCAAATAAATATCTGCTATCTGGAAGCACTGGGATACTAAAAACGCATTCTTCAAATGTACAACACTAAAATATGAAGCAGAAGCTGGAATCATAGTCAAAATCGTAGTCACATCCGGGACTAATGGAAATTGCGGATCAACCACTTTATTTACTCCGCGTAAATCAACTATAAAACGGTATGGTATGTCTTTATCTCATTTCTTGTAAACCGGAAGAATCGGACTATTGCAAGTACTACCAGAAGTTTCTTCAATAACGTTTCTTTTAATCAAATCTGATACAATGCATTTCAAAGCCTTTTCTCCCTCAGCCGAAATTTTATATTGCGGAATATGCAGCAATGTAATTCCTTCTTTCAAAACAATCTTTACTGGCTCTACTTTCAAACAACCAACATCATTGTCGTTCACTGCCCATATACAAGCCGGTACTTTACTCAATTCAGTCGGTAGTGGCTTAGATAAAAAATTGTGTTACAGGAGTCTTTTGTGGTGGAATTGTCAAATACACTCCATCAGGAGTACAATAAATGACCGCATTCAATTTCTTCAACAAATTTAATCCCAACAAATTTCCCCCACAATTTTTCATCCAAAGAAATGGGCAAGACTCTGTGAATGGACGTAGTGTTATAGGTACTGGTTGTGACACTGGACTAATTACTGGTGTACCTGAGAACCCTACTGAGACATTCTTATGCCCTTACAGTGGTATATCTGGAACCCGCTGATGGTCAGTCGAACATTTTTGTGCACCCGTGTCCACTAAAAAAATGTGCTCCCTATTCCCAACCTTCATTTCTACGTAGGGCCCTTTCTGGTCTACGGGAATAGATACTGGTTCCAACCCCTGTCTCGGGCTGTCCTAGTAGAACAGTACATCATCAGATGTAAAGTCGCCAGAGTAATATGCATTGGACCAATTGTCAAAAACATTCCCACCATGTGTATTGTTTTGCTGTTGGTTCTGATTCTGATTCCGATTACCCTGGTTATCCTGAAATTGTGGCGCTCTTTGGTTTCTATTCCGTCCTTGTATTACCGGACCACCTCTATTTTGTCTTTGTGGTAAAGTCCCATTTCTATTCTGTATATGCGGGCACTGTGCTCGCCAATGGCCTTCTTGTCTACAATAGGAACATTTTTTAATCCCTATTGGACCACCTTGCATGTTGGATGCCAATGCAAATTGGACTCTGGACGGTGCGTTCCCACCACCTCTATTATTGTTTGCTACTTGCTGTAACAGTACTCTTGTTTTCAAATTCCCTTTGTCCCTCAGTTCCTTGTCATTTTCTGAATTATCTCTGTTCTCATAATACTGGGCCATATGTAATACTTCACTTTGTGTTTTTGCTTGCCATGCACTTTCAGATGTCATTATTAAACTTTGAATTTTCGGTAGCAACCCTCGCACAAACTTATCAACAAACAATCTCTTCCCGGGTTCAGTACTTGTATTTGCAGATTTTAGTGGTCAAGATCTTTCTTCAAATCAATTAAACTAATCCGTTGCTCCTTCCTCTTTGCCCTGCAAACAAGCAGTCAATTTATCCCAAACTATTCTCTTTTCGGGTACCAAAGTTTTCAATTTCTCTACTATTCGCCTTGGCAAAGCCAACATTACTTGCAGTGGCTTCTCTCCAGCCTTTCTCTCACTATCAATTCTAGTCAAATTCTCCCATGAGTCACCTAATATCGGCACGTCATTTATATTTCTAACCTGTTTCCATATGTCTACAGCAAGAATCATGGGAAACAATAAATCAATGTCACTCAATGTAAAAACAGATGAATTCAAAACAGATTCAATTTCCTAGTAGAATCCTGACGGATTCTTCCTAATATCAGGGATCGTCTGCTTTATAGTATTTACCTCTTGCCTCGAAAAGGGGACGTGTACAAACTGTGCAATATAATGAGCTTCTATCGTTCGCGCTGGAGACGCTCCAGAGGCAGCAACTTCTCCTTTAGGGACAAACGTGGCAAGCACTTCCCTCATGGGTAATTGCAAACTAGGAGATTCTACATTTCTTCATCTACTAAGCAACAAAGCTAAATCAAGAGAAAAAACAGTAGTTCCAGTTTCAGGCGAAAAAGCTCTTTTGTAAATGGTCATTAAATCAGCGGGACAACATATCTTATTTTTCATACATTCCTGTTGTAGGTACTCTACCATGCCCTGTAATACCTTTCTCTGCATTTCTGGTGTATACTGACTAAACGTATCATGCACTTCAATTGGGGAAATGGAGACATCCATAATCCATCTATGCGCATCTCGAGTACAAATTCGCATTTCTTCACTAACAGGTTTCAACGGTGGAAAAAAACGTTGCTGGACATACGACATATGCTGTTTATCTTTTTTCATTAATTCTTTATGCAATCGATCAAGTTCTCGCTTAAACACAAATAAGCGGCCTACGTTTTCTCGTACTTTCGCCGCATTATCTCGCAAATTCGGAAGGACAACCAAATCACGCAACTCTTGCGGTACCACTGTATCGGTCAAATCACTCCATTTTTTCACAAGATAATTCCCCATGCATTCTAACAATACCTGTTGTACACCAAGGCCTCGATAATCAGATATGGAACTTTGCACAGCCACTTCATTGACATCATCAATATATGTTTCTGCCCATTCTTTCAGTTCTGCTTTCCTTTCTTTGCTAATCGTACTACGAGTCTATCTAATGCTTCCTTGCGCAGGCCCCGTCTCTGTAGAACTGCCTGGTAACGCGGCTAACTCATGCTCTGAAGGCGGTGGAGGAAATGATGTCACAGGCAGAGGAGGATAGGAACTGCTTACTGCAGGTGCGGATGGAATAACTGGAATGGGAGCTACATAAGGAGGAGGTGCAACTGGGTCAGTACTTTGATGTTCATTTCTTTTCGCTCACTCAATATTTTGTTTATTAGTTTGTCTGATGTATGAAAGTCTTGCTGAGGATATATTTTCTGCACATCTAATTGGAAAGCCCTGTCCATGTTCCTAATGGCTTCTGTTTGCTGATGTTGGTCATGCTCTGGCGCTTTCCCAACCTTAGAGAAGCACAGTGGCATAAAAACCCTACAGACGACAATAAGATTAGTTGGAAGTCACTAGAAAAATCATAAGAACTGCATTAATGAAGCCAAAAGGAATTACTTCAACAGTCAAATCGAAGCATCCGCTAGTTCATCAAGCAAACTCTTCGACATTCTAAAATCTATCGACAAACCCCAGGCCCTGGTTCCCAATTTCAATACCTCCCAACTAGAATGTGTTAACACTCAGACAGCTTTCGCCAATAAAATCACCAAAGCGAGAGAACGAATTGCATCCGCTCTTCAGACCAAGCCACAACCTAACCCCCCTGTCGAATTGACGACTGACATGGGGATAGAGAAATTCCAATTTCAACAAATTTCTATTGATACCATGAAGAAAACACTGGCATCTATGAAACCGTCGTCCTGCGCGGAAAACAAGCTTCCACCTAATATTATTCTTGAACACACTGACATTTTTGCCCCTTTATTTACAAAAATTGTAAATTCATCCTTCCGAGACAATACAGTGACAGTTGATATAAAAGAAAGTCACCATTACCCCACTGGCAAAAAAAAAAAACAACTTAGACCAATGCGACCCTAACAACTTGAGGCCCATTACGAATTGTAACTTCACACTTAAGGTCATGGACAAAATCGCTACAGTTCAACTACAGGAATACGTAGATAAAAATGATTTATTACATCCGCAACAATCCGGCTTTAGAGCCGTACATAGCACAGAGACAGCAAAGCTAGATTTACAAACAAAAATGCTGGAAATCATGGACAAGGGTAAAACCGGCTTACTAGTGCTTTTAGACCTAAGTGCTGCGTTTGACCTGTTAGACCACCAGCTTTTACAACAAGCACTAGCTAAAACGGCAAACTGCTCCAATGAAGCAATAAACTGGCTTACCTCCTTCCTAGAGAACAGAATTTCACGTGTCCATTGGGGAGACAAATTTTCAACCGAACATAACATCTCGTGTGGAGTTCCCCAGGGAGCCAACCTATCACCATTGCTCTTTAATATCTACATACGCCTCCTGTGTGAATTACTGGAACAACTTCAGGTATTTTTCACTAACTATGCTGACGACACCCAGCTAGTTATGGATTGAGCGGTGATTACGTTAAAGACAGTATTACATTGAACACCCTCTATAAGAATATCGAAGAGTGGATGAACAATAATTGTATGTGCCTTAACAGCAACAAGAACGAGTTAATGGTATTTGGATCCACCCAGGCTCGCGCTAAACTGACATCTGTCTACAAGGCATTGCAAATCAAGGAATCCTGCATTGATGTATTTGGTAAAGTTAAAACACTTGGCATGACCCTGGAAGCTACACTCAACGCAGATGCTCAAGTCATGTATGTCAGCAAAAACTGCAACTACTATATCAGACTCCTTAAAGCAATTAGGCCGCTTCTCAATGAAAATAATTGCGCCACTATTGCCATAGCCACCATTTTATCGCGTTTGGACTATGGTTGCCATACTTCTTACTGGTGCCAGCAACCAAAGCTTACACAAGTGCCAACTTATTCAAAATCAGGCGATAAGAGTTATCAAACAAAAATCAAGGAAATATCATATCAGCAAAGCCAGACGAGACCTACATTGGTTGAAAATGGAAGACCGCGTACAATTCAAGTCCTTGTGTCTAACCCATAAGTGCCTTTATGGAAAAGTAATCCTAGATAAGATTCTACGTCTTTTGATGGCCTAGTCCTGATGTGTAATGAAATGTCCCGTCCTTTGTTCTGTCTTTCATTGTCTGTCCGTGTCTTCACTTATGCGCCCCGATGCTTGCGAGCAGTTAGGCGCAATACAAATAAACAAATAAATAAATAAATAAAATGTCTGCGCGCATGTTTCTCTCTACTTCTCAATCGGAAATTAGCATCCTTCCTCCAGTCTCTTACAACGTCGAACGCTGCTGGTCGGGCCTTTTTGCTTAGTAATACTGATTCTAGGTGTTCTATACGTGCTAATTCAAAGCTCCCATTATTAGGCCACTGAAGGTCTGATACACGTCTGGTCTGTCTATGCCAAATCGCATTAAATACTATTTCCCCTATAGCATACTTTAAGTACATTTTATGTGCCGGCGACCCTTCGGGTGGCACGACCTGGCCAGTTTCCAAAGATTGTCTACTGCAGTGAAAAAAACTCACTAAACATGAAGACGATTTCCCAGGCATGGTTAATTCTTACCCTTTTCTTACCCTGGGCGTTTGATCTTGCAAGAGCAACACTCAACCAATATCAGGACTATTAAGAATCGGAGCATGACCCACCTGATCAACCAATTCGTCACTCAGGACGCAATTCGTCCGTATACAGACGCAACCAAGAATCGTTGTGACTGCGTGTCTGGCTCAATCTGCCTCGTTCCACGACCATCGTCTTGATGCTCTATGGGCACTGCTCGTCGATCAGGGATCGGCTGTGTACAGCTCTGCGGAGGAGTCTCTCATCACTTCTACAGGGGCGCCAGCGAACACCTTCCGATCCTGGCTTGACGGCTTTGTATCAACTTGTTTTTGCCTTCTTCAACTTCAACGTATACGCTGGAGCATTAGTGGGAGGGGGTCTATTTGGGCGCCATATTTGCCAGGCCATAAAGACCGCATATGGAAACTAGGGCTCAATAACCATATACCCTAGTGACACGTCAGACACAAGGTTCGTTTTCCAAACAAGTCTGGTTTATTTCAAAGTATTCTCAGTCGGCCGACTGGGTCTCAACGCCTCACAACGCGCGTGCATGAAGCGCAAGTTTTTTTTGTATAAATACATTCTGGGCAATGTGCAGAAAGGACAGCATCTCCAGCTGCAGACAGCCCTTACAAACAGCGCTTTCACAAGAAGTACTTTACTTTAGTACTTTATTTCCTCTCAAATGTGTGTCAGTAAAAATAATGACTTCTCCTAGCAAAATATTTGTCAATGGTTTAACACATGTGTGCTATACCGTGATAACCACGGTATACCATCATTTTATAAGCAGGTTATCATACCGTCAAAATATCAATACCGTGACACCCCTAACGTTAATTAGTACCAGGATCTGAAAGTAAGGTTGTCAATGACTATGGGTAAAGGCCTCTGAGTACTATCATTGAATGTTAATAGCCTTCGGCATTATATTAAAAGGAAGAAAGTTCTCCAGTATTTAGCCACCAAAAAGGCAGATATTGCGCTACTGCAGGAGACGCAGCTTAGCAAACTGCAAGCGGCAAAACATTGCAGGGAGTGGTTTGGGAAGGTTTACCATAGCAGCCTAGAAAAAAGGCAGGAAATGTGGGGTGGCAATCCTCATTCATAAAGCAATCCAAGTGAGGACCATGAAAATCTAGGAAGATGATGGGGGAGGATTGTCGCCATAAAGGCACACATGGGTAATGATAGCAGTCATTGGCTCGACCTATGCCCCCACGGCAGACAAAATATTCTTCTTTGTAGATCTTTACAAAGTGATAGCAGAGACAGGCGGAAGCCCTGTGCTGCTAGGTGGGGATTGGAATTTACCTGGGGATCCTTTTTTGGACAAATCTGCTAATCCTAGAGACGGGAATGCAAAAGATAGAGAGTACCTGCAGCAGTTACTGACGGACTGCAGGCTCTGTGACCCCTGGAGGCTGCTCAACCCCTCAGGCAGGGACTTTATGTTCACGTCGTGTGTGCACGGCACAAGATCCTGCATTGATTATTTTATGTTGTCAGCCAGAGCTGCCCATAATATAATACAGTGTGAAATTCTGCCGAGAGGGGTGTCACACTATGAGGTAATTAGCCTAGTTTGAGAAACAGCACTGGTCAGGCCACATACGAAGAGATGGAGAATGAATACTAGCTTGATTAAACAGCCATGTGGCAAGCAAGCCCTCAAGGACATGGTAGAAGGGTATCTGTCTTTGAAGGAGGGATCAGTTCGTCCTTGACTCGTTTTTGCCTTCTTCAACTTCAACGTATACGATGGAGCATTAGTGGGAGGGCCCCTATTCGGGCACCATATTTGCTAGGCCATAAAGACCACATATGGAAACTAAGGCTCAATAACCATATACCCAAGTGACACGTCAGACAGAAGGTTCGTTTTCCAAACAAGTCTGGTTCATTTGAAAGTATTCTCAGTCGGCCGACTGGGTCTCAACGCCTCACGACGTGTGTTCCCAGACCTCGTGAGATGCGAGAGAGCGAGCAACGCTCGAGCAGCAATATACATACATTAGACATAATCTTTACAAAGGCAATTCGATCCGCCCACAAACATGTTGTACAGGCTAGGGTTCAGTGATTGACAATTATGACAATTATGACACGTTGTGACAAGTCTTTATTCAGTCTAAACATAGTTATTCTAGCAAAAGCAGCAGAGACAGCTTTTTGTTATGGGGAACATGGAGCTCTTAGCTCAGCAAAGATATCATGTTCTTAGCAGAGAAACATTCCTTACTACGTTATCTGTGTGCCTCGGTTCACAAGCTAAGGGTCAGACAGTTCTGAAGCAGAAAATCCCCCTTTCTGCGAAGGAGCACCACTAGGAGAATAGAATTCATGATTTAACTGCCTTTACTACAGCGTTTACAAGACAAGCCGGCACCTGGACTACTGATTAGATGCGGCTTCTGCTCTACTTCAAGGACTTGGTGAGAGAGAAAAACAATGTATTTCTGCACAGTTTGACATTCCTGTCTGTGTTAGTATTTCAGCATTCAGGCTGTGGCCTCACACTGTGTGTGAGTTCGAAGCATAGAATACATTTGCAAAGCGTTTTGACAGAAAGGAAAAAAGCAAATTGCCGGCATTTCATAAAATGGATGCCCTTTGGTTACAATGACGATTCTAGAATTGTGATGTTTGTCACATGATGCAATTGGTTTCTGGTCAACATACTTTACATACTATAGGGTCGTTTCTGATCTAACAGGACGGGCAGCCTGCAGGCAGCAGGGAAGGTTTATATAAGGGAAATGCTAATACAGAAGAGTTCAAGGCTGAAGAGGGACGATAGGGATAGACAGACACAGTTGGAGAAGGTGGTTGCTCGCTTGTCAAACCTTTATGATAAGACACCTTCTATGAAAAATGTAATCACAGTTAGGAGAGCGAAGTACAAGCTGAACGCACTATTCACAATAAAAGCAGTATATGCATTGTTTTGCTTGAAAGCGACCAAGTATGAACAGGGGGAAAAAGCAGGGCGCCTACTAGCCGTTCACTTGAAACAGGGATGATCAGACAACGATTGCTTTTATTAGGAAGGAAGCTGCAGGAGAGAGCTTTACGGACCGAGTGCGATAGGCAAAGAGTTCTGTGACATTTATTAAAACCTCTATAGGAAGAGGATAGATTTATGAGTGCCAGATCTCTTTCCACCTTAGGTAGCGAGGATAGAGGCATGTTGGGAGGCCCGTTCTTAGTGGAAGAAGTTCAAGGTGCTATTAATGAAATTAGTGCATATACATCCCTGGGAAAAGATGGGTTTCCGACAAAGTTTTATAAAGCTGGAGGCTCCAGGATTGCGGGACTGCTGACACAGCTCTATAATGAGGCGGTGGAGGAAGGAGCGACACAGAATTCAAAAGGGTGCTGATAACAGGAAGGGGGCGTGATCCAGCTCCCTGGAGTAGCTACCAGCCAATATCACTGATTAATGCTGATATAAAGATCCTAGCCAAGGTGCTAGCAACACTACTTCGAAAGGTTATAACAAAGCTAGTACATGAAACGCAGGTAAGGTCCCTGCCGGACTGCTTGGCGAGAAGAAAATATGAGGCAGCTGTTGCACACACTATGGCAGGAAAGGATGGGCAGCCCACGGGTGGCGCTATCCCTTGACGCAGAGAAAGCGTTTGACAGGGTAGAGTGGGGGTACCTGTTCAGAACACTGGAGCGCTTTGAATTAGGAGAGGAATGCATCAGGAAAGTTAGGCTGCTATATTTTCAACCTAGTGTATTTGTATTTATTACATTTTATATAGCGCTTTAAACCAAAGCGCTTCACATGAAACAACATGAATACAAAAGAAGCAGTAAGTACATTGAGTCAAATCATCGTGAACAGGAAGTAGAACAATTTGCCAAGGTAATTAGATTAAGGACCTGGGTAGGGGAAGCAATGGAGGAAGTAGTGAAGAGCTGTCAGGAGGGAGGATGAAGTAGGTGGGATTTTAAGGAGGAACGGAAGGAACAGTATGAAGAGAGCGGATATTGGGAGGTAATGAGTTTCATTGGAGAGGGGCAAGGAGCTGGAAAGATCGGAAGCGAGAAGGGGCACAAGGAGGGCGTGGGACAGCGAGTAGGAATTGGTCAGCAGAACAGAGGGATGAAAGGGAGAGTAGAAAGAGAGGAGGGAGGAGAGATGGGGGGCAAGATCGTGGAGAGATTTAAAGACAAGACAGAGAAAGTTGAATTTGAGTTGGGATTGAAAGGAAAGCCAACCAAGAGAGGAAAGCAAAGAGGAGATGGGGTCATGAGGAGAAAGGGAGCAAACAGTGCGGATTGCAGAGTGGTAGAGGGATTTGAGTAGGGCAAGATGAGAGGCGGGGAGACCAAAGATGTGAGCTGAGCAGTAGAAGAGACGAGAAAAGATGATGGAAGAAATTAAGAGTTTGGTGGCATGGAAGGTGAGGGAGGAACGACTTTTGCGAACATTGTAGTAACAAGCTCGGGAAGTGAGGGAGATATGGTGAGTAAAGAAGAGATTGGAGTCAAAGTGGAGGCCGAGGTTGCGGGCAGAGGCAGAGAAGGGAAGATGAGCAGGAGGAAAGAGGATATAAGGAGGGGGACAAGGTGCAGGAAGAGTGTTGGCAGGAAGGAATAAGAAGAACTTAAAGAGTTTAGAGGTAAAAGTACCTTTGTTCCACCGATTAGCATACCTTCAATAGAAATTTTTCAAAAACAGGTGACCAGGGATTTTGAAAAAATACGGTTTAAAGGTCATTCTACACGCAATATGAAACCTCATGAATTAAAATTGATACGTGATCTATATGGAGATACATCGATTAGAATAAGGTCTGCGGACAAAGGAGGAGGTTTGGTATTACTAAATACTATAGACTATGAAGAAGAATGTGAGAGACATTTGAGTGATGTCAATACTTATGCACGCTTAACAACAGACCCTACACCAGCGATACGAGAGAATTTGAAAATATTGCTTGACAAGGCGGAAGAACTAGAGTGGATTAATCACCACTCGAAGAAATTCTTGACTAATTCGTATCCTCGAATACCACACTTCTACACCCTACTGAAGGTACATAAAGACCCAATTAGACCTCCTGGAAGACCCATCGTTGCAGGGGTGAACAGTATATTGGAACCACTTGGCAAATATGTTGATTATTTTCTACAACCACTCATCCAGAAAACCAATACATACATTAAGGACTCAACACATTTCCTACAACTTTTGAATTCGATACCATTTGATTCTTACAATATCTGTTTTACCATAGATGTAAAGAGTCTTTACACCTCAATCCCATATGACCAGGGAAGCAAAGCTGTAGAATGGATGCTACTTAAGGCAGAAGAGATACCGGCACAAAAAGAATTTATAATGGCCTTACTCGAATTCATAAGCAATAATTCTTATTTCCGGTACAAAGATCGCTATTACCTCCAAGTAGCTGGTGCAGCCATGGGGGCCACCATGGCCCCATTTTATGCGAACTCATTTATGCATAAATTTGAGTCGGAACACATACTACAGAACGAACATTGGCACCCGAAGTTATGACTGTGGATCAGTTATATCGATGATATTTGTGGGGTATGGAGAGACACAAAGGAGGAATAACTCAATTTTTTAACATATTTGAACAGCAAAGATGCAAGAATCCAATTCACGCATGAATACTCGCAAGCCAATTTTCATTTTCTGGATGTAGACATCAAGATCACAAACATGGGATACCAGACCACAGTCTTCCGCAAACCTACAGATCGCAACAACTTGCTACAACGTCTCAGCTTCCACCAACCGAGTCTTATTAAAAATCTCCCATACAGCCAGATGCTAAGAGTTAAGAGACTGGTAAGCGACCCAGAGGACTACAACACTGCCATCAGAGAAATGGGTGAAACATTTCTGGAGAGAGGATACTCAGAAGAAGAAGTCAATGTAACACAAGCAAGGGTAGCCACCCAGAACAGAGAAGACCTTTTGAAAGTCAAAACCAAACAAGATGAGGCTCCACCGCTTGTCTCATATCTAAATATTCACGACAGAGTAATCGGATCAAGGGCATTATTAAAAAACACTGGAACACATTACTATGCGATCAACGTGTTGAACATCTGTTTAAAGAAGTTCCCACATTTGCCTATCAGCGAAGCCAGAATCTTAAAGACAGGTTGGTTCAGACTAAACCAACACTCAAGAAGAAAATCACAGAACGGATTGGGACATTCCCTTGTTTGAACTTTAGCAATTGCGGTTACGTTATGAAAGGCGAATCAGTGAAACACCCTCAGACGGGAGAGACAATTAGACTCAAAAGTTTTGCAACTTGTGACTCTTCTAACGTGATTTATGCTATCAAGTGCCCGTGTGGCCTATACTACGTGGGCCAAACCCTAAGGGCAAGTAAAACAAGATGGAATGAGCATAGGTCTTGCATAAGGAACAATAATCCCAACTCAGCTGTGGCTAGACATTGGGTTGAAAGGAAACACAACCTGGCACAGATCCGGTTTGTGATTTTGGAAGTGGTAACTAAAAGAGATATCCACGAGAATCTATAGAAAAGGTTGGATCAAAGAGAATCCTTCTGGATTGACCGCCTGAGTTCCCTGACACCAAGGGGGCTCAATGAGGAGATTCATTTCTTGTGCTTTTTATAAATGATTACTATAACATAATGCTTGATGGGTCACACCCTAATGAGAATTGACACTTGTGATATCGAAACTACAGCACACTTTAGTCCCTAACAGGGAGATCGTTTTTTGGCTTTAAGTTTAACTTTAATTGTGAGTTTCACTACGATTTTTGTGAAGGACATTGAGTTACCATGCATCTCTGTTATCTTGACAATGTATTGTGTGATGCACACCAAGTTTTTGCATTAAACATGTTGTTCCCAAAGTGGAGTTAACCATATTCACCAGTGTACACTCCCTAAATCTTGGTTCTAGACATTATGCATCTTTAATCGTATTACAGACATTCAACAGACCTTACAAGATTCATATATCCTATAACATATATCCTATAACATAACGGGGAGGAATATTCTAACTCCCCGGTTCTAACAATATATGATCTGTCCCCAATTCAGCTCCCGTTATACCTACGCTCTTTTGGCGCTTACTTTCACTTTCTCAGTGCTTCTCCCTCGCTTTAGGGTTATTTTAAACCATTTACAAATGTCTCCTTGCATTGCAGACACACTCCCATACACCACTTAAGCACAACACATCAGTAGTAATACATGCGCAAACATGAGTGATGACTAATTGGCACATTTCCACGTAATGCTTCTGTTGACAGAGAGTTCCCATGGCGACATCCCCGCCTCAGGGCCTGCGCCCGGGAGTGGGGAGCGAGGCGTACGTGCTCGAGGGAGACCACGACGCCTCGTAACGTTGCCATGGCAACGTATAAAAAGAACGAGAACCGGCACGAGCACGCTTTGCAGCGGCTCACTCGGCTCGAAGGACTCGCGAGTATCTGCTGAATGGTAAGCACGGCTCGCATTATAGATGCTGCGCATATATTTTCTTGAAAGTAGAAGCCTAGTGACATTCTACTTTTTACTTTTAGATTTTTCCGTGTACAGGCGTGTACATAGTCGAGAATCCTACATGACTCAGGTAGGACATGCAGGTTTATATGGTACTTTTGGATAGAGTAACTTACACTGTCAGCTAACTAATTGGTGTATTTGTTATATTTTTTTCATCTATGTGCACGGACGTTATCAACATTTGATATGGTATGTGATTTGAATTTATTTTGAAAAAATGTTTTTTCTGAATTAATGGGGACAACATGCAATGTTGCTTGATCATTGACAAGATATGAATGCAATATCGGTTATGTAACATCTTTTTGCCTTTACACCGCCCTGAAGAAGATTTAATCTGAAATGCATTGGCACTTGTGTATTATGGGCAATTCAAGATGTAAACCCATTGACTAATTTTGGATTTGCAAGATTAAGTCTTTTTTAAAGAGAAGGACAGGGATGTGAATTAAACATTTCCTGCTACAAACAAATACATTTGAATTTTTTTACTAGTACATTTTTGACACAGAAAGTTATATATTTTACAAACTGGTAGCAACCGTATGGGGCAAACTGTGAAGCGCCATTCCTAACAAAGTAGAGCTACTTTGTTTTTGGAGATTTCAATTTTTGACTGGTCCTGGTGCATTGGGACCATTGTGGACTGGCAGCTCCAGGCTAAAACATTTTGAACTTTGATTTTGATGAATACAAATAATCTTATTACACGAAGATTGAATTAAAGTAGTGCTCTCCTCTCCATCCACACGGCAGGAAGGAATAAAACATTGGTTTTGTCTGTGTTTAGGGTGAGAAAGTGGGAGGACATCCAGCTATTGATGGCCGTGAGACAGGAAGAGAGTTTGAGGTGGATGTCAGGGCTGAAGGAAGAGAAGGAGAGGAAAAGCTGGGTGTCATCAGCATAGAAATGGTAGGAGATACCAAACAAAGAGATGATTGGGGCTAGAAAGGAGGTATAAAGTGAGAAAAGGAAAGGACCAAGCACAGAGCCTTGGGGAACGCCAAAGTCAAGAGAGTGAGTAAGGGAGGAGTGGCCGCCCCAAGGGGACGGCAAAGGAGCAGAAGGAAAGGTAGGAAGAAAACCAGTTGAGGACAGAGCCTTTGAGACCAAAGGAAGAGAGAGTGTTGAGTAGTAAGGGGTGGCGACGGTTTCAAAGGCAGCAGAGGTCAAGGAGAATGAGAATGGAAGTGTTCGGAGTAGCGAGCAGTGAGGAGGGAATTGAGAACGGAGATTTGAGCGGTTTCAGTGAAATGTTTGGGTCGAAATCCAGATTGGGTAGGGGGGAGGAGAGAGAGGTTGGAGACAAATGCTGAAAGTTGGGAGTAGACTAGATGTTCCAGGAGCTTGGAGAGGAATAGTAACAGAGATGGGATGAAAGTTGGAGGCTAAAAGGGGGTTAGCTGAGGCTTTTTTCAGTATAGGGATGATGATAGCGTGTTTGAAGGCTGTAGTAAAGGTAGCAGTGGTAAAACAGATGTTGAAGAAAGAGGTGAGTTAAGGTATGAGGAGAGGGTAGGTTTTGGGAATCAGGGGGATGGGAAGAGGATCGGAGGGGGCAGCAGTGGGGCGAGTTTTAGACAGGAGGAGGGAAACATCAGAGTGAGTGACGGGGTGAAGTTAGACATGCAAGAGGATGGGGTGGAGAGAGATGGGGAAGGAGGAGAGTAAGAGGGGGAGTGCAGAATGTTTTATAGTTAGGTGAGTATCTTAGAGGAGAAGTCAGCAAAGTCAGAGAGAGAAAGAGGAGAGGCGGTAGAGTGGTCAGGAGTGGGGGGGAGAAGACGAGTTAGGGTTTGGAAGATACTTCGAGGGTGAGAGTGAGAGTGGAGAAGGTTAAGTGTGAGGGTGAATGCAAACTGGCACATCACAGAATCCTTCAGGATCAAGAGAGGAATGAGGAAAGGTTGCCCACTCTCGCCACTGTTGCTTACAATAACCCTAGAGCCCCTGTTGAAGGCCATAAGGAAGAACACAGGCACAGCTGGCATACAGACGCCGACAGGGGAGACAAAAGCCCTCTGGTATGCAGATGATATTATGCTTACCCCGGCAAACCCCCGCTCCTCCATAGCAATTCTAATACAGGTGGTGAGAACCTTCTCTACCTTTTCAGTTTACAAGATAACCTGGGGCAAGTGTGAAGTGATGCCACTTAATAAGAATACCACAAAGGTCAGTGTGTCAGATCACAATTTTCAGTGGGTGGAGAGGTGAAATAAATACCTGGGGGTGAACCTCAACCAAGGTCTGGCAGATATGGTAAAGGGTAATACTGAGAAGGTGTGGAACAACATTGGGATGGAAATGGCCAAAAGGAAGTCTCTCAATCTGTCTATCTGGGGGGCATGCAAATTATAAAGATGAAAAAATTGAAGGGGGATCAAGGATCTTGTGTGGGGGAGCATGAGGACGAGGCTAAAACAGGACAAACTACACGCCCGGATGATGGCGGGAGGGCTTAATTATCCCAATGTGGAATTATATTACTTGGTGCAGCAGATCTCTCAGGCGTCAGCCTTCTGTGGCGAGCTGGGGGATGCCAATGTGGGCCAGGATAGAGCAAAGCATAAGCAACACGAGGGGGATGGTAATAGTATATAACAGAAAGGCTAAGAGCTTGCAGCACCCACTCCTTTGTGCACTGCGAAGGCCTGGGAACGAGCACACTTCCTACTCAAAATAGATTGTCACTGGCATCAGGAGGCTCCATCTGGAACAAGTGGGCCATTAAGGTCAGAGGGCGAGGCATATTGTGGGTGGAGTGGGTCGCAAAGGGAATAAGGCGGCTTCAGGATATTTTTGATGGTGACAGATTACTCAGCCATGATGAACTGGTAGCCAAATTCAATCAGGGTCCCCACACACAGCGGTAATACATGAAGCCTAGGCACAGATATACACAGCCTGCTGCAGGACACGTTAGGCAAAAGACAATCGATTACTCCAGAGCTATGTGTGCTAGGGGACATGTCGCAGGAAGATAGTCTTACCACCCAGGAAATTAAGTGGCTCAGCACGGCATTACTGGTGGCTAAACAAGGTATATTGAGGCTATGAGACATGCCAAGGGTACCTGAGGCAGCGACGTGGGAGTTGGAGATGATAAAGGTGGCATGGAAGATAGAGAAGCAGAGTTTGCGCGCACGTGGGTCAAACACTTAATTCTGGAATAAAGAGGTTCAGATAGGAAATCCATTAGGAGACCCACCAGTAAGTACCCGAGAGATAGGCTATGCTACGGAGGGAAGAGGAGAGTTCCTGTGGGTGATGGTGGGCACATGCCTCTTGCTTGAGGGATTGTTGCCACTACTGAGTACTTATATGGAATACTTCAGGGTGAGGGGGGCTGACTGACTAGTGATATATGGGACACTAGACCTGGATACCACAGAGAGTAGATTCCGGAAAAGGGGGGATAGTTTGCTGCTCTTTAGCTGACTATAGTTGAGTTACTAGTTAAGGTACGCCCCAGTTACAGCGGATGTTGTTGGGCTTCTCTTAAGTTCATATACTCCACTCATTTCATTAATTTAGCACCATGAGTTTATTCCTTTCTTGCTTCATTCTACTTCATTTCATCTTTCCCTCCTCATTTCTGCCCATCCACTCTTTCTCTATGCGTCACATCTGAATGACCCTGTGGGTCTCGGTAGTGGAGCTCTTCACCACCTAGTTACCATGCACGTGTGCCACTAAATACAGGAGTTGAAAACGAACAGTGGTGGACCCACAGGTCAAGGAGGTACGAGGGTCAGGGAACTGGGTGGGAGGGGGAGTTGGTGGGGAACAGTGGACCCAGGGAGGAAACTGATATGGGAAGGTGGTCGAAGAGGAATGAGGATGACAGCAGCGAGCACATGCAAGAGACTGCTGCTGAAAATTATGTATATATAATAATGGAACACTGTTCTACTGCTCGGTGTGTTTGGTTTGGTTCCTTTTGTCATGTTTTATTTGTTTGATGATGGTTTAAGATGTGCAATTTCTAATAAAAACCATGATTCTAGAAACTAAAATAACTAAAAATGATATGTTTGCATCTTATGTGAAAGTTAAGATTCCTGGAATGCTATGTACTAGCTCCTCGTTCCTCAGTGGTAGCTCCTGGTCACTTGCTAATGCTTTTAGCTCCTGCTTTTCTAATCTTAATTTATTTCAATCCCTGCATACACCATAGTATACCCCTTCAGTTAAGCCGAACAAACAGTGTTAAGTGTGTGACACAGTCTATTTGTGTGATGTTGTGAGGTAGCATTGTAATTAAGTTACGCCCAAGTACTTTTCCTTCTCCTTTGGTCTAAATACACAGAAACCCAGACTTTCAACCCACATTGGACCACATCAGAATGTTAGATATATTCATCCAAGACAGAATGCCTTTGAATCACTGAAAAAGGAAAAGTGTCTTATCTACAAATCAGGTACTCATTGTGGCAGCCTGCCAGAAAAAGCAGGAGCAACCAGGCCACTGACCGCTTCTGAGATAGTGCATAGGACCTTTTCAGGTTCTAGGGCATGGATGGACAACACGGATCTTCAAGAGATGCAAAAGGGTGAGGTTTTAGGATTTCCAACAGGAATAGTTGGAAGACAAATTAGCACCTCTTATATCAAAAGAGAACTCATTTACACACTTTGTGGTTATCCTGACAACCTGATCGGTTTCAACACCCAATGCTCTTCACTGCCTAAAATACTGAGGACTGCAATCAGTGCTAGGGGAAAATGCAAGTGGATAAAATAATAAACACAGCACAGTTCCTTCTGATGTCTGGTAATCCCTGCAAAAAAAGAGGAAAAAGTCCTACGTTACTATGTACCCAATTTCTTCGGCACCCAATGTATTTCTCCCCCTCACTCTGGGGACTTTTAAACTTTACCTTGCAGGACTTCCCTGAGTGCCTGAAGACCATCTAAATCTTGGACATTTATAACTGCATTCTGTTTAAAAGAAATGTTAAAACTTTTGTTGGCCGTTTCTCAATGTTGCTGCTGACATATTACCTCCCAGGAACTATCCCTACCCCACTACTACAACATGTCTCTTATCCACATACACCTCAATTGTTTTTTATGTGAACATTTTTAAGGATAACCTCTTAAATTGTGTTGTCTGCTACTAAAATGCTTTCAAACTGTGTTGTCCGTTCCCGTAAATCGTCCAAATGACGTTGCCATGTTTCAAACTGAGTTGTTTGTTTCTGCAAGGCTGAAAAAACAGCATTGCTTTCAAGGAACAATTCTCTAATCTTCCAGGTCTGTTTCAAATATTCCCAATAATCTATGACCCAATGCAAAGTAATAACTTCTCCCTGAGTTTTTCCACTTGGACAGCAGGAAATGAATATACATGAGTTTCCAGGAAAGGGTCTCTACAGAAAAGAGTAGTGTTTTGAATTACTATTGGGCAGCAACGCAGTTTGTTCAAAAGGGAATGTCTCAAATCTGCAAGAGCAAGCACTACTTCCATATGTCTGTGAGGCTTTAGAGTAGTTTATCTTTCTAATCAGATTGGCGCTTGGATATAACCTTTCTGAAGGATGATGGACAGAGGCTCTATTCAGACAATGGGCCTCATCACAAGTCCTGCGAATTCTACTGGCGTCTGGCCTGCCGGAAACACTGGGGCATTACAGCCACAGCAGTCCGGGAGATCAGGCGCCGGGAATTGTAAATGCCCATTCCTATTTAAGTCCCATAGGACTCAAATGGGAATGGGGACCACTGAAGCGCTGGCACCGTTAATGACGGTGCCGGTGCTTCCGTGAAACTTTGCGGGCGGATGCCGTGCCGCCCACCGGGTCTGACCATGGCGGGCGGGACAGCACCCGCCCGCAGAGTCGTACTTTGCCGGCACTGTTGTTAGCGGACCGGCATAGTTAGAATGATGCCCAATGTCTCTCACATACACGTGCACAGCCATCATAGGTCTGTCAGCATGGGCTTGATCTTATATTTATTCTTCAGTTTCACCCCCACAAACTAGCCAGGGAGGCCTTGTGTTGTGAAAGAGCGGCGACACACAACTCTTCATGCCGACTGGTTTCTGGATGAAGCCTGGTGAGCGGAGCCGCAACATGCTGAGCTCGGCACCATTCAGTTCGCTGAAAGGTGGTTAGAACAATGTGATCCATGATGCAAAGGGCACACACTCCCCGCCAGTCACTTGCACGGGAGTACTATCTTGGGTAGGGAATGCAGGTTAAACAGTTCAGTCAGGAAAAAAAAAACATTCAACAAAGCAAATATAAACATGTTTGCACTCCCATACCATTCTATGTTTTCTGACCCTCACAGAACCAATATTCTGATACCTTCACTCAGCCTCCAATCTAGTCAGATTCACTAACAGGTTTGTTGTCTTGTGGGCCATATCTAGTTAGAGAGCAGTATTCATATTTGTATCCCAGAGCACTAAATAAAGGCATTACAAGATTAAATAGGAATTGAAACGTATATGAATTTGTATATAGTGCAAACCTAGCTAAGAAGCAATGGAGCACTGCACATGTCATTGTGGGTAGCATACGAGGTACGCTGCTTTCCCCTTGCTCATCTCTCCTCCCATCCATTGATACATTGTAGCATTACTATACAGAAAATGTTCTTATCTTTTTTGTAGTTTAATTACTTCAGTATATCAAAACAAAAGTAAACTGCATTTAAAAAAGGCCAATTATAAAAGGAATTGGTAGAGTTGTTAATCAAACCCATCTCCTTGCCACCGGAGGCAAACACTATTGCTGCTTTACAAATAGCGCACGATGATGAAGCCGGGAAAAGTGTAAATGAGCTTCAACTCATCTCCAGATGTCACAGTGCACACAGCTGCATAATAACAGTGTACTCAGTATAAAGTGACAATCATTTTCGAGTGCTCTGTGTTCTAGTACAGTATTCAACACCATCCTGCTTCAAGAAGTGGTCAACCCACGTGTTTATCTTCCACCAATAATCATTACACCCGTGCCCCACCAGAAAGTGATGCATAAAAAAATGTTTTTGTAAAGCTCCACTTACATTTTGAAGTACTTATAACTGTGACTGACATGTGCTCCTCCCGGCCATTTTGTGATAACGTTAAGATCGAATGCCCTGGTAACATTCACACGGAACATACGCCCTTGCTCACAACTAATGCAGCCACAGGAGCAAAATTTATTCTCAGTGCATTTATACAGCCACGTATTGCCACGAAAATACAACTAGTGAAGAGAACCAATTATTCTGCAACTGTGACATTATGGTGTGATATTTTCTTCTTATGAAGCGCGTGCTCGATCTACTTTATAGGTGTGTTGCTCTTAACATAAGTGTGCACGTGGGACCACAAAGTGGTTTGTGCATTCCGCCATATTATTGTCATATTTGGTCCATAAAAGAGGGATGCCGTCCAATCAGGGCTCAAAATGTATATTGACCACTAGTCTTTGGCCTTTGATAAGTGACTATTGGTGAGTAAGAAATGTGTACTTGTGGTGTAATGTGGATATGTGTAAAATGGTGGTCATGAGTGACTATTTAGGGCAGGCTAGTAGCTTGCAGCATGACATTTTCCTCTTGCCATCCAACGGTTGTTGAATGCGCCGTCTGGCAAAATATTCAGACCGTCGAACTCACAGGGTTGCGATAGGTACCTTTGGTTGGTGAAATAAAAAATGTGCATTCAGTCCATGAACCTCATATAACATATCTCTGCCTCGCCCCATAAACTAATGAAACCTGTCACATTTATTGATATTTTCTGGCTCCGTAACTGCTGTTATTTCAATCTGAAAACAAATATTGTTTTTTATATTTGCATGCTGGTATTGAATAGCAAGACTACAATTTCCAGCACTCAATATTGAACATCATGACCAGATAGTGGAGTTATGTATTTCAAACAGCAACTTCACCACTCGCACACTTTTATCAAACCAAAAGTAACACTGAAGCTTATTTTATAAAGACCCCTTTCTCAAGTTTGCGATTCTCAGTAGATGATAAATGGTCAACTTACATTAAGTTAGCTGGTTGCATATTAGGATTTTTCTTGAACTTCCGCCCTGCTCCTTCTGGTTAGTTTCAATAATGAATGTAAATTAAATTCTTTCACTTTATCAGGGTGCAAAAATTGCTCACTCCACAATCCTCTCGCTAGTGATAATTGATGCTTGGCGTGTAAGAAATGGTGTTCTGTCTATATGTATACAATGGAGGTGGCGAGTGACTTGTTTGCCTGGCTAGTATTTTGCAACTTGACATTTTGCACCCTCACTTTATTATATCATTGTGTAAAACAAAGACCACCTTTTCTTATAGTTCTTGGCAGCCCATGTTTGTTCTATTAGAACTTCCATGTGTTCACTGTGCAAGGTCCTACCTGTTTTTTCGATTTAAAGTCAGTTTTTCTAATTCTGAGCTCTATCTCCTCCACCCTCCAAGACTATGGAGGTTTTAAAGAAGAAAATGCAGCGCAGATAGTTTTCTTAAAGTGAACTGACAACAGAAAGTATTTCTGAAGGAGCAAAATTAAGCTTCCTATTGGATTGCGCATCTTGCTCGCTGCCATGATGTAAAAGATACCATGTGAAAAACGAATAACTGCGGACGCACCAGAGAGAAACTTTACCCATTAGTATGCCTTTTTAGATACAAGTTAATTGAGAGACTAGGTAGTTTACACTAAAGACATGCTGAGAACTGTTTCCATTTAAATTGGAGCTTTCTACCCTTAAAACTGCTAAAAGGCAGGATTTCATGCTTTAACGACAAATATAAATAGTGTATTTTTCAACTATTGCCTGATCAGTATGTAAATACTTGCAAAGAAATGCATGAAAGGTAGGACTATGCCATGTGTAAAAAGAGTGTGTTCCCCACATCCAAAAGAATTTAGCAGGCCTCAAGACTATGGATTCATAGTTTTGGAACCCAAATTAGTAATTCCAGTCTTTCACCAGTGCCATGTTTCAAATATTTCTAATATTGTTGGCAGAAGATGTATTTGTGGATCATAAACAAACATAATTCAAAGTTCCATTGTATCTTGCCATACAGATCACTTCAATTTTAATAACACTGTATTTCTATTTAACTTGCAATGAGACATGTAAAATGTATTGAATTGTTCACACTTTTGTAAGGTGGAAAGCTGTGTATTAATTTCTCTACTCCATGGTACATGTAGCTGGAATTGACCTAGAATTCACCTGACTGCAGCCCCCATCACATCACAAGATATGTGGTCAGAGTAAGGACCCGACTCATTGTGTTCAAACAAGTTCCAAGCACAGGCCTCATGAAACCTTGCCTTACAGGCTAATGTATAAGGTACAAAGAGGCTTGTCACTGATAAAAGCCAGGCCCCTCCTAAAATCCATTTAGCTAAACGTCATGGGGCACCTTATCTAATCTGTGGGAGCAAACCCGCCTCGACATGTAATAATATCTTGAAAGATAATGTGCATGTGATGCACCAACAGCGAGTTCTGTTGGGCAAAGGCTGCATTTCTCTGCTTACAAACGAAATATGAAAGTTACACGTGTTGCATCTCAATCCCAACATTTTAATATCTCCATAATGGAATTTCCTACCAAATTAAAACGTACAGTTTATAGATAAAATGTATATCTTGCAACCTATATAATGTTCACATAATAAGAAAGAAATGTAAAAAGTCGGAAGAATAATTATTTCTGCAAGTAAACATAGTACATGGACATTTAATGTCTTGAAATGTTCCTTCTGATCTAAAGAGTATAGTGACATTAATTTTATTAAACTTGTGTGATTGCTTCCAAAGTTGCCTGACATAAAAAAAGATGCCTTTTCATAAGATTTGGAGGGACATCTTTCCCATCTTTTCAGTCATGGGACTCAGGGATAGGGGGGAGAGCCCCTCCTTTCAAGTCACAAGGCTAGGGGTAAATCTTGCCAGTCACAAACATAGGGACGTAGTTTTACATTATAAAACAGCTTGCACATAAATTGGAAGAATAATATTAAAGAATATTTCTGGGAACAACTGGAAGGAGACGGCTGGGAAGCTGAGACCAATTGGAATCTGGTTTCCATGCAGGCTTGAGAGATTAGACCTTTAAGGAAGGGAGGCGGAAGCCATGTTGCAGACATTGTTCCAGACAGCGAGCTGAAAAAGAGCTTGCTGAGGCAGCAACTCCAGATTGGGGATGCAAGCTGATTCCCCAAATATGAGAAGTCACATTTAAAATATAAGTAGAGCCCTGCGATAACTCCACATTTTCCTGTAGAGTATCCATGGTACAATCCTGGGAATCAAAGGGGCTGGGAGCAGAAAGGGGGATGCTAATTTGAAAAAGACCCAGGTACTGTGTTAATTAAAAGGCCCTCTGTCTCCCATTAAAATTCAGTACAAGTGAGATTTCATGTTCAAGACAATAAGTGCATTTTGTAAAGTGTCAGTGCAAACGGACATTATTTGGTGCAATGTAACCACAATTTATGCTCTGTAAAATTAACCACCATTAATAACAGAATCCATGGATCTTGCCAGCACAGAATCCATCAGGTCAAAGTAGTGTCATACTATTACTAATTACTAGTATACAATACTACTGCCTAATGAGATACCATCCACATTTGCTGCCGATTGGACAATAGTAATAGATGAGATGTTTGCGCTACAGAAATTAGCACAGGGCATTCATTCTAGTTAAAGAAAATAGTGCAACGTGTTAAATCCCTGAAATTCCTGATCTTGTAATGCACTGGTAACAGCCTGCCCCGAACAGTGTCCAGTTGATCGTCCACTCTGACCCTTGACATCCTAGAAATGTAAAAGCTCACAGCTCTCCTAGGATCCAACCAATGGAGTTGCTCCTCTTCATTACCAGGATGAGGAGGAGGAAGGAAGAAAGTTGGGAAGAACCACCTTTTGACTCAAATGATATTCAGAAACTACCTTAGGTAGAAAAGAGGAACATACCCGCAGTACAACCCTGTCCTTCTGAAACACATTAAAGAGTGGCTTAGATGAAAGTTCCTGAAATTCACTCACTCTGTGAGCGGAAGTAACCGCAACCATAAACACAGTCTTGAAGGACAGTAATCTCAAAGGACAAGAGTGCAAAGGTTCAAACGGAGCACCCATGAGAAATTTCAAAACCAAATTCAAATCCCAAACCAGCACCTGGAAAGGGGACGGCGGGAATACATTAGTCAGTCCTTTAAGAAACTGAGAAATCAAAGGAATCAAGTAAGAACATTCTTCAGATGAGTGCTTAAAGATAGACAGCGCCGCCAGGTAACTGTTAATGGTACCCACTTGAAGGCCCCTGTGGGCCAAAGAAAGTAAGAAAGACAAAACCATAGGAATGGAGCACTGAAAAGGATCAACATTGTGATCTCTGCACCAGTCGCAGAATTAACGCCAACGACAACGGTACAGGGATTTTGTTGCAGGCTGCCTGGCCGAAAGCAACACCTCCACCACGTCATCCGGGATGTCCCAATCCTTATGCTTCAACCTTACGGATACCAAGCATGAAGGTTGAGAGTCTTGACCTCTGGATGGAGAACCTGACCCCCCCCCTCGCGCACGAGAGAGAGAGAGAGCAGATCCTCTCGGTAGGGAAGACGGCGTGGAGGGCAGATGGACAGTTCTAGAAGGTCCGGGTACCACACTCTCCTGGCCCAATCCGGAGCAATGAGGATCATGTGGGAACCGAACCTCCGTAACCTCTGTAACACTTGAGGAATGACGGGGACTGGAGGAAATGCGTACAGCAGTGGGAATGACCAATCCACCACGAACGCGTCTCCTAAGGCTCCTCTTGGAGGAAATTCCGTTGAGCAGAATCTCTCGCACTTCCGGTTGACACTGGTGGTGAAGAGATCCACTTGCGGAGTTCCCCAAAGGGCGCCGATCTCCTGAGGGACTTCCTGAGGCAACTCCCACTCATGAGAGATCGTGCTCTGCCTGCTTGGAGCGTCCGCCGCCACATTTTCGTCTCCTGCCAGGTGAACTGCCGAGATCGAAATTTCCTGCTGGATGGCCCAGAACCAGAGCTGCATTGCCTCTCTGCACAACGGAAGTGACCCTACCCCCCTTTTTTGTTCAGGTAATGCATGGCCACTGTCTTGTCCGTCATGATCAGGACACTCTTCCCCTATACAGAGGGCAGAAAAGCCTTCAGGGCTTGCATGATGGCCCTCAACTCTAACAGATTGATGTGGAGTCTGGACTTCGTTGGAGACCAACAAACGCTGGCGGTCAAGTAGTTGGCATGAGCGCCCCATCCTGTGAAGGAAGCGTCGTCACTACCGTCACCTACGGCCACGGTTGCCAAAACGGATCCCCCTTCATCAGGTTCCCTTTGTTGGCCCACCACAGAAGATCCTGTGAGACCGAGAGTGGAATCTGAACGGGATCCGTCATCTTGCCGGAGAACTGCAAACACTGCATCTTGAGGACCCACTACAGGGATCTCATGCGCAACCTGGCCTCTGGCACCAGAAAAATGCAGGATGCCATGAGGCCGAGCAACCTTAACAATTCGAAAGCCGGGAGACTCTGGGTATGATGAAACTTGTCCACCATCTGCACAATGTGATGAGCCCTCACCTTGGGGGGCGAGCACTTCCCCAAGGACGGGTCTAACACAGCCCCAATGTACTGGAGCTGTTAGGAAAGTGTCAGGTGCGACTTCTTGAAATTCAGGGAGTGGAGGGTGCGGCAGGTGAGACCGAGGTGATCTTGCTGCCAAACAAATATGCGCCATCAAAAGGTGGAGAGCACGCCTGGATCAGCCAATCGTCCAGGTAGGGGTAGACGTGAATCCCCCCTCGCCTGAGGTACCACCACCATTAGCTTGGGGAAGACCCTCGGGCGGAGGTCAATCCGAACGGCAGGACCCGAAACTGAAAGTGCGAGTCGCCAGCCCCAAACCTCAGGTACTTTCTGTGCGCGGGATGAATCGGCACATGAAAGTAAGCATCCTGTAGGTCCAGAGACACCAACCAATCCTGAAGTTGAAAGACCTGGAGGACTTGAGAAAGAGTAACCATCTTGAACTTGTCCTTCCTGAGTGGTTTGTTCAACCACCGCAAGTCCATGATGGGTCTCAAACCCCTCGACTTTCTTTGGACTAAAAAAATAAGGGGAATACCATCCCTTGTTCCTCTCCACTAGAGGCACTAGTTGTATAGCGCCTTTCTCTAGCAGGGTCAAGATTTCCTGCACAAAGAGCGGATCTGGAAGCTTGAAAGAGAGATTCCCTGGTGGATTGTCGTGAGGACGCTTTAGGAAGGGAAGGCAGTAGCCGTGGGCTATGGTATCCAGAACCCATGCATCTGAAATAATGGCTTGCCACTCTTCGAGATGCTGAGACAGTCTGCCCCTAACCGGCGAACCATAGGACATGGCCTCATGAATGTTTGGAAGCGGCTGCAGCAGTGCCTGAAGGCAAAGAGGCAGCTGCCTGAGCGGCTTTGGCACCTCGATTTCCCCGACCATCGCAGTACTTTTCCACTGGCCCCTTTGACTGGCGGCCCCTCTCGTTCTACCAAAGGAGGAGTAGTAACGAAAAGAACCTCCCCTCCACTGGTGTCCCCAGGACGAAAAGGTGGAGGTTGACGCACCGCGGTGCTTAAAGATTTCGCCACAGCTTTCGAGATCTGCCACCTCTCAAGACTCTCGTCAGCCTTGCTGCCAAACAAATGTGCACCATCAAAGGGCATGTTCAGAAGACAGGCCTGCACATCCAGAGCAAACCCCGACTTTCGCAACCAGGCAAATCGGCGCATAACGGTGCTCGCAGCCATGGACCGCTAACACTGTCGGCCGTATCCAAACCCGACTGAAATAATTCGCACATGGCATCCTTGCCGTCCTGCACGAGAGCAAGGAACCCATCCCTTTGTTCCCCCTCCAGATATATGCTCAGTTGCCAAAGAAACACAATTCCACAGAGTGTGTGAAAACCCTTTGTTCCCCCTCCAGATATATGCTCAGCTGCCAAATAAACACAATTCCACAGAGTGTGTGAAAACCTTGCCAAGGCAGTTGGCCAATTTCAAGGCCATGCTCCCAGCAGAAAATATCTTCTGGGCCCAACCGTCGAAACGCTTGTCTGTATCCAGAGGGATGGTAGGGTACGCCACCTGCCTCGAGGTGGCTGCAGCCGCCTGAACCACCAAACTCTCGGGAGTGTGGTGTGTAGATAAATAGCTTGGGTCGCTAACGGAAGGGCAGTATTTCTTGGTCAAAGACTTATTACCAGCCAGAAGAGTTTCCAGGAAATGCCAAGCAGCTGCCTGTCACGATCCCTGCCCTAAACCTGGATAGCCAGGCCAGGTGGGCTACTTCTACCCCCATCAGGCCCTCAAGGGCCTTGACATTTGCCCCCAGACTCTTGGAGTCAGTCCTGGCGCCTTTGCCGCCAGGCTCATATGCTAGAGCAGAAATCAGGGCCCATAAGGGCATTGTGCAACAACATGGATGCCTCCACATGGCTCAGTTCCTAAACTGAACCATGCAGTCTAGCATTTTGGGTGTGGCAGGCCCAGTGACACCTGGGATTCATGCAGGCTATATAAACCACACCCGAACTCCAGTACACGCTTCGCGTTAGTTTGCAACCCTACAACGTGACGTTCACCGTGTTCAGCTTCAGCCACGAACCTCGGAAGAACAGCATCTGCAAAAGAGGAAAAGGCATTGATAGAAAAGGTTGCAGCTTACCTGAATTTCATCATTAGCGGTCCTCAGCTCTTCCGACCGGTATCCGGGAACCAGCGCTCCTTTGGATCGACGGACCTGCAGAAAGGGAAAGACAAGCATTAGACATTGTGCACAATAACAAATTCCGCCAAAAGGCTTACCTTGCCACTCGCACTTCATTCCGCAACACCTCTGGAATTCTACACTCCGGCGGAGCACCGCGACCTATGAAGACAAAAGATAACAGGTTAGCAAAGGCAGGATACCTTAGCGCTGGGTAAAGCGCCTACTCGCCGCTTCCAGGCGCTCCAAAAACGCTAATACTTACCAGCGAATCCCGAATGTACTCTTCGCCACGAATTGGACTTCCACATAACTAAGGAAGAGAAAAAGACATTGTTAATTCCAGAAAGGCATGCTAGGACAGCAAAACACCATAGCAATAAGAACTACCTGAAAGACTCACGTCGGGCCGGCATCAGTGAAGTAACTCGACCGCCTTTGCCCGCAAAGCACTATGCGTCCCTGCCGAGACAGCAGGACGGAGAACCAGCCAACATCAAGAACAAGGTGAGAGGAAGCCCAGAGGGGCAGCAAACATACCGGGTGGTGGCAGGCTGTTAATCCCAGTTGCCCGGTCCTAAACATTGTTTGCCTGTATTTCTGGCAGGGTTCTTCCGCTGATCACTACTGGGCATCGCAGGGAGGGATACCTGGACCCCAATTGCTGGGTGGCGCCCTGTGGAACCAGGTGACCGTAACACTGCCACCCTTTTCGGCAAGGTGAGATGAAATGGCAAAACTGGGTCAGAGGATGGACCTTGATCTAAGATATCCATTAGATCATCCGGCACAAAGTCTTCAGGAGGACTGGACCAGCTCAGATACTCCGAGACCCTCACCATGAGCGTCCTGTACGAAGACTCAGCATGAGCCTCAGGCTCAGGCCTACCAAATTACACTTCCGGAGAAGTGTGACCGACCCACTGGCATCATGGAGGGTCTGCCTCAACTCCTCCAACTGACTCCAGAAAAAAGTGGAGCCTCATCAAGTTCACCAG
Source organism: Ambystoma mexicanum (assembly GCF_040938575.1). Taxonomy (NCBI): domain Eukaryota; kingdom Metazoa; phylum Chordata; class Amphibia; order Caudata; family Ambystomatidae; genus Ambystoma; species Ambystoma mexicanum. Next base: position 1,512,449,832 of record NC_090929.1, on the reverse strand, counting down.
GGTCCACAAACTCAGACCTTTCTTCCTCTTCATAAATGTCATCCAGAGGGGGCTGAAACCCAGGCCTAGAGACAGAAGAGGGCCTGGAGGCCAAAACTCGCCGCACACACTTCCCAGTAGCCTTTCTTGGAGGATCCACAAGATCCGGGTACTCGAAAGGCAAATTTCAAGAAATAATCCCTCGAAGGCTTCGACGCTGAGAGCGTCGACAACCTCGACGCCGTGAGCGCCGAAGGCGTCGACACAGGTGCCGACGGCGCCGTGAGTTGATACGATGGCAAAGCGTTGACGTCTGAGTCCGACGTACACAGCGCCTACTGAGTCGACGCCGGCATCGAGCTCTCAATAGGTTACTGCGGTCTCGCTGGGGACGAGGACCGAGTCCTAGAAGCACGTCTCTTGCGACTTTTCAAATCCTTGTCCGTACAGGACCTCAAAGGCTCCCGATGCAAGTCGCGACGTGGGCCCGAGCCCGAAAGCGTGCGAGCCACGGAACGAGATCGATCCTGGCAGGCTTTGTTAGAAGGCGCGACCGGGCCTGTGCCCTGCGATTGAAAAATCGCTAACATTTGTTCTTTAAACGCTGCCCATTCCTCCGGAGTCGAGGACTTTGTTGGGCGCACTACCTTCCTCGAGGCACCATCCTCTGAGGAGGATGCGGAAGGCAACCAGTGGAGGCGCTTCCAGAAATGCCGGGACGAGGAAGATGAATGCCGGGAACCACTCCGGGGCAGAGATCCCCGGGACTCCTTCCAACGCGGAGAGTCGTCCCTCGAGTCATCGGTGGAAACTCCCTTGGACTTAGATTTGGATGTACAGGACTTACCAGGCTTAGAGCCCCTACCTTCCTGGAGCTTCCCCTTCCACTCCCGCAAGGCCTTGGCAGTCGGCGACTGTCATTTCGAGCAGTCGTCGGTGTTGTGCGACTCACTCAGGCACCACAAACAAATGCAGTGCGGGTCGGTGAGTGACATTTTCGACTTGCAGTCCCGGCAGGTCTTGAAGCCAGACCGCGGAGTCGAGGGGTCGAAGAGAAAGACATCGTAACAATGAACACACGAGGCGCGCCGAGTTTTGGGAAGCAACACGTTCACGGAAAAAAAAGAACTGAGGCTACGGGCGCCGTGCGTCCTATTTATAACATCCGGTGACGTCGTCCTCGACGGAGGCATTCGAGGGACATCGACTGAAGCCCACCAAGTTGGTTGATCCCCCCACTTTTGGGTGTTCCCAACAATGCTGGCCAATCTAGTACAAAAGAGCAGTTGTAAGGATTCCTGTGAGTGTTCAGAGAGAAGTTTCAGGTACATTCTGCTGCGGAATGACCTCTAAGAGTTAGGTTGGATTTTAGCTAAAAGCTTGAGATAGTAGGAGGAGCATGAAACGAAATGGCTAACATGAGCTTTCATACTCAACTCTTGATCCAGGATCACACCTATGGTCTTGATCTTCGTTAGAGTTTTGAGAAGGCATTGATCCACTTTGAAGGAATGGTATACCGGCTCCAAATTACAAAGCTTATGTGAGGTGCCCGCAATCATGATTTCAGATTTTCAAATATTCCACGCTAAGCCATTGAAAAGCATCCACCTATGTATGTGGTTGTAGGTGGAATTGATTGTTATGGAGTCATGCACATCATTACTGGTAAGGGGAATAAGGCACTGGGTGTCATCTGCATAGTTTGCATAAATTAAACCTTTGGAATCCAACATTTCAAAAAGTGGTGGGGACATACATGAACCCTGCGGGACACCACATGGGAGAAGAACACTTTCTACCATTGCTTCTTCAGAATACACTCTGGCCATTCGATCGGACAAGAAAGATAGACCCCCCAAAAGCAGCAGATTCTTTAAGACTGTTGCCTAATGTGCCACGATTTACCAGATCAACCGCAGTCAGGTCCAGAAGCATCAGAAGAGTGGTCTGTCCTAAAGCAGATGTTAGGACAGCATAGGTTTGACAGGGGACCATGTTTATTTGTTAGACATCCTGACAAGCACACGTTTGCTGTTTTCTAGAAAAGGGAACTCATAGAATTTAGGCATAGAGAAGGTTTTCTTCACTTTCATAAATAAGACATCTTGTTCAAACATGTCCTCTTATCCCTCTCCTATATCTGACTTACTACAATATGCATGGCAAGTTTTCCTATTCGTGAATCAACAATACAGACAGTTATAGTACAATTGTGTTTTTTTTTTTAATTAAGAGTATTCTGAACTAAACCACTCAGATGGGGTGACACCTTGTATATAGTTATTGAAGTGAAAATCAAATAGGTTGATTGTGTAACACTGATTAAGAAACATTTTATTTTAAACTCTTTATTTCCTATTTTCAACAATAGTCAACAAACAACAGTAACATCATCCAAAGTCAATGAACTGCATAACATAAAATAGTGGGAAGCAATACAACAGAATTTTACATCAGAACCCCGTATCCCACCATATCAAACTGTAAAATCAATCAAAAACCAAATCAAATGTACCAAACAAATAACAACATACAAACAAGACCACACAAACAACCACATAAACAACACAAATCCCCCCACCCCCAAAAGTATGGTACTTGAAAGTAAACCATTGCACTCCACTCCATAACACAACCTAGCCTTATCCATAAAGGTCATCAAAATCCTCCCACATTTCATCATAAAGGTCTCCCTTATCCTGTTTACGAAACATTGTCTTTTCAAACCTCCATAAAGCTCTGACATCCAAAATCCACTCCTCCACTGTCGGCTTTTTTCGTGTCTTCCAGACCTTCAACGCCTGTTTAGCTGCCACCAACAAAACTTTACGCACTGCACACAACGTCACCCAACTCACATTGCGCCCACCACCATATGACAAAAATATAACTGCCAAGAGATTGCGTGGGTAGACAATGTTCCAGATCTGGTCAATCCTGTCAAGAACCTCCCTCCAAAAGCCTACCATCCTTTTACAATGCCATAACATATATAACAGTGTACCCTGTTCTTTCCAACAACCCCAACAAAAAGCATCATCAACCAAACCTAATTTGCACATACGCGCTGGAGTCCAATAAATTCTGCCCACTATCCTTTGATGGATGTAGCGTAATTGCAAATCCACTTTGGCTGTCGTCAGTACTCTCCAAATCTTATCCCATTCTCTCAATGCTATTTCCCTGCCCAATTCCTCTATCCACGATAACCTCACGTTTTCCCACAAATCCAACCATTGCCTATCCGGAAGCATAAACTGCGTAAACGTAGACACTTTTTGAAATCCCATCTCCAGAATACCAAAGTTCTCTGTCTTTCTCAAAAATGGAGCATCCAACATCTCTCTCCGCTCAATGAGAAAAGCTACCAAAATATCATACCTCTTCAATTCCCTGTTCCTCAAACCAAAATTCTCTACCAAACTCTCAAAAGGCACTACCCCAGTCTCATTCCACACATCTCCAATAGTCAAAACTCCCATCTGAATCCAACTCTTCCAAGACAGTACCTTATTATCAAACAGCAGACCAGGATTGTGCCAAAGTGAGGCCTCCTCATAAAGATATAATCCCTGACCAGTACCAACAATCCACGACGACAACGCCTCTTTAGTAGCCAACACGGTTTTCAAACACTGTACCTTCTTAGGCAACTTTCCAAAAGAAAATAAACATTTCATATCATAAGGCAAAAACCGCTGCATCTCAATTTGCACCCACCACGGCATCCGGTTCAGATCTGCACCAGAGTAACAAGACACTTTCTTCAACAAGAAACCACTACAATAATTTCTCAAAACCGGATACCCAAATCCTCCATCTTTAGCACTCGACCATAATGTACAGGGGAATCCTGGCCCTCTTCCCAAATCCCCACAAAAAATCCTGAAACAATCTATCTATACGTGCAAATGTTCCCTTTGTAAAACGTAAAGGCAGAGATTGAACAACATACAGAATCTTGGGTAGCAAAATCATTTTAATAGCATTGACTTTGCCCCACAGAGTCAGATTAACACGTCCCCATCTCATAATATCCCACTTAAGAACCTCAATGATTTGATCAACATTAAAACTTACTAACTTTCCAAAATCACGAGTAATATAAATCCCCAAATCTTTCACACTAGAATATTCCCATTTACAGTCCCACCCCAACAGATGTTCACAACCAGGCGAAGCCCTCACCGGAAATACCACCGTCTTATCCCAATTGATCCGATACCCGGATAACCTACCCACCTCATCAAAGACCTCCCGTAACATTTGACCCCCAACAACAGGGTCATTCAAGACGATCACCACATCATCCGCAAAAGCCAGAGCCTTTACTTCCCCATCACCCACCGCAAACCCTCTGATACATCCCATCTGACGTATATGCGCCAACAAGGGCTCCAACACCAAATTAAATAACTGCGGCGACAAAAGGCAACCTTGGCGAGTGCCTCTAAATAATGAAAATGACGCTGAAAACCCCCCATTCACCCACACCTTTGCCGAGATTTTTCATTTTCAAGAGCTTGAACAGCCTTAATAAAGAAAAGACCAAAACCCAATTTTGTCAGTGTATAATTCAGAAAGCCCCAATTCACCCTATCAAAGGCCTTCTCAGCGTCTAAAAAAATCAACAAAACATCCTTTATCTTGGAGTCCGGCAAACTCAAAATATCCAAGTGTCCAAATATTATCATATCCATACCTTCGCTCCATGAAACCCGTGTGAGAAAGCTCCACCAAATCACCCATATATTTTTTAAGTCTTACTGCCAGTACTTTTGTAAAGATTTTTAGGTCTACATTAAGTAAAGAAATTGGTTGATAGTTATTGCACTTGGTTACATCCTTTCCTGATTTCGGGACCACTGTGATTATTGCCTCTTTCATTGAATCACACAACCTCCCCTCAAAAAACAGTTATATAATTCACACAAACTCGGTGCCAACAACTCACCAAATTTTTTATAAAATTCTACCGTCAACCCATCCATCCCCGGAGATTTACCTATATTCAATTCCCCAATCACCGACAAAACCTGCAAGACCGTAATTGGCGCCTCCATGAAACATCTACCTTCCTCAGAAAGCACTGGGAGTTCAATTTTCCCAAAGAACCTGTCAAAAACACCTATTTGTGGTGCAATATCATCTGCATACAATTTAGCACAAAAAGAGCGAAAACATTCCCCAATTCTACCTTTCCTAATCTCTAAATTTCCAGATTCATCAACAATTTTTTGAACA